>NC_136414.1:31830000-32402500 GCF_051521515.1 Lactuca serriola | reverse complement strand
GTCCGTAAACTCGTTTACGGTCGTAAACCCGTTGAATCTTCAAAGGTCGTACACCCCAGTTCACGGCCAGAAACTCTTCACGACCGTAAACCCCAGTTCACGACTATAAAGCCATCCTAAGTGGTGCAATAGACTGCAAACCCTCTTTCCTCGATTCAATCAAGCCCTGGTAACATTCCTTAACCGAGCACAAGTGTTTTTCTAACACTTTATCTAACGAAATCGCTAATTTAGATACATATATGTATTTATTTGATATTAGGATTCCGTTAAGTGCCACGTACAACCACTCGAGGATCTTCGTTTCCAGTCGACGTTTTCACACATCAACAGTACGTTCATACCCCTACACTTTTATTATTTTTAATGTTTCCAGGGGGGAATACAAGCCAGACACAAATGATTTTTGAGAACATATATCAAAGAATTTCAACAAGTTTAAACGTTATGCAATTGATACAACCAAAAGATTTCCATGTTTTATAAAATATTTAGATATTTTATCCCTTTTTGTAACATGTTGAGCGTAAGGGACGTTTTCAATGTAAAACTATAATTGCATAGTTTTCAGAACAATACACGAACCAAGTACACAACATACATGCAAACTATAATAGGTATAGTTTGGGGTTTTCAATACACAGTTTTACAAATTCAGAGTTTTACAATCCTAAACATATAAACTACGACACATTTAGTTTATGAGATACATTACTACAAGTGTACAACACTAAATAATTATTTAAGCATAATTATTATTACACTACAAGTATACAATGGATTCAAATACAAGAGAACAATACGGAACCACACGTAAACTTGTTAATACAGGATTGTGAGACAACACTTCAATTGTACCCTTCGGGTTCTAGGCTAAATCCTACCATAGTATAATCAGAGTCTCCTGGAGGGAGAACTTAAAATTTGTGAATAGATCTATTCGGGACTGACAATCCCACACCTGAACTACTAGCTACAGTTAGGCAGGCATGCGTGGGGTGACAAATATCATATCGTCCAACGCCTGAAGAACGGCGTAGAGGTCAGTAGGTCATATAAAGCATGGTTATACGACTCACAATATTATAAGCTAACCTTATTGTTTACGGAATTTCATTCTTCATTAGTTTTATTTTCATTAATAAAACTAGTACATAGTAGTCATTGCACCGAGGATTCAAGGGATACAATACACGGTTTTATTATAAATAATAAAACTACTATACATACTGGTGGTAACCAGGGTTTTCAAACAGAACGTACTATACATACTGGTGGTAGCGAGGGTTTTCATACAAAGGGATTTTCATTCAAAACAACGTTATACAATTCAGTTGGTGGTATTCAGGCATGCAAACTAATATGTTTTACACTACTACAAAATACATTTTCAAACACATATGTTAGAAAATATTGGATTTTCTTGGAAAGAATACAAACATTTTACAGATTCAGAGACAAGTTTTCACTACAAAAATATACTTATGAACTCACCAGCTTTATGTTGATACTCTTTCAAAACTGCTTGTATTCTCAGGGAATCAGTACACATGTATCTCTTGGAGTTTTGAGAAGATGGAGCGTATAGAGTCACATCTTTCTATTTTGATTTTACTTTTGATGTAAATAAACTATGTTTCAAACAGATGTAAACCTTTTTCATATATGTATTCAATGTTTGGTTGTGGTTACTATGATTGCTATGATTCAATTTTTGTGATACTATGTATGATGTCATCCACCCCCGCACGTTTCCACCGTTCTGGTTTGGGGGTGTGACAGATTGGTATCAGAGCTCTTGTTTATAGTGAACTAAGTATACTGAACCTTACATGGTATACAACTATAAACACTAAGGGGCCGAAACGCTCTGAACTAAAAGTATATTTTTGAAAAATATAAGTATTTTACGAGGAGTATACAAGTATACATAAGTATCAGAAACAGTAACATAAGTAGAACAAAAAAAAGTATTTTGGATGTTGGACACTGCGGTTAAACCTGGGTAGCTATGTAATCATGTCTAGGATCAATATAGCCTGATCAACTATATTCATTCGAGACATGACCAACATGTGCTTGGGAGTGACTGTGGTGTTACTGCAGGCCTAAAACTTACCAAGTATATATATATATATATATATATATATATATATATATATATATATATATATATATATATATATATACTAGGTATCAGTAAAACATATCATACAACTTAAAATACTATAGGAGTATTTTAGCTAGAGCCAAATACAGTGTGGAGATTCATTTCAAGTGTTGCTACTCATTCCTTCTTAGCAATAGTTTACTTGTATTGGTAACTTTTCCCTGCTTATCGCTTAGTAGAACACTTTATCTATTAGGCTGAGATATATCTTGTTTCATATATCTTGATTCAAATCTAGGGGACTTACCATCCTCTTCTTCCTGATTATTTTTAGAACAAGATGCCTCCCAGAAAGAGACCCAACAGAAACAACAACGACCCTCCACTGCCACTACCTCCTCAATTCGACTCAGCAATGTTCCAGGTAGCAGTTACGGCTGATGCGATGTTGTAGATAAATCAGGGCAGCTCTGGTGGATCCGGAGGTAGACCTGAATCACAAAGTCATGGCGGAAGTCAGGGACATCAAAACGAGTGTTCCTATAAAGACTTCATGATTGCCAAACCCAAATCCTTCGACGGAAATGGAGGAGACATTGCCTTAACCTGATGGTTCGAGAAGATCGAATCCATTTTTGAAATTTGTGCTTGTGCGGAAGCCAACAAGATGAAGTTTCTGCTTGGACCTTCACTAACAGAGCGTTGACTTGGTGGAATAGTCGGTTCAAATCCCTGACCCTGCCGGTAGAAAATGCGATGGGTTGGGAAAGCTTAAAGGAACTCATGCTTGCAGAGTACTACCCAAGGGGCGAGATGCAAAAGTTAGAGCACGAGCTCTGGAACCTAAAGATGAAGGGTTCTGACATCGACACTTACACAGCTAGATTCTGCGATCTGGCTCTTCTCTGTCCGGGGATAGTCACCTCGGAAAGCAAGAAGATTGAAAGATACATTTGGGGATTGAAGCCCCAACTCAAGGGAACGTGTTGGCTGCTAAGCCTACCACATTTGATAACGCCAAGTGCCTGGCGCATACTCTAATAGATCACGGAGTCAGTCTGGATGAAGTGGCGGCGGCTCCTGAACCACCAGAGGAGAGTGGTGGGAAAAAGAAATTATGGAACAAACGCAAGGGGGGAAGTCTTCACAAGAGCCCTCCAAGAAACAACAAACAGTGGCAGTCCACGCTGCTACTACCCCTTCCGCAGTTCTCACAAATCCAACAACCCCCAACCGCTATGCTAGAAACCTACCCCTATGCAACAAGTGCAACTACCATCATCATGGACAGTGCCGAGAGATGTTGTGTAACGGTTGTGGTAAGAAAGGACACACAACTCGATTCTGCAAGGCACCGGTCCAACCAACCAATCAGGCTCCTGGAGCGAGTGCCGGTCAAGCCTGTTATGGTTGTGGGGAGGTTGGGCACTTCAATAGAAATTGCCCCAAGGCAACAACAGCTGGCAACACAGGGAGAGTGCTAGCGATGGGCCAGGAGGAGGTGGTTGCTGATCCCATAGTTGTTACGGTATGTTCATCCTTGACAACTCTTATGCATGCATTCTTTTCGATTCTGGTGCGGAGTGGAGTTTTGTTAATCATGCATTCAAACATCTACTCAAATGTAAATCCAAACCTTTAACCGGAACATTTACCGTCGAGATGGCTAACGGAAAGAAGGAGAGCACTAACGACATATTCATAGGCTGTACCCTTACCATAAGCGATCATTCTTTCCCCATCGATCTTATGCCAGTCTTTATAAAGAGCTTTCACGTTATCATTGGTATGGATTGGTTGAGCTCCAATCGTGCCGATATCCTTTGTTACGAAAAAGCCATCTGTCTCAATCTACCCTCGGGCGAAACTTTCATAGTTTATGGTGATAAACTCAGCTCAAACCTTCATATCATTTCCTGCATCCAAGCCCAGAAACACCTGCGAAAGGAATGCCATGCATTCCTAGCCCATGACGTTATCGAAAAGCAGGAAGTTAAGGACCTCGAGAGTATCCCCGAAGTCTGCAACTTTCCTAATGTCTTCCCCAAATATCTTCCCGGAATCCCTCCCGAGCGCCAAGTCGAGTTTCGTATCGACTTAATCCTTGGAGATACTCCCGTAGCTAAACCCCCCTATCATCTAGCGCCGACAGAAATGCAAGAGCTATCCAGCCAGCTCAATGAGCTGCTCAACAAAGGATTCGTAAGACCGAGTTCCTCACCCTGGGGAGCCCCGATCTTATTCATGAAAAAGAAGGATGGATCCTTTCGGATGTGTATTGATTATCGAGAAGTGAACACAATCACCATCAAGAACCATTATCCCTTAACCAGAATCGACGACCTCTTTGATCAACTTCAGGGAGCCAGTTACTTCTCGAAAATAGACCTAAGATCAGGGTACCATCAGTTGCGAGTTCATGAGAATGATGTTCCCAAGACAACATTTTGAACTCATTATGGACACTACGAGTTTGTAGTAATGCCCTTCGGTCTAACCAACGTACCGGCAATATTCATGGATCTGATGAATCGGGTGTGCCGTCCGTTCCTAGAAAAGTTTGTAATCATGTTCATCGATGATATACTCGTCTATTCCCGAAGCGAGGAAGATCATAGACAGCACTTGAGGCTAGTGTTAGAAACACTAAGGGCGGAGAAACATTATGCAAAGTTTTCAAAGTGTGAATTCTGGATCCGAAAAGTAACTTTCCTTGGTCACGTGGTTAGAAAGGAAGGCATACACATGGACCCTTCTAAGATCAAAGTGATTGAGAATTGGTCAGCACCAAAGTCGCCCACGGAAATCCATCAATTCTTGGGTCTTGCGGGCTATTATCGCAGATTTATCCAGAATTTCTCCAAGATTGCTAAGCCTTTAACCACCTTGACTCAGAAAGGTGTACCCTTTTGTTGGGGAGAAAAGCAAGACACTGCGTTTCAAACATTAAAGCAGGATCTATGCAGCTCACCTATCTTGTCCCTGACCGAAGGACGGAAGACTTCATTGTCTACTGTAATGCATCCAATCAGGGCCTAGGATGTGTGCTTATGTTGCGAGGAAAGGTTATTGCCAATGCCTCGAGACAGTTGAAAACAAATGAAGTCAATTATACAACTCATGATCTAGAGTTGGGAGCAGTGATCTTTGTGTTAAAGATTTGGAGACATTATCTCTACGGAACCAAGTGCACTGTCTTCACCGACCATAAGAGCCTACAACATATCTTTGATCAGAAAGAGTTAAACATGAGGTAGCGGTGATGGCTAGAGTTACTTAGTGATTACGAGTCCGAAATACGCTATCATCCTGGCAAGGCCAATAAAGTAGCTGATGCCCTCAGCCGAAAAGAGTATTCAAGTCGTAGAGTGAAGGCACTGATAATGACTATCCATTCCAATTATCCGATCAAATCAGAGAGGCTCACCTGGAAGCCTTAAAACCAGAGAACAGGTCGGATGAAGCCTTGAGAAGAATGGAAAAGAACCTTGAGGTCAAGGGAGACGGAGTTTACTATTTCATGAACCGGATCTGGACCCTGAAGTACGGCGGTTTCAGGGAGGTTGTCATGAACGAAGCTCACAAGACTAGATACTCCGTTCACCCAAGTTCAGATAAGATGTATATGGATCTCAAACAGCTTTATTGGTGGCCGAACATGAAAGCAGAGATCGCTACCTTTGTGGGCAAGTGCTTGACTTGCTCCAAGGTGAAAGTAGAATATCAAAAGCCCTCAGGTCTTCTCCAGCAACTAGAAATACCTGAGTGGAAATGGGAAAGGATTACAATGGATTTCATCACAAAGTTGCCCAAGTCTCGGAGTGGGCACGACGCCATTTGGGTAATTGTCGACCGACTGACTAAATCCGCCCACTTCCTGCCGATCAAGGAAAACTCTAAAATGGAGAGAATAACATGAATCTACATCCAAGAGATAATTCGTCTGCATGGTGTGCCTGTGTTCATTATCTCTGATCGAGATAGCAGGTTTACCTCGAGATTTTGGCAGTCTCTGTAGAAGGATCTTGGAACTAAGCTGGATATGAGCACAGCTTACCATCCACAAACAGACAGACAGAGTGAGAGAACCATTCAGACCTTGGAGGACATGTTGAGAGCATGCGTCATAGATTTTGGTAAGTCATGGGACACTCATCTGCCCTTGGTCAAATTTTCCTACAACAAGGTTGTACCGTTTAAAGCCTTGTATGGCCATAAGTGTAGATCCCCTCTGTGTTGGGCCGAAGTGCACGACACGCAGCTAGCCAAAGGGCAAGTCCCCAATAGCACTCTCATAGGCCCAAAAATCATCCGCGAAACTACAGAAAAGATCGTACAAATCCGGGAACGACTAAAAGCTTCACGAGACAGACAAAAGAGCTACGCCGATAAGAGATGAAAACTCTTGGAGTTCCAGGTTGGTGACCATGTCCTTTTGAAGGTCTCACCCTGGAAAGGCATGACACGCTTCGGAAAGCGTGGAAAGCTAACTCCGAGATACATTGGACCATTCGAAATCCTTGCTAGGATCGGTCCCGTAGCATATAAAATTCGTCTACCCCGAGAACTTAGTAACATTCATCTTGTCTATCACGTCTTGAACCTGAAGAAGTGTATGTCCTATGAGATACTTGTGATTCCCCCGATGAGATCGAACTAGACGGGAACTTACACTTCGTAGAGGAACCCGTAGAAATCATGGATAAGGAAGTAAAACGAACGAAACAAAGCCGCATCCCAATAGTGAAGGTTCGATGGAATGCCAAGCGGGACCTGAATTCACTTGGGAGCGTGAAGATCAGATGAGACAGAAATGTAACGCCCGCAGATCCGGGCAAGTCAATTTAGAGACGATAAGCGTTGAAAATGAATTTCAGATGAAAGATTATTCAGAAGGAGTAATCTTAACTAATTTTTAGTGGTCGTGACAAGGATTCCGAATATATAAAGAATGCTGAAATCTGAGTTACAACGAAGAAGTTATGACCTGTCGAAGTTTCGCGACAAAACGGACACGACACAGTGTGACATAAATAGTAAATTTACGATAGAGCGATATTTAGCCTTAGCAATCTAAACGAAAGTCGTAGAATATGTTAAACCGAGAGCGTGCATAAAAAGAACGTCTAAATCTGATTTCGTATGAGGAAGTTATATTTTTTTTAAGTTTCAGCTTAGCAGTATGCAGCCCGAAGTCCATTTTTGAGATCGAGTGATTTCTAGCCGAAACAATTTAAACGAGAATCGAAGATCTCGTCAATAGTAGTACAACGGTAAAAAGACAGACGAAAACGAACGTCGGATGAAGAAGTTATGAATTTTTAATGGACTTTTCCTCTCCAGGCCTGTTAAAAATACAATAATAAAAATGAAGTCAAAATTAGCCAACAGAGTCTCAACGAAAGTTGTAGAGCATAATTTCACCTACGTATGGATATAAAGAACATAAAAAATGTAGATCGTATGCGAAAGATATGAATTTTTGAAGTTCGGGGCGCAAACTTCGAGACCTTCACGAGGTGAACATTAAAATTCACGAAGTGAATTCGTTGCATGAAACCTTTCGAGCCTAGAAGATACACGGCAAGCCTAGGAGATGATCAGGATCGAATTGACGAGGTGAACATAGTTTGTTCATGAGGTGAATCTCAAATTTCCACCCTATAAATAGAAGTTCAAGGGGCAGCCGAGTTTGGTGGTTCCTTTTTCTCTATCTCACTCCCGATACTCTCTCTAGCCGTCTTGAAGTACCCCTGAAGCACCGGTATCATTCTTGACACCCGAAGCAAGTCCCGACGCCCCTAAAATCCTGAGAAAAAGAGTTTTCGAGTCGAAACTCTGCCCGCGTAAAGCCCGGTTTTTGAGAAAACATCATGGTTTCATCGAAGAATACTGATTTAAGGGACGAAGTGTTGTCCAATCGTCGTCTTATCAGGTGAGTGTATAGTCACTTTCACCTTACACATAGATATGAAGTATTTTATATAAAATACGTGCTATATATATATATATATATATATATATATATGTTGTTTGTTTATTTGAGATAGATGTTGAATGATTTTTTTATACAGGTTTTAAACTGTATATGTATTTTATATCTACAAATATGTTGAGTAAATCATGGGTAGATGAAAGAATGTTTTATACATGTTTAAAATGATTTAAAATGTATATATATTTTATGTACAAATATGTTGAGTATAATATGGGTAGGTGAAATAAGTTGATGTGTGATAAAATGATGAGATAAATGACGAGCGATGAAAGATGAGCGATATATATGAGTGGTAAAATATAGTGAGAAGTGATGACCCAAGCGATGGCCCCGTCATTCAGCAGAATATGGATGACAACCATGGACTATTCTAGACGGTCCATGGAACACTAGCAGGCTCGCAACCTGTAGGTGTGTGAACTGTATGTTCATCAGATGTACTCTAAAAACCTTGGTAGCTATGGACTTAATGTCTGTTGTATAAACCCTAGCGACGATGTGACTTCGTGCCTATTCCTTAGGAGGAATCCTTAGGAATGAGTGATAGATGATTCGTAGGGTAAATCCTTAAGAAATAAAGAAGATAATGGGGTTGGGTAACTGGGTTGATTGTTTGATGTTTAAACATAATATATTTATTTATTGTGGGTTGAAAACCCTATATGCTCACCAGGCTCCCAAGCCTGACCCTCTCAGTTTATTTGTATCATAGGTAACGATATGAAGTTGCTTTACACTGAGATATTTAAAGGAGATGTATATCACTAGTGTAAATAAATGTAAGATTTGTTTATGCTTATGTTTTAGTATTGACAACGACATCCCGAATTTTTAATATAAAGCAAATACATTTCTTCGGAAATGTTTTGATAATATATTTGTCATGTTTTTCTGGGAACAAATTCCGCAACACTTTTAATTAAATGATTACTCTGATTTTATTTTAAAAAACATAAATGAAATCGTTCTTTTCTAGCTGTGAAATTGGGTATGTCACAAGAAATATCTGTATCTCTTTCCGAGTCCATGATTTGTATTCTATGTTTGAATTTCGGGACGAAATTCCCTCTAACGAGGGGATGATGTGACAACCCGAAACTTTTTTTTCCGTTACCAGTAATCAAATTCCGTTAATAAAATGTGAATTTTATTGAGTCTCGTCAAATTCCTTCGGTTTCGAAATTCATTTAGTTATGTAATTGAAATTTATATACGAGTAAGGACCAAAAACCACGCGAAACTCGAATTTTTCTCGAAAAATAGCAAGTTCACGGACGTAAACCTGTTTAAGGCTGTAAACTCGTTTGCGGTCAATGCCAGGTGGACCCCACCGTCGACCACGAAAACCCTCTATAAGTACGTGTCCCTACCTTTCATTTAGACTTTTTTGGCCGGAAACACTCTCATTCTCTCATTAAACTCTTGACTATAAACACCAAAAATGCCATTTTTCTTCTAGAAATCATCGAAAATCATCATTGGGAATCATTTCGGAGCATTTGGAACACATCTTCATCGAAATCCATCATCATTGTTCTTGAGTTTACGACCGTACACGCTTCAACTCTTCAAATCTCCAAAGGCCGTAAACTCGTCGGCCGTAAACCCGTTGAATCTTCAAAGGCAGTAAACCCCAGTTCACGGCCGTTAACCCTTCCTAAGTGGTGCATTAGACTGAAAACCCTATTTCCTCGATTCAATCAAGCCCCAGTAACATTCCTTAACCGAGCACAAGTGTTTTTCTAACACTTTATCTAACGAAATTGCTAATTTAGATACATATATGTATTTATTTGATATTTGGATTCCGTTAAGTGCCACGTACAACCACTCGAGGATCTTCGTTTCCAGTCGATGTTTTCACACATCAACAGTGAGTTCATACCCCTACACTTTTTTTTAATGTTTACTTGGGGGGGGGGGGGGGGATACAAGCCAAACACAAATGATTTTTATGAACATATACAAAAGAATTTCAACAAGTTTAAAACTTATGCAATTAATACAACCAAAAGATTTACATGTTTTATAAAATATTTAGATCTTTTTTCCCCTTTTGTAACATGATGAGCATAAGGTAGGTTTTCAATGTATAGTCATAATTGCATAGTTTTTAGAACAATACACGAACCAAATACACAACATACATGCAAACTATAATAGGTATAGTTTAGGGTTTTCAATACACAATTTTACAAATTCAGAGTTTTACATTCCTAAACATATAAACTATGACAGATTTAGTTTAGGAGATACATTACTACAAGTGTACAAAATTTAATAATTATTTAAGTATAATTATTATTACACTACAAGTATACGACAGATTCAAATACAAGAGAACAATACGGAACCACACTGAAACTTGTTAATACAAGATTGTGAGACAACACTTCAAATGTACCCTTCGGGTCCAGGCTAAATCCTACCATAGTATAATCAGAGTCAATGGAGGGAGAGCGTGAAATTTATGAATAGATCTATTCGGGACTGACAATCCCACACCTGAACTGCTAGCTACAGTTAGGCAAGCATGCCTAGGGTGACAAATATCATATCGTCCAACGCCTGAAGAAAGTCGTAGTGATCACTAGGTCATATCAAGCATGGTTATACGGCTCACAATAGTATAAACTAACCTTATTGTTCATGGAATTTCATTCTTCATTAGTTTAATTTTCATTAATAAAACTAGTACATACTAGTCATTACACTGGAGGATTCCAAGGATACAATACACAGTTTTATTATAAATAATAAAACTATTATACATACTGGTGGTAACCAGGGTTTTCAAACAGAATGTACTATACATACTGGTGGTAGCTAGGGTTTTCATACAATGGGGTTTTCATTCAAAACAACGTTATACAATTCAGTTGGTGGTATTAAGACATGCAAACTAATATGTTTTACACTACTACAAAATACAGTATCAAACACATATGTTAGAAAATATTGGATTTTCTTGAAAAGAATACATACATTTTAAAGATTCAGTAGACAGGTATCTCTTGGAGTTTTGAGAATATGGAGTGTATAGAGTCACCTCTTCCTATTTTGATTTTACTTTTGATGTAAATAATCTATGTTTCAAACAAATGTAAACCTTTTTCATATATGTATTCAACGTTTGGTTGTGTTTACTATGATTGTTATGATACAATTGTTGTGATACTACGTATGACGGCATCCACCCCTGAACGTTTCCATCGTTCTGGTTTGGGGGTGTGACAAGTTGTTTTTGAAGTGTCCACTGATTGGCTTTTTATAAAACTTCTTGAATCTATTATTTGAGTAATAGGCAACAACTTCGTCATCTGAATTCAGGAGAAAACCTTCTTCATTCTCTTCAGTTTCACCATCAGAATCAACCTCCTTCCTAGTTGTTTTCAATACAAGTGTCATTGGACCTCCAAAGTTCATCTTACTATTCTCTTCAGCTATGACCTTCACCTCGAACTCATAAGCTTTCAAGATATTGTATAGATTCGAGATTAAGTAAGTTTCGAATCTCTCTCGAGTCTTGATCATCAGGCAAATATTCTTCCATTCTTTCTTTAGGCATAGGATGAAAGTAATGTTGAACTCACGAGTAGTACGAACGACACCATATCCGGTACACTTGTAGATGAGCTCATTGAATCTATCATAATAGGCTCTGATATATCCACTCTCCTTTTGCTTGAAATTGGCTAACTCCGATAAGAATTACATCACTGAGCTCTTCTTGGTTCACTCATTCCCTTGGTATGTCTCCTTCAAATTGTCCTAGATTTCTTTTGTAGTCTTGCAGTCTTGAATGTAATTATACACAATTAGTGGCAAAGCTCCACATAGTTCACGAAGACATCTCTTGTCATTGGCCTTCTTCTTGTTGCCTTGACCAATCATATCTTCAGCAACACCAGCATTTTCAACCGCTTGAATAAGATCGGCACGATAAGGACCTTTTTCAATCGATCGCTAGAGATCTTCGCCAATCTCATTGAGATGGCCTTCCATACGATCCACCCATTGATCATAGTATTCTGGAAGTAACATCGGAATTTTTGTTGCAGATCCAAGCAGATTTGCATAGTTCATCATAGTTTTGACATTCAAATTCGGCATTTGATCAAGTAAAAAGATGATAAACATTGAAAAGAAAGAAATCGAATGCAAATCGATTGATAAAACGATTGCAAAATCGTAAAATCACAGTAATCGAATGAAGAATTATATTTTCACTTGCTGAATGATTGAATTGGAACAAACAACTCAATAAGATGAAAACGCGAATGAGGTTCCTCAAACGATGTGTAGGTTCCTGTTTTGATATCAATTGAAAAGATGTGTGAATTATGTTTTAATCAATTGTAATGTAAATCAGAGAAAATATGAACACCGAGAGTAAATAAGATCTTTGATCCAGCTCAAATCCGGAATAAGTACTAATGTAGTTTTAGAGAGAGAGTAAGCTCAATGCATAAGAATGCAAAAGTTACAACTCACTTATGTACTTACCCTATTTATAGGATACTCATGGATACAAAAAATACTAGGACTTCGACACTAAATAAGGAACCTCTAAATATGCCTAGTAAATACATTCATAACGAAGTCTAGTGGACTTTGGACTTTCGACTATTACAGACATTCATTATCAAGACAACTACCTAAGGTTCGGCATATCACAATACAATTATAGTCTACAATGCTTCTCAATGTTATTGAGGTTGGGATGCACTTCCTTTCTTTTTTTATAAGCTCCAAAGTCGGTTGCTACACTGCTAGAATCTTTACGTTGTATTTTTTCGGTGGCGAAGTGAGGAACGGAAAATGTGTTTGACAAATGGAAAAGAAATGCTTCGGAAAATGTGTTTGACAAATGGAAAAAAAAAAATGCTTGATCCAAAAGATAAAAGGGTACTTGGCATTGGGAGTTTGTTTGAGGCTCCTCGGGTTATTCCAGCAACATGGAGATGGAGATTCTTAATGGATACAAATGGGTTATGAAAAAAATGTTATTTCCTTAGTATTCCTAAAGGTGATTTTGGTGAGTCCCTTTTTAACGGCAGTTTTTGTAAGGATTTAATTAGAAAAATATATCTTAAAGTTATTTTAAGCAACATAGTTGGTTCTTTTAATCAACTCCAATCTTGTTATGGATTCACACTTGGAAAGAATGGTGGGTTATAGTAAATCTATAGCTTTTTGGAAAGATATTTGATCATGGGACCCGAGGCATCTGAACTCACTAATCTCCTTGGATATGTGGATGGTTGTGTTTCTTCCACTCAGGATGCTAATATCTTGACAAGTTTTTGGATGAGATGTACGTTCCTAAACTCCTATGTCTTTCTTACGACCAAACCGAAGAATGATGTGTTGGTTGATAATAAAATAGTTTCACAATCATTTTTATAGTTTTCTAGTAGATACCAGAAAAGTAAAGTGAAATGAGTTAACTTTTTAAAGATCCAAATTTTGCTTTCATTTCTTTATACTCATGTTCTGGCCATTTGTTAATTTTCATTAATAAAATCTTTCCGTTAGAAAAAAAAAAGTTTTCAAACTTTTCGTGACAGATGACAATTGTAAGTATATAATTGCGTGTTGCATGCATAGATACAAATGATGTATTAATTGTCGGTGTTAGATCAACCTAGAAGAGAGTGAACGTGATGGTTTGTAATTTTAAAAATATATAAACTGTCATCTAACATGTTTGTAAAACGTAATTGTAAAGAACTCTCGATGATGAGGTGATCAAATAGTATATTTTAAACACACAAACATAGTTTACAAGCATACGTATCGTCAAAAACCAGAAATTGCAAAGAACATTATTATGATTCAATTACATTATAATGTTTTTAATAGGTAACTTCGTTATAGAGAAGAAGTACGCGGCTGATGAAGTAATAGTTGGAATATATAACATGCACATGAGCTAGTATAAATTATCGTTTTAAATATATGTATTTTTTTTCAGATCTTCCAAAAAAAATTAAAAAATTAAAAAAAAAAATAGTACCTTTTAAACATACAAGACATTAACTCGATGAAACATGTTAGTACTAGCTTACAGAAAACATAGATGAGCCAGTTTGTAAACAACTAGCTTGATCACGAGTTACAATATATAGTTTGATTTAGCTATTTTTTCTTTTGAATTACAGATTTTCATATATTTTTTTTATATTTCAAGATTTTTATATAATTTCCGAGTCCCTACAGTATGATACGAAGATGGTGTTTGGATGTGAAATGCGAAAATCGTTATGTGATTAGAATATAATAATAATCAGATAATCTAATAAAAAAACAAATGAAAAAAAATAATGTTAGGATTTACTTCTCTTGTTTGAAAATTGAAATTATAATAATATTTTTTTTTCTAATAGTTAAATAATCAAGTATTAATTATCTATTATTAATTATTATTTTTTATAATAATTCGATTATCAATTATAAGTGTTCGAAATTTCAATAATAACTTAAAAATTAAATGATGTTTTTTTTTCGATATTTGAAAGTGTAGTAAATAAGAAACCATACTATAGTTGCAAAATGATATTACATATAACATAGGAGTTACATACCAAATACTACATTATATTTGGAAAGCCAACATAGTTGAAGGCAGCAAAAGATAACAAAAAAACATAGAAACATATTAGACGTAAACATGGTTGTCGTCTGAGAGGTTTTTTATTTTTTTTTTTTGAAACTTTCAATAAGTTGGTCGTGTTTCTTTCGCATGTTGTGCATGTTCTTGATCAGTTTAGCGGTCTCATAGTTGCTCTCCAAGACGATTTTCTGTATCTTTAGGTAGTTGTCGTACGACGGTTGGGGGTCCATGTGCTCCTCGAGTTATTTTTTTTATTTTTTTTTATTTTTTTTTATTTTTTTTAATATAGTTTTGATGTTCTCAAGTTTCTTCTTCCATGTTGGTTAATGACAGTTTCTCTGATTGTTGGTGGGTGATGAAAGTAGTCAGGATGGTTTCCATTTGTTGTGGCTTTATTTTCTATTGGAGGGCTGTTTGTGGTGTGGATGGTAGTGGTTTGACAATGTTGGAAGAGATGCTCGCTTTTTAAGTATAGACGTCGATATTTAATAACGTTGTTGGATAGTTAATGTAGGTGTTAGTTTCCGAGATGTTGACGGTCTATGATTGGTTATTTGCAATAGATGTAACCTAACCTATAGCCGTCGTTTCAGATATTTGTATGAAATATTTACTTTCCTTTATTTCGTATGATTTTCTTTTGAAATATTTAATGCGCATATATTGAACAAACATTTTAATATAAGTAAATTAAAATACATATATAATGTAGTCAATGTGTTGATAGGGAAACGTATATGTTAACATGTTATTTGAGTCGTACATAGATGTTGGTGGTTCTGAAGTACAAATTTTGACAAATTTGAAGCATGAGACAAAAGGATAACAAAATAAAAAGATATGCAAAGGCACAATCTTTATCTCATAAGATAATAACTAAGACTATATATTTACTTGATGGTAAGGTTGTCTGAAACTTTGTTTAGTATCGTAATAGGTTCATTCATTTATTCCTCCAGTGCTACAATCATGTTTGTTGCTTTGGTGTCAAATACATCTTCGTTGTTGAGGATTTCTGCTGAGATAGCATAGTTGAGGAAGTGTGGCTTTTCAGATATTACTTTTGCTAGAGTTTCTTTCATAGCACGACCTGCTCTAAGTGTCCATTTTAGTGACCGGATGATGTTTCTTGTTTGTATCTTATGGAAGAGGATTATGTCAAACATGTCTCCAACATTACTACCTTTCATTATTATATATTTGATGGTTGTTTGTGAAAATGTTGTATGGGGTATGTTTATGTTTGTCGTTAAAGGTGGTATTTATAGTGGCCGTAGAACAATTTTTTTGCACGAAACTGATACCAAAGCTAATGTTAGGGGACACGTGGTGTATAGATGTATGCATTTTATTGAGTGGCGATGTTCTGAAACTATAACGTGTTACAGTAAGAGATTTTTGTGAGTGCTTGTCATTAATGTACAGTTGGAAATAAGTTGTCATCAATTTATTAAATGTGGATTAATGGTAAAGTCGGAAATCGTCAATAACGTAGGGTATGTATTGTGAGATAATATATTTTATGGGGATGAAGGGTTATTGGAGGGGAGAGGGGTGGGGTTCCTATGTTTATATTCATTTGTTTATTTATTTATGTACATAAGAAGTTACATTAAGTGTTTATCATTTTATTTATTTATTTATAACCATACAAAGGATTACATGACTTGGTACATAACTGTTTTTACATACGACGTCTCCTTTATTTAATTATAGACGTTGGAAGGATTACACTACTGACGAAACAACTACTTCAGAGGTGGATATGATGAGATAAATTTTTAGTTGGTGGATGTGTCCTTCATTGCGCGTTTATATTTGTCAATTCTTTTATGGATAGATCTGAGCATAAAAGAAATGTTGTCCTGCATGGATAGGTCTTCTATTTTTGCCTTCTCAAATATGCTCTATAGTGTTTGAACGTTAGGATTATCTACGTGATTTTCCATGTATAGGTGCACATCTTTATCAAGGGTGAAGCTTTCTTCTAACTTTGATTGACCTGCTTCAAGTAGATCTCCAATTTCTCTAAGGAAATCAATGATAATCATAAGGCTTTTGTTGAAATCTGTGTTATTCATTTTGATTTGTAGGATACGTTTATGTTATGTGGTGTGTATTTTGGTTTGGAGAATTTATGTACGTAATATATTGTAAGTTTACGCATATAAATAATTTTATGTATAGTTATAGACGTCTATGTGTGAGGTTTTCCTTTCCAGGAAGTAATTGTCGATGTGATGTGGTTTATAATGGTATCTCTTACTAATAGAAACTATAGTAGGTTCTTATCGACGACATGATAGTAGAGTTACATGTTTATGTTTATAGTATTACTATGTTCCGGTGTCAATATTTTTTAAATTGTGGCAATTTTTATTTACAACAATGTTCTTCACTTTTGTTAATCGTCTATATATTTATTTAATTATGATCTATAAACTGTTAATGAGTCCATTGGATTTTTCGTAATTGTAAAACCAAAATGAGTTTTGCCGGTGTACCAAAGGAAGTGTTCTGCAAAAAAATAAAAAAAAATAAAAAAAAAAAACGAAGAAAATGTCTGATATTGTTATGTAGTTGTATAAAAATCTATTTAGTTACTATCTTAATTTTGTCGTAATTATATTCGAAGTATTCTATAAAAAAAATCATTTACATTTTAGTATAAAATCCCTTTAGTTTTATCAGAGTTCCTAATCACAAATAAATCTAGTTAAAACAATGATTAAAAACCTTTTTTTTAATAATAATATAAAAAAGAACAAAGTTTGTTTTTTTACTTTTGTTTATAATGTGTAGTGTAAACAATTGGTAACCTATATATATATATATATATATATATATATATATATATATATATATATATATATATATATATATATATATATATATATATATATATATATATATATATATGGTTAGGTTCAATGGAAAATGAACAATTAAGGCAACATATGCTGAAACCAATGATCAAGTGACACGTGTCCATTTCTTTATTCATAAGCAATCTACTATGGAAGTTATTTATATAGTTATTCCAAAATGATGTGTTGTCATGCTTTCATTGGTTTCAACATGTGTTGCCCTGATTGTTTATTTTCCATATAACTCTTCCCTATATATATATATATATATATATATATATATATATATATATATATATATATATATATATATATATATATATATATCAACATTTAATTATATTATTGTGTTTTAGCTAATCACCTCATTTAATTATAGTATTGTATTTTAGATAAGTGGTATATTATCATATATCAGTATAGCACGAAATATGTTAGTTGTCATTTTATTATCAGTATTTTGATACTATAATGCAAAGTAGTGATAATCACGTTAGACTATTATTGTAAATAGCATATGTTATTTTTTTAAAAAGGCCTTCATTTGTTGAAAGGATGTAGTTAAAAGGATCTTTTTTTACATAGAGTAGAGTATGTGTCACTTTCTACAAAACAGGAAAGGCAAACGGTTGTTTTACGTACTTTTAACATACTACATAACATTGGTGATGATGTTACGACCAACATACAACGAAGTAGCTTCTATGTTGTTTTACATACAGTCTTTCATTTAGTATTTGTTGTCTCTGCATTTATAAGTTACCATAGTCAACAACTTCCATTTTTTTTTGCATATGTATATAGCAGATATTAAGTTTTAACTTGGTTTTCAAAGGGTAGTGATCTTCTAACATTCAATCTACTTTGTTGGGGGTTGAATTATACTCCTTAGTATTTTTTGAAGATGTTGGATGGTGAGGAGGCAGTGTTGTTATGGATGATACTTCTTCAGAAGTAGATTTTCAATATCTGTAATAATGAAGCGAATGTTGTTGTCTGTTGATGTATTTTTCATACCCATTTTAATTTTTTTGGTATGCCTTACGACGTAATGGGAATTGGTGGTAGTTCTTTTCTTTGGTGTGCATCATCCTCTGATATGATATAAGTGTGTCTGACGTTGCTCCGAATAAGTTTTGTGTTACACTATCAGAAAGTACAACAGTCATGGAATGGCTTTCATCCGTAATTATTGCATTGAGTTTGTACCTACACTTATGTATCACTAAATTTATGCTAAATTTGTTTTTTAAAATAACCTTTTCTACAGAAGTACACTTACATGCTAGTTGCAGAGTTGAGTATGCCATCTGACGGACAAAACCAATTTTTGCCCGTTTTAAAAGTTGAAATTTTGCAGTTTGGACAGTTAACCTAGTAACCACAGTCTGAGAAGATGTATTCACTTATGGAAGCCTTTATGGTAAAAGTTTTGTCCTGTATAACAAAAACATTTTTGTAACTTGTATAAAAACATACACATAAAGTTTCTTGTTTATGCTGATATGTGGATAGAAGTGTAACATACTGTAAGATCCGAATGACTTTTCTCGATTATTTCTGACAATAGTATTACAGAATCAAAAATGACAGGTGACTCAAGGAATTTTTTGTAATTGCAACATGCAAATATCATCACCATCAATATGTAATGCATTAGATCATATTTTAACTATTATAATACATGTCCATAAGTATTGTGGTTTCTGCGATAGGTGGATTGATGTATAAATGAGTTGCACTACTTTTTCCAAGTCGTAGTGAGCCTTTATATTAAATGTTGAAGGTAATATGGAAGTAAGTTATTGTTTTTTTTTTGTAAGGGTAAATGTATAAAGAATATGAGGTGGATTTACCTGTATAAGTTGAAATTTTGACACAGGTTATAGCCACTACAGTAGGAGCGGCAACACTTTCAAGACCAATACGATCAAACTTTGAAGCTATGTTAGTGCATTCTTTCCACAAACTTATTTCAATATCATCATCACTAATGTTCACAGGTTTCACATACGTTAGTAACCTACCAAAATAATGTTGAAAATATATTACTTGAAGTTCATTTTTTAGAATTAGTAGCAGATATGGTTCTTTGTCTTTCTTTCTGTAGTTAATCAGCTTACTGAAGACACCTACAAAATCTGCAAGCAAATAATGTTAATTTACAATACTCATGCACACTACCTTAGGTAGAATAAAAATTGTTATTATTAGATGTTAACAATGTATGTAAATATTTATTTTTCAATATACGTTTCATGTTGACATATATTAAAACCTGCATGTCGATCTGTGTAATCTGGTATCTGTTTTTGGAGATGAAGTTAAACCAATATTTGGGGATGATGCATGTGTCTAGAACAGTTGTAATAGACGACGTCGTCCCAAAAGCTATGTAAACATCATTGTCCAACCATTTTTTTATAACGATCTGGCACTCCACATCCATACTTCTTGATTGTATAGCACCTAGAAGGTATCAGAACAAATTGTAGAAAACCATGATCTTTTCGTTGTTCAAGATTTGGATAGCATCACCCTTATGTATAATTGAAAAATTAGAGCAAGTTAGTATAGAATTGCACGAGGAACAGAGGTTGGCAAAGAAATTAATAACTTACATTTTTGTCAGCAGCCAGGAACCATGTCTCGTGATTTCTTATCCGTGGTATCCATATACGCAAGATACGAACCTAAATATGATCAAAACATTATACTTTTGCTATTTGAGACATGTTTGGTGTTATAGTAAAAAAGGAAGTAAATTATGATTTTTGAACGTACTAATAAATATGATGTTTTACTAAATACTAAAGTGAATAAAATAAACATAAATGTGTTACATTGTTCTATATAATTGTAAAAGGTAAATATGTATTTGACCTCTGAGTTATTAAGTTTCTGTAGAAAGTCTTTGAAAACAACATTTTTTGTTTTGTTTTTTCTGGTATTTTCATCAGAATGTATGAGTATTTTAACTGACTCTGGAGATGTAGCACAAGATAAGGCAACATAAATTTAACCGTGTGTGAAAACTGGTTTTGGTAGATAAACGCATATTTTTTTAAAGATTGACCTTGGCTTTTTTTAATAGTCATAGCCTAACAAACTTCAACCGGAAATGGTTTCCTAATGAAGGTAAAAGGTATGTCAGGTGCTTTATGTATGAATCTAATATGGGGCAGAAATACTTTTTTGCCAATACAAGTCCCAATTATAATTGTTGCCTCTATGACGTTTCCCAGTAACTATGAAACCATCAACTGTGTTCCATTGCATAAACCTTCCTTTTGGTTTATGTTCCGAATCAACATGATTGGTGTGTTAATTTTCAATGATAATGAATGTGTGGGTATGCTAGGTAAGGTCAGGGAATTCAGATATTCCAATGGATAGAAAGTATTAAAGTATGTAGTCTGGTTGCCATTAAAGTCAATACTATCAGCACTTTCATACATCTTTGAATGTCCATGACTTTTCTACAGAACTATGTCGTTTATTTTTTTGGATAGTTTCATTTATGGGATAGACAATTGCTCTACCAGATAACGCAGCAGCAGAAGGTTTTGTTAGAATACCATCTCCATATAAAAAGTTTATAAGGGTCTCTAACTCATTTTCTGATGGAGGTATAATGAGTGGATGAGGAATTTCAATCCATCTGGTATTTGTTTTATCAAATGCATCAATTTCACCAATAACCTCATCACCAATTTTTAGTAACCAAGATGCAAACTCTGAGACACTTAAGTTAGTGTGTAATGAGTTGGAGAAGTTCTTAAGTCGCATATTATCATTTAGTTTATACAACCTAAAATACGGCCATAAGTATGAGTTAGGTAAGCTGAGGAGATAATTTTAGAGGCTGTAATTCTTGGAGACACAGGTAATGTTTGATGAAAGTCCCCTCCTAATAATAGTGACATACCACCCAAAACTTTCATCCCGCATTCGATAATATATCTTAAGGAGCGGTCTAGACATTCAAAGTAACGTCTGTCACTTATTAGTGCTTCGTCCCATATAATAATGGAAGTTTGTTTTAGTAGCTCAACAAGCATTGTCTTTTTTTTGTAATGTTGCATGCAACATTATCTGAAAAGTCAATCGGAATATTGAATCTAGAGTGAGCCGTTCTCCCTGATGGAAGGATCAGGGACGCTATACCTGAAGTAGCAACGACAAGCACTATTTTCCCCGTGGAATGGAAATGAGCAAGCAAGGTAGTCCACAGGAAAGTTTTGCTAGTTCCCTCATGCCCATAAACAAACATGAGCACCTGTTGCCCTTTCTCTTCTGTGGATTGAATTGTCTTATAGATGTCAAGTTGTTCATGGTTCAAACATGACAACATTTTTTCATGAGTGAGAATCAAAATGTCTTTATCATATGTTGTTTCTTCTAAAAGAAGACAGTTTTTTAACATTACTATTGTATCCTATGGAGGTTTAGGTGGGTGAAAGTCAACAACAAATCTTGAAGGCGTAGATGATTTAAGTATATGATCCAGCTCAAATAAAACCATCTGTTGTTTGTGGAAATCATCTATATTAGAATCAAGAGTAGGATGGACATCTTAATGGTATACACCAAATCGTTACTCATTTTCTTCCATCTTATATACCACAAACACATAGGATCATTAACATCACATACAAGAAGCAAATAACATAATTAGGGGTGGCAATTGATGACACGACACGACAAAATACACGAAATGAAACGAAATTGAGATGAAATTGAAATTCAAATTCGTTTTTATGTTGTATTCGTGTCAGGTGTAAAAAACACGACGTCGTGTCATGTCGTGTTCGTGTTCAAAATTTGACACGAAATTGACATGATTTAAAATTGTTTGTCATGTTTTTCGTGTTTGTCGTGTTTTTCATGTTATGTATGAATAAATATTAATTAAATACATTAATTGTTATTTCATGTTATCCTTGTGGTGTTGTGTCGTGTTTGTCGTTTTTTAATCGGTTCGTTTTCGTGTTAGTTCAAAAAAAATCAAGATCGTGCCGTGTTGTGTTCGTGTTACATAAAACTTTGTCGTGTCGTGTTGTGTCAGACAAAAACACGACACAATGGCCCGATTTGCCACTCCTAAACAGAATAGAGAGCGCAGCTGAGACGACATTCCCATTCAAAAGCCTGAATAAAAACATCCATCCATTCTCTGGCATCCCCTATTAGACCTAGCGTGTCACAAGCACCACGAAAATCAGGATATACAGTGTTAGAAACAGTATGCAATTCTTCATAAGACTTACAACCTTTTTGATGAGAAAGTAACATCCTTAGGTAAAATTATTCTATAGCAGATGGATGCACAAAGATAAGTCTGCGTAGTGCATGGGAAGTGGAACGTTCTCTTCATTTCCAAGCTTTTACCTCTTTGTCCCACCAATATTTAGTAGGGTAGGAAGTATATGTAAGATCATGACCAGACACATCCCACTTATTATTATCAAACCAAACTAGTAACAGACTACTACCAAAAGTGGGATGGTCAACAACCTGCTTAATACGAGTGTTCTCTTTGAAGAAGACAGACTGCATATTCGGAAAATGTACATGCAGTATCACAACAGGTGGATCTCGCTCATGAATAGGGTAATCAAGTATACGCCACGCAGCCTCATGAGGATACATGAAACGACCATCAGTGTAATTTGTTATCTCATCAACTATGACACCTTTCGCAAAAATAGAAGCTTTAGAAAGTTGCACATCTTTCTGAATTACAAACCTAACACATTCCATTCCCTTTTACACATATTTAAATAAATACTGTATCATCATGTTCCACCCACAATACTCAACATTAATATGTGCATTGAAACGACTACACAACCTTTTGTTATATGGGACTATGTACATGTTATCTATTTGCACACCATTTTGTAAAGTACGAAACGCCACCGAATCTCTTTTATAATGAGCATAACCATCCTTGTCAAAAACTGTAGCAGTATGAAAGGGTTTTGGGAATTTTTTTAGACTTACCATCCTTCATACATGGAGCCTTAGTATTGACCAAACCACATGGTCCATGTATAAGACATCTTGTAACAGTCTCATATAACAATGTCTCACAAACAGTGTCTGGCAATTCAACGGTAATATAAGCATCAATGGCAGATGGGTCCTTTATCTTATGAGAATCTGATATCCATATCAGCACATGACAATGTGGCAAACCCTTTTTTTTGGAACTCAACGGTATATAAATCTGCAACAACCCCAATAAAATTAAAAAACCAGAGAAGCATATGATCAAATAAATATAAAAAAATTAATTAAAGTTTTTTAATTTGTAGAGATAGTAACTTACATGCTGATATTGGGCCAAAAGTTTTATCACATTTCAAGTATGCAATAAAGGCGTCAACTTTCATCCAGAAAACACGTGAAATTATATCAGCCCTGCTACCCACATCAGTCTGTCGATGGACAGCCATGTAGCGGGTGATTTCTAGCCAACCAACATTACATGTAAAGGTTATAAAATATTGTGGATTCCCATACTCGTAACAAATAAAAAGAGCATCCTGATAGTGCTTGTACATATATCGTGGACCACCAACAAAAGATGAAGGAAAAAGTACACGCTTACCAATACATCGACTTTCAATATCACCTCGTGATATGGCATCGTAAATACCATTAACATACGCTGATCTTAGTTGATTTTGATTATGTTCAAAGAAATCAAGACGCGAAAGTTCGATACAGGCATATGCATTAACTAAATACTACTGGAACAATCTACACGAATTCAAGAGAAGAGAATATACACCATTTCTTGTGTGTATGTGGTAACTGTAATACATGTTAATAGTGAGATTCCTAGCCTTCGAACCAATTTCATTTAATAGCTTCAAACGCGCAGACCAACCGTCCTCACCATAGGGGACCATAATAGGATATTGTATGGGCATGTAGCTAGGACGAAGTTTACTAACCCTACGTGGGCTTCCAGTTTTGGAATGTATAATTATATCATACGTACTACCAACTGCATCTTCACCAACAACGATACAACCCAAACTACCAGGCGTCGGAGGACCATATAGACGGTTAGGAACATCATTAAAAAGACAAAGTGCATACTCAGGTAAGTTCCTTTCACCAGCAATATCCTTTGCAGTTTTAAAAGTCCTAACGTATTCATTATGAGTGTAAAAACATTCGTAATGGACTGAACTATTATTGGATCAAAAGACTAGCTATTAGTATTTCGTGAGGCAGAATGCCTATTACGCAACTCATTATATGTGTCAACCATATACAACTGCAAGAACCTTGGACCCCTTTTCGTGAACCACACCAAAAGCACCTATCCAATGACAAACCTGATCGGATATTTTAAATACATACGGACCATCCGTCCTATTAATATCGTCATCTACCTTACCTTCGAATGATGTCATACTGAACATATTATTATAACCCCTTATGTCCTTCATGAAAGGGGGGAAATCATATAAAGCAAGTAACAATTCAGGAGGTAGTAGTGGATATGGCAATACAACAAAACTAGACCTACAAACGCGTATAGGCAGTGAATCTGGTCGCGATAGATACAAAACCCTCTCATCAAACCAGAAAAAAGCACCACGTGATTTACAAATAAAACTACAATCACCAATATCATCATAAGAAGGCAAAGACAAACAACGGTTAGAAATTGATGAATATAATCGTTTTCCAGGAGAAATAAGTGAAGTTAAATGAGGAGAGAAATGATGTTTGATTCCCGACATGAGATTGAAACTCCGTTAAATTAAGAAGCAATACACAACATACCTAGAAAAGAAACAGAGACATGGAAGGAGAATAAGAATGCAGTAGCGGAAGAGGAAGGAAAAGTAAAGAAGAAAGAAGGAGGAAATAAGGAAAAGCAAAGGAAATTTTATTGGACGAGGAGGCCGGCAAGGCGGCAACGAAAACTAATAAGAAGGAAAAGAAGAATGAAAAGCATTGGAGCGTTTGAATGAGAAGAAGAACTTCAGTGGCAAAAGATGAAAGAAAAAAAAATACATTGCAGCTAAGGTTGTTAGGAATTTATAGTATATACTAAAATGAAAATAATATATTATTATATATTGTTGATTTATATCAGAGTACACAAATTAATAGGGTAAACTATTTTTATCCATAATTTGAAACATGTTTACTTACGTGGTTATCTTATTATTTTGGATAGAATGGTATAACAATTTTTGCCAAAATGCTTTAAAAATAAACTTGGTCAATTATACGTAACTGACAAAACAATAGAAAGTTCTCGACGTTGAGGTGGTCGGGTGCGTTTCGAAGTCAACCTCTGAGTTCTTAAATACATAGAACAAGTACACGTATTGTTTAAAACCTAAAACCAAAATACAAACAAAGAATATTGGTATGAATATGATAGATTAAATATTTTTTTTTTTAACGTTAATGCATTATAAAGCATTGGAATTATTTTATACATTTCATTATCTACTTTATTATTCTAATATATTTATAATAACACATAAAAAGAAATTCACAAAAATGATTTTCAAATTTTTGGAAAACGAAAAAATAATCCTTTTCATTTTAACAAATGACAACCACGTTCAAAAAGGAGGCACTTGGTGTTGGAAATTCTGATAAAAAATTATGTATTTTTTTTTAAATTTTGGACACATTTAAATATAAATATAGTGTATATTGCATTAATCCTTAGTAGGTTATGCTCCCATCCGTGAGAGTTTCAAAAGAATATATTTTGTGTCCAAAATGAAAAATATGTGAATAAGATATCAATGCTCAAAGACGAGTATTTGAAAATAAAACTACCAAATAAAGTGGTTGTGGGAATATATCCTACATAGGAAAATGAACAAATTTTCACTAGGTTTATAAGCATAATTGTGTAATAGGTTTACAAGCTTCTATATATGGTTTTACGTCAACACCTATGCGCACGCAAGGAGGGTGTGAATCATGTATTTTGTGGACAAAATTCAACGAACCCGTGTGTGAGCACGACATGCGATATATATTAAGCATGGGAAGAAATAGAGTTAAATCTAAGAAATAACAACATACTTTTATTTATTTGTTTTCTATAGAATCCTATAATAATATATTTTTCTTCTAGTTAAAAAAAACCTTATCACTTTAAGTTTATTGCAAGCTCGGACAATCGATCGAGAACCCTAAAAAATTTATTGCAAGCTCGGACAGTCTATCGAGATCCCTAAAAATATCAATATTAGATTACCCAAGACACCCTAGCAACATCCATCTTATATTTTGCGTATACTGACATGGAGGTCTATTCACACATGAAGAGATCCATCACAAAGCACACTAAATCCTCTTTTGGCATTGATCACCTGCAAATGTAATTGTCTAACATTAATACTAATGTTACTAGATCTTTAAATAACCTATTTTTGAAAGAAAAAAAATTATAAGACAAATAAGCAATATGAAACATGTGAAAAAATGGTCATAGAAGTGTTAACAATTTAAATACCTACATGAATGACATTCCTAGGTCCATTAGGATCCTTAATTCCAGAAAATAAAAAGCTTCTCGTCAGCCTCTAATGGTGTGTATGTAACGTCCCATTTTCACAACCAAAAATTTTCATTTTATTAAAGTAAAACTCTGTATTAATAAAGTCATTCATTCAAAATTACATTTTTTAAAATCAGAGTAATATAATAATGCGGAATCTTCATTGATGTTGATGAATGTGTACAGTCATGCCTACGTCTTCCCATAATAACCGATAGAACCTGAAAACATAAATAAATTGGTAAGCACAAAGCTTAATGAGTTTTCCCAAAATACCACCACACAAACATATAACAACATGCATACTAGGTCTATAGCCATCAGACTGGATTACCCCTGAGCCCACAGCATGAGTCTGGATTACCCACCTGGCCCTCAGCTCGTGTCTGGATTGCTCCCAAGCCCACATCATAAGTCTGGCTTTCCTTTCTGCCCCTCAACTTACGTCTGGATTGCTCCCAAGTCCACAACATTATAACACCCATATATCAGGAAATTTCCTTTTTCACCCAAAAGATAAATTATGTTGCAATTTGGTCCATACGCCATACGTACCTGGGGAGTACGTATTATGTAGCTCTTTAAAAAGGGACACGCATTCATGTGAGTACGTTGGGTGTACTCATTGGTATGTTAGGCGTACATGGCAGGTGAGCAAACCCTAATTTTTAGGGTTTGAGCACTATTTACGCATCCTTATCCCCTAAAAACCCTTTCCTTCATCAGCCTCCATCTCCAAAAAAAGTCCCTTGCAAACCCATTAATTCCTGGCTGTAAGATTTTGAGCTTGATAAGAGTGTGTGTTTTTGCTTGTGAAGAAGGAAGAATGTGCTAGATCATCTTGGAAGCTAAAGGCAACTTAAATCTAGAAGTATCTCACCCTCATGTATCCCATGAAGGTATAAATCTTGAAACTTGATGAAGTTTTCCTTGGATCTTGTTATTTCTTAAGTTCTTATGCCTTTTAGTACTATAATATTGGTATTCAAGAGTATGGCATACTCTAAACCATAAGTGTTGTCCTTTGAGCCATTTTTAGTGTTGGGGACCATAAAAATGTGATATTGGTCCTTTTCTTCCCTCCATGCAAGAGTTATGATGCTTTTGTTGTGTACTAAGTCAGGGTTTTGTTTTTTGGACCCCTTCTAATCATGGAAAGTGATAAAGTTGGAACCTTTATGACTTACAATGTTATTTGAGACTAGATCTAAGCTTTGGATGGGAGATCTTAATATAATAAGCACTTAATAGAGAAAAATGGTATCAACTAAGTATGTTGGGCGTATCTGGTGGCATGTCATGAGAACCTAGTTGATGCCCCGTAACTTTGGCCAAGGGTATACTATGTTGGGCGTAAAGACTGAGTATATAGGGCATACTTAGTCAATGTTGAGGGGAGATCAGGTGTTGCACGAGCCTCCTCGGTTGTTAGCTGGAAAGCCATGCTCCTCACAACAGGCGCATCTACCTTTCCCTGGCAGCCATCAGTAATCCGCGGAGTCACTGGAGCGGGTGCTACCACTGGTCCTGCTGCTGCCAAATTCAGACAATTGGCCTTCTTGTGACCCCTCTAATTGCAATGGAAGCAAATCAGATCAGATACCGGGGTGGTGGTGGTAGTAATAGCAGTGCAATCCCTGCTAACATGACCCATCCGACCGCACTTGAAGCAACTAGAACCACCCACCTGCATGCCCCATTGTGCGACTTGCCGCACTTGCCACAGCAGCTCCAGCCCTCTTGGCCTCTCAATATGGAATCAAATATCTTAGGCCTCTTTCCCTCACTCCCTGAACCCTAAGCATGATCCGGTTTCCTCTTCCTCTCCATCCCCAAATTTATCTCTCTCTCTCTCTCTGTCTTTCTCTCTCTCTCTCTCTAGCTCTCTTAATCATGTCCTCTAGTGTCTTGCAACTAGATTGGCTCACAAAAAGTTGTATGCCACTCCTCAACATCTCATGGTATCTCACCTTCTTCATCTCCTTATCCGACACATATTGTGGAATCAACAGCACCCTCTTGCAGAACATCATGGTGATCTCAGCCACCGTCTTAGTAGTCTGACAAAGGTCCTAGAACTCCCTTGCCAACTACTGCACCTCAATCACTGGTGCAATCTCAGCTCAAAATCTAGTCACAGAATCATCTCTTGTCATCAAATCAACGGACGTATCACCCACGGAGCGCCCAACCTCCTCCCACCAATCATGAGATCTATCATTCAGAAGACAGGAAGAAAGTCTGACCGTTTCCCCATCGGGACATCTGCTAGTGCGGAAGGCATTAGCGACATCCGCTAACCAACATCTGCTTGCTATCGGGTCCTTCTCCCCATAGTAATCTGGAGCTCCACATTCTTAGAACTCCCTAAATGTCAACGTGCGAGATCCCATCAATACCACCATCTCTGACCCAAAAACACTCAAACTCTCATCCAAATTCTCCAGAATGCCCTCCTTGACCGTACCAAAGATCATAGGAGTCTGCTCGAATATGTCATGGATAATCTCAAACAAAATTAACTCCTGCGTCTGATCCTCCAACTGCCCGACTCCAAAACCCGAGCCTGAATCCTTACCATCACTAGAACCACTAATCGGTCTGACTCAAAGAGTCACCATACTAAAAATAGACCATATAAACTATCAGAATACACATCAATATATATCGAGGAGCCTCATACTCTACAAGATTCCTAGTTTCATCGCAAAACTCCTTGACTCGAGTACGAATCCTCTGATTCCAGTAGTACGGGCCCATACTACCTTCCACATTTATCCGTATTTTCCTCAAGGATCGCCTTGAATCCTCCAAGTCACTCCTTATCCAAACATATGATCCTCAACATGACAAGGCTTCAAGCACTAAATCTCTTCCTAGGTTTTCCTAGGGCAATCACCATGCCACTCTCCACCATCTGCTGCAAAGGGAACTCCTACTAGAACCCTTTAACTAGCTCATAGATACAATCTCATATCACCAACACCATATAATTCTTCGAATGAAAGGTCTCACACTACAACGGTTGGACTCAAACAAGACCTGCACAATAGATTTAAAACCTAACCTTCTAAAATTATTTAGTCTCAATAATATGTAACTTAGTATATTAACTTACCAGTTAGCTGAAGTTAGCGAGAACTCCTAAAAAGCACAAATCAAGCAGCATTTAGGCATTGAGTAATCAGAATCAAGCATAACCTAAACAGACTATCCTATCACTGACTGATCAGTACTAGCGTGCAAGGCTACAAGCTCATACAGTAGGCATATAAAGGCATCTCTCCTAGCATTGTATCACGCAAATCTTGAGCAGATCCTTAGCCCAAACTAGCATGGGATTCATAGACTCCTAATCAAAGTATATCATAAAACATGTATGGGTATTTTGGGAAAACTTACTTGAGCTCGGATGGTTACATGCACCACACCCTTTTTCTTTTATTAGAAAAACCTTTTATTAAACGTTTGCTTTTTGAAAAATTCTACTAAACCCTTAGTTCAGTTCAAACACACTCGAGAGTATGTCTAAATCCCTCAAACTAAGGCTCTAATACAAACTTGTAAAGTCCCAATAATTAAGATTAAAAATTTTGATTTTTAAATTAGTAAAACCATTATCCAAACAACATCATACAAACTATGGTGAATCAAAGTGTACCAATAACAACCAAGTACATCAGAGTAATATAAAAAAATGTGGAATAATGTGGTGTGTGCATTGCAATCATCCTGGGCTCTTCGCCTTCGAACTATAAGTACCTGAAACATAAACTAAAAACCGTAAGCACAAAGCTTAGTAATTTCCCCAAAATACCACACACAATACATATAAAACATATAATAGGCCCTGCCCGGTAAATAGATATGTCAGTCATCAGGCCCCGCCTCGCATCGGGCGCCGCCCGATATACATATAAACAAACAAACATATGGGCCTCGCATCGGGCGCCGCCCAATATACATATAAACAAACAAACATATACTCATATACACATGCAATAATCACAAAGATAAATAGAATATATGATAGTCATCGGGCCCTGCCCAGTAAACATATAAACACATAACACATGCAAGAGTCGCGCAGACAACTAGCATCCTAAACATAACGAACCATGGGCCGACATTGGTGTAACATCCCAAAATCCGTACCAAAAAATTTCTTAAAATCATTACCAAAGCCATATTCATAAAAAAATGTCATAAGTCATAACATGAATTCAGAGTATCATTTTCAAAACATATTTTCATTATCAGAGTGAAACATCCCAGGATGACTAATCAATGGAGTGTGCCATGCGATCACCCCGAGCTCTTCCCTCCGCTACCGGAAGTACCTGAAACCAAAACTGAAAACCATAAGCACGAAGCTTAGTGAGTTCCCCAACTTACCACATACCCTGCATAAACACATACAGCATATACTGGGCCACGCCCGCTACTTCGGGCCTCGCCCGCTACAACGGCCTCACCGCTCCAAGCCCCGCCTGGCTTCGAGCCCTGCTAGGATACATATTTGTTTCACTTAGGCCTCGCTTTTCACTGGTCCTCGCCCGCTAACATATACTAACACATAGGCATATCACAACACATAAGCTAACATATACTAATAAATCATGTCCTGAGGCCTCGCCTATCTTGGGCCTCGCCCTTGTCCTGCTACTGATGAGTCGTGGAACCTCGTCCATGATCTACTGATAATGAGATACGGGCCCAGCCCACACTCACTCTTTCCCTAACTTGGGCCTTGCCCCTGTTCTGCTGCTAATGAGATGTGGAACACCGTCCACACTCTACTATTGGTGAGATTCGGGACCTCGCCCACACTCACCTCCCTACCAGGCACATACATGTATCACGCGGACAATAAGTATAAACTATCATATAAACCATTCCTTGGGCACCCGCCCGCTATCATTGGACCTTGGTCCTGAATATCATTCTAGCATACTGCGCCTAGGGCTAACCCCCGGGTCTTCCTACTCATAACTACATGGGCCGGCATTGTGGCCTTAGACCCATTCACATAAAGGGAAACTCACTTCGTACTGCTGAACTTGCTAGTAACCCCTCTGGATGTTGACCGACAATTCCCTGAACTGCTGCTCCCTAAGCTACCAATATCAAAACATATATAACTTAGCTTAATTGTTCTCAAAAAGTCAACTAAGTCAACTTTGGTCAAAGTCAACCTTCCAGGTCAACCCTACTCGCCGAGTCCGCCTACTGACTCGCCGAGTTCATTAGCTCAGAATCATTTCATTCGCGACTCGACTCACCGAGTCAGCCCCTGACTCGCCGAGTCTACCGATTTTCGAGTCCTGATCTGTCCAACTCACAGAGTCCCCACTCAACTCACTGGTCCGAGTCTTAACTTAAAGGGTTTGGGGTTTCGCGACTTAACTCGCCGAGTCCAAGAACAAACTCGTCGAGTTGTTCATCCAACTCGTCGAGTTCCTCCTAATCTTCATACTACTCGCCGAGTCCACTCGAAGGACTCGCCGAGTCTATTCAGTCCTTCGCCCGTTCAGAGGCTTTTTGAGTCATGCAGAGACTCCAAACTGTAGATCCACTCCTTCAACGCCTTTCCCTCACGTAAAGGTGCAAACTTTACGTGTAGCTAAGGAGATCTAGGCCCAAAACACTCCAAACTTGGTTTTAAGACAACCATGCTTCACTTACACCCCCAAGGCTGATAATTTATGACTCTCTAGGCTAGAATACACTTAGATATGAAGTAGCAACTTCAATTTGAGCTCTAACTTGAAACGGTTCAAGGACATTGCATAAAAGCCCTAAATCTCATAACAAAGGGAAACTATGTGCAAAAGAGTGAAGGTAACGACTTCTTACCTCCAAATGCTCTGAAAAGTCACACCAACTCTGGATCTAAGGCTTCCTCTTGCACCACTATGAACTTCCTTCTCTTCCAAGCTTCAAATCACAACACCAAGGCTAGATCTTTGCTTAAAAACATATATGGTGGATAGGGTTCGGTATTCTGGATGAGAGAAGCTGTAAGGAACCCTAAGGGAGAGAATGAGATGCTTAAATAGTGCACAAAGTCTCGGATTTAGGGTTTCCCTCTTCAGACCAGACTTGCCGAGTCCTCTTTGCCGACTCGCCGAGTCGGCTACTTAATTGATCCCCTGGATCCCGCTCCGACTCGCCGAGTTCCTCCATGGACTCGACGAGTTGACCCTTTGACTTAGGGTTTTCCTTTCCTTTCTTGGTCTTTCTAATTATGGGTGTTACAATTGGTGCCTTCGGCCTGCTAAACATAGTGAGGAACTCACCTCAAGATGTAGAATTACTCAGATAAAATCTCAGTCTGCTGGTCTGGAATATCCTCGTTCTAGCATCTTCAAATAAATATCCAATTAATAATTGGATCACAACCCATAATCAATAATCTAAGTTACTTGTCCAATATCTCGTGTAAAAGACCATTTTACCCTTTTTATTCTTACTTGCCCCAAAACCAAGGCCCAACCCAATCTCAAAAGGTCCAAATTCCTAAATGGCAACCCAAGGCCCAAGAAGGTCCAACTTCCAAATTGGTCCTAAAAATCATCATGGACCCAATACCAAGAAAACCCATAGTCTATCCAAGGCCCAAATTCAGAAGTCTAATGGCCCAACAAGGCCCAAACCCAAGAAAGTAAACCCAAAAGTCAATCTGCTGAGTAGGCGGGGCACTCAGCTCATACGTTTAGCGTACTCTTTCCGGGGTCAGTACACGCAGCGTACTAACTGGGTACACCCATCATACTCCCTAGTTTACCAACCCAACTCATTAAGCACTTAATTAAATTAATCCAACGTGAGTTATAGATCTAGGTTTATATGCTTATTTTTTGTCCCTTCTTGTTGTTTGGGTGGAGTTTGGAAAACTCCAGGCCCACAAGTTGAGTCTTATGGTCTTTTGGACCCTTTGTGACACTTAAATATTATTTTAGTCCTCCATTTAATGTCATGCAAGGTTGTGGTTACATTTTTGGTTCCTTTTGAACCAGAATTAGAGATCTTAATATTTAGAGCATGCAAATGCATAAAGTTGGAAACTTTATCCATTAAGACCATATTTTGATGAGATCTAGAGAGTTTGAGTTTAGATCTTAATATATTAAGAACATAAATTAAAGACTTGACCATGTGTTGACCATTAATACCCTCTTTGGTTTTAGGTGTTCCATATTAGTTTATTCAAGGAGTTGTGCTAGCGTGATTGCAAACTCTTTGTAACGACAAAATTTTCAAAAACAATTTTTCATTTTTAAATCTCCAAAAACAATATCCAACAACTGTATCCAATGTTATCATAAGAAACAATCCCAGAATCTCAAAAGATCTCAAATACAAAAATCCTCTCAGTGTGTAGGGATCATGCTGGCGCCTTCCCACGGTCCTCGCTAGTACCTGAAACACACAACACAACAACTATAATCATAAATGCTTATTGAGTTCCCCAAAACACCACATACAACACATACGCCTTTCCAGGCCATAACTCTGTGGGACCTTCCGGTCTGAGTGTCTCGGGGACTTCCGTCCCAAATCCCGGTAGACCTTCCGGTCCTACCCGTTTCGACCTTCCGTTCCGTAACCTCTGGACCTTCTGGTCCATGTCCTCTCAACCTTCCAGTCCATATCATCTTGTCCTTTCGGTCCTTATCATACATAGCATATATAACACATACATATCACATATCAGCATATAGCACATATATCTCATAGCATATAAGTGATGGGTTTTATGCATAAGAACAATCCTATGTGCTCATACAAACCCTAATGCTTGGATCTAGGTTTCTCTATTATACATGCTTTGAATCCAAGACTAATAAACTTAGATCTAACATATTATAAACTGAATTAGGGTTTAGAGAATTACCTTTGATTGTTATATAGCAATAACAATCAATTCCTTGCTTGGATTAGCTTCAAAAGCTTAGTGCCTCAAGTGCTGCACCTCTAATGGAGTCACAAACACCATATACAACTTGGATGAAGAGGAGTAGAAAGGAGGCTGCCAAAAAATGACTAGAAGCCCTAGAGAATCAGTTGTCCACGTTTTTGGGGCCTAAGGGGTCGTTTATATACTTGTGTGGGCTGCTAGGGTTTCAGTCAAAACCCTAATGGACAGCTTAAACTCTAAGCAGCCCATGGAACCTTCTGGATAAGGCCATGGACGAAAATATGATGGGCTCCCATCATAATTTCGTTCACCCCTTGATCCTTTAGCATTCCTTAGCCCAATAACTCAATTATCCAATAATTGCAGTCCAGTCCCCTAAATTTAATTAATCTCTTTTAGCCACAAAATTAATTATCAATTAAATCTTGACTAATACTAATTAAACAATATGATTTCTCCTTTAATATATTATTCTCATAATATATTAATAAATCATATTTAAACCTTTCTCTCCTTAAATCATCATACATATTGCTATGGTGAAGGCAACCCAAAAGGACCATGCTCATAATCGGGTCAAGTACATACCAAAATAGTTATGGACTTAGACACTAATCCAACAGTCTCCCACTTGGATAAGTCTAATAACTATTTTCCGTATGAATTTAGAACCTGATCAGCAATCGTAGCTTTCAAAAGCCGTTGTCAACTATGATCTTATCAGATAGCGTGTCCTCTAGATAAGGGATCATATATTCCTCCATTCTCAAGATATCGTATAGACATAAGACACGAATTTTAATCATTCTCTCTATACTGTTTCCCGACTTCTGATTTATGACGACTGATAACAGACTACAATTGAACACATCAACCTAGTCCCGGCTTGGCCAAGCGCTTAGGTGTCATCATTAAATCATCGAGAGGCCCAAAAATATCGCTTTTATCCCACTTTGGATAAAAGGAATGGATAAACTTCGACTCAAATGCTCTCTTGCATTTACTGATCGAATCACACACAACAATAAGTTTTATAACACCAAGTTACTAGTGCGTTTACTTATTATCAATGTGCAACCGACCAACAAATAACAACTCACATGCCTCGGTTTCAAGAATACATAATATTATCGTCTCATTAATCACTCGTGATAAAACCATGAAGTGATCCAAGTGAGCGTGGGTTTAATCCAATACTCTAATCTTATCAAAGCACTCATGAACTCTGCAGCAAACTTGTGCCATGTCTAAACACTTCAGACAATCTACAGACAGATTCATGACAGTCTTTATTCATACCTACTCCCAACGTATAACCGACTGTGGATGTTTGAATAACCTAGTTATTTTGGAAGTCAAAACATGCAAATTGAAACATAACAATAATACTTAATCCTATATGGCCCCAAACTTGTGAGACTAAATAAAACACTTCTATTTATCCACCATATTGATTACTCATTATTTATTATTTAATGTTTCGGATAATCAACTCATTACTTGAATTACAACAACAACTGTCCCATGCTCTAAGCATGCACACTTTGTTTCCTATGGTCCACGCTTTGTGAAATAGATTAATTGAAAACTTTTCAAATGATGCTCATTTCACAATTCCTTAATCCTCACTGTTAGTGTAAGAACACAAGGTTCTTGCCACTACTAGAATATGCTAGATTCTAACATTTTGCGCAACGATCCTTTCGTAAAGTCATAGCACAAAAGTCACCAAGACTTGGCTGATGAAATTACAAAGTACTTTCTTAGAAATTGTTACAAGACAATTCCATAGACGTGAAGTCTCACATTCAAAGTACATTCCTTTGAACTTCCTTTTGCATAAAGTTTTCTAATCTAGATATAGAATCTCAATCTCCAACTCCCAAAATGGAAACATTTCCATACTTGTCATATGACAACTCATTCTTAATAGAATCTTATCTATTCATAATAATGTCAATATGGTCCATCCAATACCATACTTCCAACTACTCACAAGCGACCAATCCTCAGCGAACTTTGGATCGTCCTTTGATAGTTATTTGATTATTTCAGTCAAAACCAATTCTAGTCCTTTTTCCCACTTAATGGGCTAGACATTTGGAAAAATTTTAGAATGGTAAATATTATAGCATTTGCAATCGATCCTATACCCGAAGCGTATGGGACACGATGCATAATGTCTCACATAAAGATATGATACTTTACCAATCTTTTGCCATAATATTTTATGTGTCATGTTCTCATAATTCGAACTATGAAGAGGGATGTCGTAATCATAACCGAAATTTGAGAACACACAATGTATCATTTGACTGAAGATATTAAAATTTCTCAATCTAAGCTTTAGATTTTGAAACGAAGTATAATATTATCTCCCTTAATTATATCAAAACAACTTTTCAACCTATGCAAGTTTGCAAATTGAATCTTTGTTTTTTCTATAATTAATATTGCTAACTTGCAATACTCGCCATAATAATCATACAATCGTAACACTTATGCTCCCACTATCATGATGATTATTATCATATAAGTATAACACTTATGATCCCACTAGCTGTGACATGTATTCAGAAAACAAATAAACTTCCAGAAAACCAATGCCTATTGAATTTCTGAAATTCATATTTTTAATACCAGATGCTTCGATAAGCCTTTATCTAAGCTTCTTAAACTTATACACCTTTGCCTTAGATAGCTCATATGTGTGCTCTGATATTGTTCAAACTAATTGCCAAATCTCACAATTCGAACTATGGAAAGGGATGTCGTAACCATAATCGAATTTGAGAATACAATTTTCACAATTGCTATCTTCTTAAGATCTCTCTTAGTGAAAGCATTTCCTCACAGTCATTTTCATGAAGGAGGGAATCTTATGACACTTAGATTTTATGGTGTATGAGTTCCTATCCATGTGAATTTTCCAAAACCAAAGTTTGTGACAAATTCAACCTCATATGGACTGAACTTTCTTAATCTTCATTTCTTGCCTTATGGTAACATGAGTGCCCACCATGTCTTCTAAGTAGTTTAGTAATTTGTCCTTACATATCAATGTACTTTCCATCGACTAAGGCTCTAGTATGCATTCAAATGAGAACTCATAGAACTCACATACACAATTAACTCAATTGGAATGGCATAGAAACAAAATAATGTCAGCACGATAGGTTGTAAACCTCAAGTCGTGATGATCTATAAGGTTTATTCTTGATTTGTTATTGAAACCTTTCAAGACCATTAAGACTCCCACTGACTCCTTGATATAAAAGATTCTCTTTTCAAGAAACATTTCTTGACAAAGCAAATATTCAAGAGTTAGTGTAGTTCTTATCAAGACAAAACACTTCACATAATTGGTCCTAGTTGGTCTTTGTCTTATCCAAGACAGCTTCAAATGTGCAAGAATAAGAAAACTTTTCCAAGTTCCACATTTGATGAGTGTTATAAACCTACTTAAGACTTTTCACTCAATGTCACAATCTTGACTCTAAGACTTGATATTGGAACGAAGTATGATTGACTTAATGATTTAACCATTTCTACAACACTCGATTCCTCTTCTTAGGCATGCAATTGCACTAAGACTCACTTAGAGGATCTATTGAGACATGGTTCTTAATCTTTAAGACTTGTCATAAAACACAATAAAAGGTACTCTCCCTTCTTCTTAGAAAAGAGAAACTTTTATCTTTCTGCCTACTTGATTCTTCTTTATTCGTTCTACTATTCATTGAAACTCTTTCAATCAACTCAGATTACACTTAATCTTATAAGTATAATCATATTTACTAAACTTTAGTAAATCATGACGAATATCTTTGTTACTCTTGTGGTGGACTTGATCAACGCACAACCTTGTGTACTTGATCTCCTTGTCCTTCAATTGACACTTTGCCAAAGAATTAGTCAAAGTTTCCCAAATGTTAAAGTTTTTCATCCATCATACAATACACTTTGCATGATTCCAAGTTTCTGTCCAATTGAAACTTGGGCGATGAGAAACTCTCCCTATTTGGTAAACTTTTGACATTTCCACAAATAACATAATTAAGAATCAAATCCATTTTGCTAATAATAGAAGTACACAAACATCAATTTTTCAAATGTTTCATTACAAGGATAAACAAATAAGATAAAAACCAAAATTTATTTTATTTATAAAAACAGCAGAATACATGTCCTTACAATGCAAAATTCAAATGAAAAACTATGTAATCATATACTCTTAACAATTCTATCATAACTTCCTAAGCTCAAAATCTGATCTTCGATTTCATGCGATCGAAATCCATTTCTTCGTGATCAGACTCATCTTGCTCTTCCATCAAACTTCCTCTCTTTTCTCTAATCCTGCAAAACATGCCAATGTAATCTTATCACATTATGAATAAAGAATAGGAATTTAAATGGAGTTAGATAGTGGATTTTATACCTGAAGTAGAGCCATACTTATCGACTCTTCCATCTCTTAGATTCTTCAGGTCCTTCGGGCAGCTTCGTATCCATTGCCCATTCCCTTGGCAGCAGGAACAGGTGGTGTCCATGGAAGCATGGTTGGTTGAGTTATCAAACAAATATGCTCCATTACTTCGCCAAATCATTTCTGATTCAGCAGCAATAAGCATGTAAGTCAAGTCAATGAGGGTTGCGTCAAGTTTCATCATATAATACTCTCTTATGAACTTATCATATGATTCAGGGAGTGACTGAAGAACCCAGTCCACAGCCAACTTATTTGAGATAGACGCACCCAACATAATCAACCTATCAATGTGTGATTTCATCCCTAGGATGTGAGCACACACAGGTTTGCCATCTTGATGTTCTGTTTCCAATAGGGATTCGATGATCTTGAACCTTTCAAATCTTCGATCATTAGGGTTAGGGAGAACAATGGGAGGAAGAGGAGGAAGTGAAATCAAGCTAGTCCACAGTGATCCTTCACTTTGAATCAAGCTTTTACTTTCATTAGGAACACTTTTTCCTTGGGATTCGGGAATACCACGGTTAGAGTCAGACATCTACAAAATGGGAGAAAATTCAAGTTAAGTTGATTGAGTCCTTAATAAAACACCCAAATGAGTTATTAAGGCTAGGATCCAACACAATATTCTACAACCTAGAAAAGGGATGCCGTAATATAGTTGCAAAATATTTGAAGGTAGGTAAATGACGATTTACCAATTTCCACCATGAAAAACGAAAAGTAAGATTAAGTTCTAAATGAATTGAAACTCCTAGATCTTTTGAGATTCATTGAACTTTTCAATGGCATGTTTAATCTCGATTATGCCCTACTATTTGTGACTGGGGTGCCGAGGATCACAAATAAGGTGTGAATAACCATACGAATCATGTGGAGCACCCAATGCTACAATCACCTAATCAATGTGCCGGTTAGCCACACACGCTCCATTGATCTATGAAAAACTTCGAGTCACCCTTCGCTATCAATGTCATCCCCAAATTAGTGTACCGGTTAACCACACACGCTCCACTAACGTTTGACAGGGGTACGAAGTGTAATTCTATGGATTAGCATACAATTTCACATTTTTCCTAAAGTAACTATGATTTGGGAATTTGAAAAAGCATTTAGTTACTTTGTACTTCATTATACTTATAATGGAAGGTTTCTATCCTATCCTACCCGTTCGGCTAACGACCCTCCATTAGTCAAGAGTGCGGTGGGTAAGAGTGGATACCCATTCAATCGCCATTTTATAGGCAATTTCCTTAAACACTCCTTATAGACCAACTTCGTGAATGAGGCCTACTAACGGTAAGACCGACTGTTTACTCATACATATATAATATTAGACTTTTAATGTTATATATAGTATAAGGTGTATTTTACACTTTTAAAATACTAGGTGGTTTAATTTAGCAAATTATACCTTTTAATTTAAATGTAAACCAAAACTTTATGGATTTATTAAATCACTTTTAATTATACACTTTAATTAATTAACAAAACCATAAGGGTGTGATTCGAACTTTTCAAATTACTAGGGTTTTAGAATTTAACATTTCAAAATTAAACTTATGATCAACTTTTAAATTCCAAAACTTGAGGGCAAGTTTTGAAACATTTCAAAATATTAGGGATCAAATAACAAATGATTCAAATTAAACAATTAATTTCATAATTATCAATATTTGACCTAATCTTATTTTAGTCACTAGATAATTACCAAATAATTTGAAATAATCCTTATTTATCATATAAACAACCAATATTTAAAAGATTTGAAATTATCTATTGTTTTGGCAAGGATAATCATCAATTTAAGATAAAAATCGGATTTTAACTTCAAAAAATGAATTAAGCATCAAATCCAAGTCAAAACAGCAGCTAAATCCCGAAATACCCTCTGCCTGACGAACTGACTCGCCGAGTCAGACCTGGACTCGCCGAGTAGGGCCAACTCACCGAGTCCAGATACTGACTCGCTGATTTGTGTCGGGCAGAGGCCAAAAACTCGTTTTTCAGGAAATAATTCAACATAGCATCACATACAACAGAAACCAATCAAGGCTTTGATACCACTGATGGGTTTTATGCATAAGAACAATCCTATGAGCTCATACAAACCCTAATGCTTGGATCTAGGTTTCTCTATTGTACATGTTTTGAATCCAAGACTAGTAAACTTAGATCTAACATATTATAAACTGAATTGGGGTTTATAGAATTACCGTTGATTGTTATATAGCAATAACAATCAATTCCTTGCTTGGATTAGCTTCAAAAGCTTAGTGCCTCAAGTGCTGCACCTCTAATGGAGTCACAAACACCATATACAACTTGGATGAAGAGGAGTAGAAAGGAGGCTGCCAAAAAATGACTAGAAGCCCTAGAGAATCAGTTGTCCACGTTTTTGGGGCCTAAGGGGTCGTTTATATACTTGTGTGGGCTGCTAGGGTTTCAGTCAAAACCCTAATGGACAGCTTAAACTCTAAGCAGCCCATGGAACCTTCTGGATAAGGCCATGGACGAAAATATGATGGGCTCCCATCATAATTTCGTTCACCCCTTGATCCTTTAGCATTCCTTAGCCCAATAACTCAATTATCCAATAATTGCAGTCCAGTCCCCTAAATTTAATTAATCTCTTTTAGCCACAAAATTAATTATCAATTAATTCTTGACTAATACTAATTAATGATGGGTTTTTGCCATAAGAACTTTCCTATGTGCGCATGGAAAACCCTAATGCTTGGATCTAGGCTTTCTAATTAAACATGCTTTGAATCCAAGACTTCTAACAACTATTTAGGTGTAATAACAATATTGAAACAGATCTAGAATCATACCTTTGAATTCCTTGTTGATCTTGTTGTCTTGGAGCTTCTAGAGTCACAATTGTCACTCCTCTAATGGCTTACAAACACCAAATAGCAAGGAGGATGATTTGGGAGAGAGGAGAGGGGAGGAAATCAGCCAGGGGTTCTCTACTTTAGATGAAGTATCGATTTCCTTATGCCATAGGGTCTATTTATACTTGTAGACTCCTTAAGGGTTACAACCTAAACCCTAATTGGATAATCTTCTCTTAAGGCTATCCAAATCCATTCCTTAGATAACTCTTTAACGATCTGAAGCAATCCTTAGCTTCTAGAATCCGTCCAATCCATATCTATATGGATTTACAGTCTAAAGTTTAACTATCAAACAATTAACAATTTATACCCTCTTATTTAATTAATCTCTTTAAGTCACCAAATTAATTCCAATTAATTCTATGACTTATATTAATCAAATAACAATATATTATTCTTTATATTATTCTCATAATATACTAATAATATTTACTGTCTCTTAATAAATCATCCCATCAAGTTGCTATGGTGAAGGCAACCCAAAAGGACCATGCACAACCGGGTCAAATACTTGCCTAATATAGTTGCAGCCTTAGACACTATTCCAACAGTCTCCCACTTGGATAAGTCTAGTAACTATATGCACAAGTACAATTCGGTTTGCAATCGTAGCTCTCAAAGACGTTGTCAAACTCTGATCTAATCAATCTTGTCCTTTAGATAAGGGATCGTACAGTCCTCTGTTAGATATCATGCTGACAATTCTATGGAATGATTAGTCAAGCATTTAGGTTTCTCGATCTCTGATTTATTCGACATAGAACTTAATCGAACACATCAATTCAGTTCTGACTGGGCCCGACACATAAGTCAAACCAAATCATCGAGTGGTCGAGATATCGCTTTTACCTTCTTAGATAAAAGTTACAGATAAACTTTGACTTATATGCATTTACTTATTCAATAATCAACTATACACAACAATGCGTTTTATAGCATTGAGTTACCAATGCGTTTTCGCATTATCAATGTACAATCAATTAGCAAATAATAAACCATATATCTAGGTTTTAAGACTATATGATATTATCGTCTTGCGATCACCCTTTTATATCATATTCCATAAGGTGATTCCAGCAAGTGTGGGTTTATTCCAATGCTCAAAACTAGTTCATAAGCACTCATGAACGTCGCAGCAACCCTTTGCTATGTCTAATACCATTTAGACAATCTACGCACCGATTCATGACAATCGTCATTCGTATCTACTTCCAACATATGAACGATTGTGGACAATTTGAACAATTCGATTATTCCTAATAAACTCAATTATTCTGGAAGTCAAAACATGCAAAGTGAAACAATAGCTAAACAATTAACATAAGATAGTAACATTACTCATAAATAAAACTCCTTTATTTAATCATCAAATGTTAATTACATTTATCTATTACACGTTTCTAATACTATCTAATCTATGCTAATATCATCCTTCAGCCCAATACTCCTAGCATGCTGTAAGTGCTTAACCCTACTCAGTCCCTTCGTAAGCGGATCTGCTGGGTTATCTTCTGATGATATCCTCTTCACTACGAGTTGTCCTTCCTCTACACGATGTCTAATGAAGTGATATTTTCTGTCGATATGTCGTGATCTACCATGATCCCTCGGTTCCTTGGTCAAGGCAACCGCTCCTTCGTTATCACAGAAAATCTCCATGGGCTATTTTTATGGCAGATACAACTCCAAGATCACCGATGAAGTTCTTCAGCCATATTGCCTCCTTCGACGCTTCGCTCGCTACAATGTACTCTGATTCGCACGTTGAATCAGCTACGGTTTCCTGCTTGGAACTTTTCCATGTCACTGCTCCTCCATTTAGGGTAAAGACCCATCCCGACTGCAAACGGTAGTTGTCCCTGTCGGTCTGAAAATTGGCGTCACTATACCCTCGCACCTTCAAGTCATCACTCCCTCCAAGGACTAAGAACCATTCCTTTGTCCTCCGAAGGTACTTAAGTATATTCTTCACCGCAATCCAATGGGCTCTGCCAGGGTTCCCTTGATATCTGCTAACCATGCTCAAAGCGAAGGCTACATCAGGGCGAGTACAAGTCATAGCGTACATGATTGATCCAACTGCGGAAGCGTATGGAACTCGGCTCATTTCTGCTATCTCAGCTTCGGTACTCGGACTTTGAGTCTTACTCAACTTGGCATTACTTTGTATCGGTAATTCTCCCTTCTTCGAGTTTTCCATACTAAAACGTTTTAGTACCTTCTCCAAGTAAGTGTTCTGGCTAAGTCCAATTAGTCTCTTACTTCTTTCTCTTACTATCCTTATTCCCAAAATGTAAGAAGCCTCTCCGAGGTCCTTCATAGCGAAGCACTTCTCGAGCCAGGACTTAACCTCCTGCAGAGTCGGGATGTCGTTTCCTATGAGTAATATGTCATCGACATTCAAAACGAGGAAGCTTACTATACTCCCACTGGCTTTGACATATACACAAGATTCATCTTCGCTCCGTACAAATCCAAACTCTTTGACTTTCTCATCGAAGCAAAGATTCCATCTGCGAGACGCTTACTTAAGTCCATAAATGGACTTCTCAAGCTTACACACTCTATTCGGATGCTTCGGATCCACAAACCCCTCTGGCTGAGCCATGTAAACATCCTCAGCCAACTTTCCGTTAAGGAAAGCGGTCTTGACATCCATTTGCCAAATCTCATAATCATGAAATGTGGCAATCGCTAGCATCACTCTAATAGATTTTATCTTCGCAACTGGTGAGAAGGTCTCATCATAGTCAACTCCGGGAGTTTGAGTAAAGCCCTTCGCAACCAATCGCGCTTTATATGTGAGTACGTTTCCATCCACGTCGGTCTTCTTCTTGAAGATCCATTTGCACCCAACGGTCTTACGTCCGGGCACATAATCAACCAAATTCCAAACTTGGTTATCATACATGGATTGGATCTCGCTATCCATTGCCTCTTTCCATTTCGCAGACTTCGGGCCTATCATGGCTTCCTTATAGCTATTAGGTTCATCAAGATTTATTAGTGTACCATCACTAATATACGTGTCCCCTTCGGTAGTAATATGAAAACCATAAAACTAGGGTAGAACTCTAACTCTATCTCGCTCTCAGAAAACTCTTCTCCTCGCAACAAAGACAACATTGTCCTTCTATCTATAGAAGAGATATCCAAAGGATGTCTGCAGGTAGCCGACGAAAATACATCGCTCACTTCGAGGTTCGAGCTTGTCGTGAGTATCTCGTCTTACGAAAGCCTCGCAACCCCAAACCTTGATATGTGCCAACGAGGGAGCTTTCCTTGTCCACATCTCGTGAGGTGTTTTGGTAACCTTCTTAGTAGGGACTCGGTTAAGGATATTGGCGGCAGTCTCTAAGGCATACCCCCAAAAAAAGATTGATAGTGAAGCACAACTCATCATAGAGCGAACCATATCCAATAAGGTTCGATTACGCCTTTCTGCCACACCATTCAACTGCGGTGTCCTAGGAGGCGTCAATTGCGAAACTATTCCACACTCCTTGAGATAATCGTGGAATTCAAGACTTAGGTACTCTCCTCCTCGATCGGATCGAAGCATCTTGATTTTCCTGCCCAATTGATTCTCCACTTCATTCTTGAACTCTTTGAACTTTTCAAAAGTTTCTGACTTTTGCTTGATTAAATAGATATACCCATATCTACTATAATCATCGGTAAAAGTCACGTAGAAGCGGTTCCCATCCTTCGTGGTTGATCTAAATGGTCCACATACATCGGTATGTATTAAGTCCAATAGACCCTCACCCCTTTCACACGTACTTGTGAAGGGTGACTTAATCATCTTTCCAAGTAAACAAGACTCGCATGTGTCATCTTCCCTAAGGTCGAATGACTCCAACACTCCATCCTTTTGAAGTTGGGCTATGCGTTTCTTGTTGACATGACCAAGACGACAATGCCACAAGGATGCTTTATCCATACTAGTGGAAGAATCTATGTTCAAAACATCATTTCCTAAGTTATCAACAATCATAACAGTTTCATAAATTCCATTACATGGTATAGCTTCAAAGTAAAAAACACCATTTAGATAAGCCAAAATAGAACCATTCTCATTATTAAAAGAAAATCTAAAACCTTATCTATATAAACCATGAAATGAAATGATGTTTCTAGCCATTTTTGGCGAATATCAACAATTGTTCAAATCTAAACATAAATTATTCCTAAGCACTAAAGAATATACTCCAATCTTGGTCACAGGCGACGATCTTCTGTTCCCCATGATTAGATTAATCCTTCCTTGCTCCACATCCCAACTTCTTCTTAGTCCCTGCACATTAGAACAAATGTGGTAACCACAACCGGTATCAAGAACCCAAGAAATAACATGATTAGAATCGTTAGATTTAATTGTATATATACCTGCGAAAGATGGCTTGATCTTTCCTTCCTTGATGTCTTGCAGGTACTCTGGGCAGCTTCTCTTCCAATGTCCTATCTTGTGGCAGTGGTGGCACTTTGCCTCCTTCGGGTTAGGGCACGGCTTAGCGGGATCAACTTTGGTCCCACTAGAAGAGGCACCATCTCGGGCTTTAACCTTGCGATAGTTCTTAGACGAAGCCTTCCTCTTCTTTCCCTTTCCTTGACCAATAGCCAAGACAGGAGCAGCGGGTGGATTGGGAGTTGGTGCAACAGACTTGTCTTTGAAGTTGCTCTCAGCGACCCTCAAGAGACCTTGGAGTTTGCTTATGGTGACCTCCTCTTTGTTCATGTGGTAGGTCATCCTAAATTGATTGTACATCGGAGGCAAAGAGTGAAGCACCATGTCGATCGCCAAGTCTTCCCCAAAGTCAACATTTAACTTGCGAAGGCGGTCGACATACCTTTGCATCTTTTGCAGGTGCACGGTAAGAGACTCTCCATGACCCATCTTAGCGGAAATCATGTTAGTGAAAATCTCATAACGCTCTTGTCTCGCGTTTTGGTGGTATCTCTCCAATAAGTCTTGATGCATCTCGTACAGGTACATGTCCTCGTAGGACTTTTGGAATTCGGAGTTCATGGTGGCTATCATGATGCAATGTACCTTCGTTGCATCTCGCTCATGAGTTTCAAAAGCGGTAATTTCAGCTGGAGTAGCGATTTCAAGGTTGATTTTCTCGAGCTTCTCATCGAGGACATACTCCTTATCCTCGTAGCGATCAATGGTGCGAATGTATCTTATCCATTCGCTAAAGTTCGTTCCATCGAAGGTGACCTTTTGGCAAAGTCTCATCAACGTGAAAGAACTAGCAGCAGCGTTGTTGGCGTTCGACATCTACAAATAGAAAGGACAAAGATAGATTAGAATATGAATCCCTAATTATCACCCAATAAGAAAAATTAGGGAGGATCCAACAACAACATTTACATATTAGAAAAGGGATGCCGTAATCTAACATGCAAATAAATTGAAGGTAAGTGAATGACGATTCACTAATTCTCCACCATAAAACCTAACTATTAGTCCTAAATGTATTGAGAATTCCTAGGATCGGATGAGATTCATTGAAACTATTCAACGGCATGTTTAAATCTCGATATGCCCCTCTAGTTTGTGACTGGGATACCGAGGGTCACAAAGCGGGTGTGAATTACCATGCAAATTCTCATGGTGCCTTCATTGTAACGATCACCTATTCGATGTGCCGGTAAACCACACACGCTCCATCGAACTATGATAAACAATGAATCACCCTTTGCCACCTTTGCTTAGAACCAATTAGTGTGCTGGTAAACCACACACGCTCCACTAACTTCTTAGCAAGGGTGCAAAGTGTAATTTCATGGGATTGCATCAATTCACTTTTCCTAAAGTAACTAAGATTGGGAAATTTTAAAATATGTGTAGTTACTTTGTATTTCCTATTATACTTTTAATGAGAGGATGAGGTTTCCCTATCCTACCCGTTCGGCTAACGACCCTCCACCGATCAAGCAAGCGGTGGGTGTGAGTGTACACCCATTAAGCGCCATTTTATAGGCCGCAACCTTATACCTACCTTATAGATCGGCTTCGTGAATGAGGCCTACTAACGGTAAGACTAGCATTTAGTTATACATATATATATATATATATATATATATATATATATATATATATATATTAATCTTGTAATATTATATTAGTATAGGGTTGTATTTTAAACCTTTTAAAATCTAGGGTTTGAAATTTAAATTGTCTAAATTAAAACTTTTAATCACAAAATATAAATTTCAAAACTTGAGGACAAGTTTTAAACATTTAAAACATGAAGGATCAAATAACAAATAATTTTAATTAACAATTAATTTCCTAATTATCTATATTTGATTTATTCAAGATTTCTTTCAAGATAATTACCAAAATAATCAAAATAATTAATTAATTATCATATAAGGAAATTAAATATTTTATTAGTTGATAAATATCTTTAATTAGATCAAGATAATAGTCATATATATCAAAAAATCGGATTAGGGTTGATCTAATATGATTAAGGTAAGTTTCCATAAGATAATCATGAAGAAATCCCGAATCTGGCCATTCCTGACGCTTGGACTCGCCGAGTGCACCAAAGGACTCGCCGAGTCAGGCCAACTCGCCGAGTCCACTATGGAACTCGCCGAGTCCATGACTCAGAAACACAAAAATCGAATTTTTCAGTTTAGTTTCAGACAAATAAGCATCAATTTAATGAAAACCAAGCTAGTCTCTGATACCACTGATGGGTTTTTGCCATAAGAACTTTCCTATGTGCGCATGCAAAACCCTAATGCTTGGATCTAGGCTTTCTAATTAAACATGCTTTGAATCCAAGACTTCTAAAAACTATTTAGGTGTAATAACAATATTGAAACAGATCTAGAATCATACCTTTGAATTCCTTGTTGATCTTGTTGTCTTGGAGCTTCTAGAGTCACAATTGTCACTCCTCTAATGGCTTACAAACACCAAATAGCAAGGAGGATGATTTGGGAGAGAGGAGAGGGGAGGAAATCGGCCAGGGGTTCTCTACTTTAGATGAAGTATCGATTTCCTTATGCCATAGGGTCTATTTATACTTGTAGACTCCTTAAGGGTTACAACCTAAACCCTAATTGGATAATCTTCTCTTAAGGCTATCCAAATCCATTCCTTAGATAACTCTTTAAGGATTTGAAGCAATCCTTAGCTTCTAGAATCCGTCCAATCCATATCTAAATGGATTTACAGTCTAAATTTTAACTATCAAACAATTGACAGTTTATACCCTCTTATTTAATTAATCTCTTTAAGTCACCAAATTAATTCCAATTAATTCTATGACTTATATTAATCAAATAACAATATATTATTCTTTATATTATTCTCATAATATACTAATAATATTTACTCTCTCTTAATAAATCATCCCATCAAGTTGCTATGGTGAAGGCAACTCAAAAGGACTATGCACAACCGGGTCAAATACTTGCCTAATATAGTTGCAGCCTTAGACACTATTCCAACAATTAAACAATATGATTTCTCCTTTAATATATTATTCTCATAATATATTAATAAATCATATTTAAACCTTTCTCTCCTTAAATCATCATACATATTGCTATGGTGAAGGCAACCCAAAAGGACCATGCTCATAATCGGGTCAAGTACATACCAAAATAGTTTTGGACTTAGACACTAATCCAACAATAAGACCTTTCGGTCACACATAGGTACCCTTCCAGGTACAATATAGTGAGAAAACTCACCTCGGATGACTCAGTAACCTCGAACTCGGTAAATCCTGGTCTAGCCTCCGCCTAATCACATGGAATAAGCACTCGGATCAATACAACTCTCAAGGCTTGACTAGATCCCTCTCTTAGCACTCTCAGAAGGGTAAAAGACCATTTTACCCCTCTCAAGGCTCAAAGACCCTAACATTGACCAAACCCTAAAAGTCAACTCTCCGGGTTACGCTGCGCGTACCAAATCTGTACGCTGGGCGTACCCGACAACCTCACAGAAACGGGGAACGCGACCCCCTACGCTGCGCGTATTGGGATTACGCCCCGCGTAACTCCCAGTTTCAGACTCCTTAGCTTTCGGGTCTTAAACGGTTAAGACCCACGACCAACTTTCAGATCTGACCACTTCTAAGCCTCTTAATCCATAAAGATGGTGGCTTTAAGCCTTTTCATGGATGTGAGAGTCACCAACACCCAAATCTCTCCACTTTCAACACTCTAAAACTCAGAACTCAAGCATGGCTCCATAACAACGACCAAGATGGGATTTTTATGGATCAATATCACACATAACACTGAAATGGGACAGATCTAGGTCCATGGAGCCCCTCTTGCTCATAAAGTCTCCACCTTTGGGACTTAAACCCTAGAAATGGACCATAAAACACCAAACCAAAATAAAGAGGAAAGTTCTGAGTTTTTTACCTCAAAGTGATGCTCCTTCCTCTGAAAAACTCAGATCCAAGATGGAACTTCAAACCCTAGCCTCCACAAGCTCCTCTCCTCCTTCTTCACTAACACACAAAGGCACCTTTAGCTCAAAATACTCACACTCAAGCTTTAGAACGAAGGAAATGTTCTCTTAGGGTTTCACTCTCTGAAATGGTGGCTGAGGATAAGGCCTTAGCATTCTTTTTATAGTGCACAAGCCTTAAATTAGGGTTTGCATCTCGACCCGCTACGCCCAGTGTAACCCTGGGTACCCCCAGCATACCTAGGCTAGTCCGCGTCCAACTTAAGCGCATGAGTACGCGCAGCGTACTCATTTGCAACACTTTCCCACTAAAGGGCCATTCTTGACAACTTGACAAAGGAGAAGGGTTAAATAGTTGTACCTGAATTTCGGGATGTTACACTCTTTATCAGGTGAATTTTATCAATATACTATATAAGACAGTAGGTGTCATGATATGATAGATTATCTTTGTGACCTTCTATATGAAAGACTTTAGGGGACCATGGTACTTATATGAAAGACTATAAGGAGTCATAACATTTGTATGAAAGACTACGGGGGGACCATGACACACATTTGTATGAAAGACTATAGGAGAACAATATCACATGTATGAAAGGACTATAGTTGACCATAATAGGAAAGACTGTGGGGGATTGCGACATCTGAAGTGGGTGTAGGACTATGGTGGGATCATAACATTCACATTGATATGAGATTTTTTTTTTGGTGGGGGGGGGGGGGGGGGGGGAGTGTAAGCTTAAAAGTTTTCGGGTTGTTCTGACATGGAAAAAAAATACACGGCTTCATTGCATCACATCAATGGACATGTTTCAGAGATTTCAACTTAGTTGATTTCATTATTTTTTTACTTTGGTTTTTTACTATGGTTTGTCAAACTTAAAACAAATGGTTATTGTTATTCTTTTTGAGAATGAGATTTGGATGGTTATCTTTATTTTAAAAATAAAAAATTTTGATTTGAAATTTGGAATGTTTGTGATTTTGCATAAAAATGCTTTAGCCCAAGCCCGAAGAAAGACATTACTACGCAAAATACACATATATAATGTTTTCTTTTTTGCCCTGTGATATAGTCTGAATTTTGGAGGCTCCTAGGGTTCCTTTCAAATATCCATTTAAGCTTATATATAGAGCCAACATTTTATTCTTGTATAATAATATTGCTTGTTTGTATGACCTGTTAGAAAGGGAGGGGGTATTTTTGCTCTCGAAGCTAGCATGAATAGTCTACCGTACAACAACCAAAGTGCAAAACATAATTTATGTTCGAAACATCCTATCGTTGACATATTGTTCCATGCATGATTAATTGGTTTTGCGGCTTTTAATATGTTTTATGCTCTTGCTTGCCGTAATGAAAGGTATGAAGCACATGGAACACTATTCACGATTCTGAAAAAAAAATAATAATAATAAAGCAATGACAATCAAGATAACCATACAACTCTTAAAAACATCAAAGACGATTGGTACGCCAAGATGAATGTGATGAACACGGGGAACACAAAGACGAATATATTACTTTTACTTCTAGAGAAAATTATGTTTCACAGTTTTATCTCCTTTTTTTTATAAACAAACAAAATAAAGATTAATGTGATTTGAGTAAAAACAGCTATAAAAATTCTGTTTTTACTAGTTTGTAGAAAAAACAAATCAGTTAAAAGTGTTCTCAACCCGGATCTGTTTTACCGCTACGATAGTTGAGCATCAGGCCCGAACCAATTTCTCATGTCCGTTTACAGCATTTCAAGCCTCTGGTCGTGATGGGTTATGACCAGGTATAAGTCTCAATTTTGTTCACACTTATTAATAACATAATTATTAATAAAAATAAGTACAATCTCAACAACAACAACAAACAAACAAACAAAAAAAGGAACTTAATAATATAAGAGTACTGGATTCATTATCCTAATGTAATAATTTATATATTATCATGTTAGCATTTCTGCATCCCTCCTGAAAATTACAGCAAGGATCAAAGAGAGCAGGTATATGGAAACATAAAAGATAAAAATAACGATGAGATAAAAGAAACCATTAATAGTCCCGGCGGGGCTCGAACCCGCGACCTTCGGCTCATAAGACCAACGCTCTAACCAACTGAGCTACGGGACTAATTTGCTATTACATTGTACATAGTCATTTTAAATTAAATAGTTCCGTTACAAGTGGATTGTAATTTAATACGTTTCATTTTACCAAAATGCCTTGCTTTATTTAAAGATATTGAAATACATATACCTGCGAGTTAAAGGATTATGTTTGTTAAAAAGTTCGATAATAATACGCAAACTGAAAGGTAGAACTTGCGACCATTAACCTTTAGATTTTGTACTCAAGAGAAGTATGTATGTATTTTTGTACTTTGTAGTATAAAATTATAACTTAATAGTTTCAATATTCTCAACAAATTTTAATAAATTTAGTTTCGTTAATAAATTTTTTGGTTGTTGATGTTATAAACATCAATTGTATAATTGTGGTATTTTATGTTAAACGACTTCATCAAGTTTATTTGTTCACATTTCAAGAAGCTCATGGAGACAGTTTTCATTAAAACTTAATTATGTTTATTTGGAGATTACGGATTCAAAAACGTAAAGATCTTATAGTTGACATTATTAGTAGCAGATCCAGAACAAAAGTTCAGGATAGCACAATTTTTTTACTATGTAATATATAATATGTTTTTTTTTCGGGTTTAAGTTAAATGGTTTCGGGTTAAATGGGTTCGGAATTTTTGTATTATTTTATGGATTTAAGCCAATAATGTTTATTTTAATAGAATAACTTCAACTAATTAGCATTTATAATGCAATTTGAAGTGACTACTGTACATTAGCTTTGACCAAGCTACATATAATTCAAATTGCAAACACATAAACTTAACTGATTAGCAAATATCCTATATAGCTCAAAAAATCAAACTAGTAGATTTAATGAAAAGAAATGATCTATGATTGAACACTATCAAAGCACATGCTAATGTCAATGGAAACCTAATTTCAAGTGTTCAACAAGAAGTATGGAATTCTGATTTTCTTCAAATCAATGCAATTCAAACCTATGTACATGTTAATTTCAATAGAAACCTAATAAAACAGTCAAGTACATAACTACTTTTTAACTTCAAATAAAAAATTGAAAACTTACTTGTTTCAAGATTTGGATTTTGGAGGTTGGGATCTCTAAGCATCCAACGATTTTTTCCTTCCGCCCTCTGTTATTTCATAGCATGCTTACTGCGAGTTCTGTTCTTCCAATATAGGAAGCAACGATTTTAACGATTTTATACTTTTCTTACTTGATTATGTCGTGATTTGCTTGGGCCCTCCCGCTCCTTCAATTTTAACAACATATTTTGACTCAGCCCAAATAATTCACAATCGAGTTTCTAGCCTTTTGGAATTTTTTTAGTTTAAATGTTGTGATAAGGGGTAGCACATGGTTCTCTAGAAGTAGCAACTTAAACTAAAACGAAAAAAATACACTAATTGGGATTTTTTGAAGGGTAGCACATGCAATCCCAGGCTCCAACATAGCTCTGCCAGTAGACATTAATACATCCAGTAAAGAATGATATTTGACATTTGAAAAAGAAAAAAAAAAAAAAGGTGGCTAAATAATGTTTGAAATGAGGCATATTTTTTTAACTCGTTTCATTTCTTGTAAGATTAAAATATTGTTATGGTTTCGTTTCTTCATCATTTCCATTAGAATAAATGTATTCATGCCTCATTTAATCAACTAATAAGTTTGAAATTAATATACTCAAATTAGTATACTTTTGATGTTTTTGTTTCTTTATTAGGTTCTTGCTAATGTTTCTAAGAATTTTTAGTTGTTCAATGAATTTGAACTTTCGATTACTAAGGTATTGTAATTGTAACATCCAAAAATTACTGATAATTTTTCTCCAAACATCAAATCACACAATAATTGTTTCAAAATCCATCATAGTAAAATGTATCACAATCATCAGAGTAAAATAACAATCATCAATGTGGGAAATCATCAGGGGGATGTTGTGCAGTCAAGTTGGGTCATTCCCTTCGGAACTGGAAGTACCTGAAAATATTAAACCATAAAACCGGAAGCACAGAGATTAGTGAGATCGCCAAAATACCAATACCATACATATTGAGCCCCGCCCACATAGGGCATCACCCTCATATCGGGCCCAACACATCATACAAACGGGTCTAACCCAACATACAAATTGGACCAGACCAACATACAAACAGTCCCAACTCAACATGCAAACGGGGCCAGGCCAGCATATCAATGCAAGACTCACAAAGACAATTAGCATTCTACATAGTATAATAAGAACACTCACCTGTCTCATGAGGTCAAATAAAACACAGCTCAATGTCACGTAGTTAGTGCTACAACACACCTATCGAACCAAACAAGGTACAACCTTAGCCTATACTATAGAACTAGCAATTTGAGCAAAAAGTCAATCCAGGTTAACAAGTCAACGATCAACATTTCCATTAGTTGAACCTCAAGTCGTGACCAACTCATGGTCACGTCGTGAGAAACATACTCATATCGATCCCCAACCTGGCCACGACTCAACTCAGTCTTGATCCAAACTATCGTCATGTCATGATGTATAGGTCGTCACATCGTGACAAATTCTATCCAAATTAATCAGGGAAATCCCCAATCATCGCGTCGTGACAAAGAGACTGTCACATCGTGAAACTAGGTTTTTTCAGATTAATAGATTCAGCTCTCAATCCATTAAGTCACCCATCCAATCCCTCCACGAGGCTTCCTAACGTCCATTACATTCTAATGATCGATGCTTTTTAGCCATGAATGCTCGTTGTGAGTCTAAGGCTCAAACTATGTCAAAATGGAGAAATATCACTAAAGGTATCATGTACGGGTCTAATACACTAGCAGACTCCAGATCTAGACCATATAACACTCCAACGACTTCAGGGATTCATAAAGTTGCTAACTTTATGGAATCTTACCATTCCAATTAGCTCAAACTTGAAGAATATACGACAAAACCTTAGAGCTAGCAACTTAGAATGATAAAGTTTAGATCTTGAACACTTACAAAGGTCCAAGGATTCCCAAAACGAAGTCCCAAGCTTGCCAAGATGCACACAACACTACCCAAACCTTCTTCTTCCTTCAAAAACAACTAAAAGTACCAAAATGATCTCAATAATGGACGAGAAGGATTAGGGTTTCTTCAACAGGTTTTGGAGGTAATAGAGGCTGAGGGCGAAGGAAACCCTAGCCCCTCACCTATTTTCAATAGGGCCCAAGCCTAAAAATTAAGGATTTGCCTTAGATCAAGTGGCATGTCATAACCATCATAGTGTCACGTCATGACACTTAAATGAGACCCCCCGACTTTTGCAGCCATGTCACGGCGTGACGGTGTTTCCTTCACGTCGTGACCCACCACAAAACTCATATTTACTTAAAATTTCATTCCTCAAGGATCCGGATGTTAGAAATCTCCCCTACATAAATCAGACTTCGTCCTCAATGTTCGCTGCCACAAACAACTCGGGGTAATGCTCCATCATCTCTTCATTAGGTTCCCAAGTCCACTTGGAACCCTTCTGGTCCTACATTTCACCTTTACCAAATCCACCACCTTGTTGCGCAAGGTGTTCATCTTCCAATCGAGAATCGAAATCGATCTCTCTACATAATTCAAATGCTCATCGACCTAAATGTCGTCCAAGGGCACTATCATGAAATCATCAACCAAACATTTATGCAGTTGAGAGACATGGAAAGTGTTGTGGATCTGAATAAGATCATCAGGAGAATCCAACCGATATGCAACCTTGCCTACCTGGGCAATAATCCTGAAGGGACCAATATACTTGAGGCCTAATTTGCCTCGCTTCCAAAACCAAATAACACCTTTCCAAGGTGATACTTTCAGAAGTACAAAATTTATGACATGAAACTCGACGTACGAACATCTCCAGTCAGTATAACTCTTCTGGCAACTCTACACGGTCTACATCCGACCGTTTACCTGCTATATCAAGTCAGTGGTCATGAGTACTACCTCAGTACTCCCCATAACTCAATGCTTGACCTCGCCCCAACAAAATAGGGCTTGAAATTTCCTCCCGTAAAGCATCTCGAAGGGAGGTCAATCGATACTAGCGTGATAACTATTGCTGTTGGAGAAATCGGCCAATGGAAGATAAGTATCCCAACTCCCGCCAAAATCTAACACACATGACCTGTGCATATCCTCGAGCATCTGAATAGTCTAATCCCTTTGTCCATCAGTCTGAGGGTGGTATGTGGTGTTGAAAAGTAGCTGAGTACCCAACTCCTCATGAAACTTTCTCCTAAATCTAGAGGTGTAACGAACATCCTGATCAGAAACCACCAAAACTGGAACCCCGTGTCAAACGATTACCTCCCTGATGTAGACGTCAACCAATTTCTCAACGGAAATGCTCTTAGCAATAAGGATAAAATGGGCACTCTTGGTCAATCTATCAACAATGACTCAGACAAAATCAACCCCGCGTGTTGCCTGCGAAAACTTCGTAATAAAATCCATGGTGATCTCTTCCCACTTCCATATGGGAATGGGTAACGATTGTATTTTTTGTGGGGTCTTTGATGTTCGTCCTTGAATTTTTTACAAATCAAGCACCTATCCACAAACCATGTTATCTCTCTCTCTTCATGAAAGGCCACCAATATCTCAATCTCATGTTTATATACATCTTTTTGGCCCCCAGATGGATTGAAACTTCGGATTTATGAGCTTCCTCAAATAACGTATGCCTAACCTCACCAGCAACCAACACCCATACTCTGCCAAACTAGATGAATAGCCCACGACTATCCCTGACAAACAAGGGAATCTGACCCCTGATTCTCTTTTCCTTCTAATTTTCCCTCTTTAACCCCTCTACTTGCACTTTCTTGATCAAATCCAATAGTGGTGAAATAATAACCATCCTCAAACATAGCTCTTTGATGGGTGCACTCTTTGCCTTGCGACTCAAGGCATCGAACACCACATTGGCCTTCCCAAGATGGTATAAAATCTCACAGTTATAATATTTCACCACATCCAACTAGTTGTGCTGCCTCAAGTTCAAGTTCGACTGATCCATCAAATACCTCATACTCTTGTGATAAGTCTAAATACTGACCCTGATCCCGTACAAATAATGTCTCCAAAACTGGAGGAAAAAACCATAGCCCCCAGCTCTAAATCATGTGTAGCATAATTCGCCTCGTGAGGCTTCAACTACCTCGACGCATAAGCAATAACATGGCCCCTCTACATAAGAAATGTGCCGAAGCCCAAAATTGATGCATCACATTAAACCAAAAAATCACCAATAACCTGAGGGAGGGTCAAAATCGGAGTCTCACACAATATCTTCCTCAAAGTCTCAAAAGTTGTTTGTTGATCAGGCCCTCACCACAAGGTAACATTCTTCTTCACCAAACGAGTGAAAGGAACAGCAATCTTGGAAAATTGTAACAGCCCAAAAATTTAGATAAAATTTTTCATTTAATATTTAAATATTACAACCATATTTTGTTTTCCCAAAATTCCATTACATAAACTCATGTCCATAAAATCAGAGTATCCAAAACAATGAATGCGAAAATACTGGAGAGTACATGCTACGCCATCAAGTCGGGCCCTTGCCCTTAGAACCAGAAGTACCTGAAACACTCAACAAAATGTAAATGAACGCGTAGTGATTTCCCAAAACACACAAAACATATAACCACTTAATGTCATGCAGCATATATACACAGGATTGCCATGGACTCCCTCCATGGTCTTCATCTAGGATTCCATGAGCTACCCCCATGGTCTTACATCCAAGGGTCATGGGCTTCCCCCATGGTATTAGCAAGTGTCATTGGCTCCCCCATTATCTTCACATAAATCATAACATGCCAAATAACAAAACCATTCCATATTCAACTATTGAAACCTCATATCAAGTGATGGACCGACATTGGTGCCTTCGACCCATTGGTATAGTGAGAAGACTCACCTCAATCTGCTGAAAACGATAGTTGCTCGACAACCAGTCTAAAATCTCACACTAAATAATTATACAGATAACCCTAATTAGGATTATAACTCAACTTAGTTAAAGAGCCCAAAATCCTAAGTCCAAGTCCCTCCATGATGGCCCAAAAGTATTTCCTTCACTGATGGGCCTAGGATCAAAGTCTAAAACTATAATGGGCCACATGGCCCAATAAGGCTCAATCATGACATCAATAGTCCAAAATAATTCCCAAGGCCCATCTACCCTAATCGGTCCAGGCCCAAGGCTAAGTAGAGTTCAATTGGACCAAAAACCCACCGAAAGCCCAACACTTACAGGAGAGCGTACGCCCAACGTACCTCATAAGTACGCCTAGTGTACTAGGTTCCTTAGTTATAAGCATAGTGTATAGGTCAGTACACCTAGTGTACAAGCGGGTAAAGCACAACATCCATTAAGTGCTTAATACACGAAGACTTCACGTTCCAAATCAAGATCTAGGTCGTTTCTAAGGTCCTAGGGCATAAAGTTGGCAAGTTTATGCCCTTGCATGCCAATGGGAGAACCCAATACCTTATTTAATCCATTAAGTCTCATTTTAAGCTCTTAAGCTCATGCAAGAAGTCACCACAACCATCAAGCTATCATTTTTATGCTTCAAACCACACAAGGGGGCCTAGATCTAACACCCTAACCACTGGAGTTGTCCAAACTCAAAAGATAAGATTCATGGGCCAAGAAAGGACTCAAAACCAAACCCTAACTCAACGAATCATAAAAAAGAGCAAGGTATGAGCTTTTTACCTCCACAAGTTTCCCAAGATGCTCTAAATGAAAGATCCAAAAGCTTTACCCATGTTCAAGGCTTGCTTCTACTACTCCTTCTCCTTGCTAGTTCACCAAAAAGGAGGTATTTTAGGCACTTTCAAGCTCAAGAGGCAAACACAAATGTTTTAGGGTTTTAGGTACATTCGAAAATGATGGAGGTTGGTTATGGTAAGGTCCAAATGGATTAAGAATGTTTAAATAGGTCATAAGTCCTATTATTTGGGTTTTAGACCTCGGCCTTGTACACCCCGTATACGAGCTTGTATGCCCCGTGTACAAGCCTAAGTCACTCGATGCATCCGCTCGTGTACACTAAGTGTACACATATGTACGCCTAACGTACGAGGGCCCTCAAAGCCACAAATAAAATACTTCAAGGGGGTTAAATGGAATACATGGATTTTTGAATGTTACAAATCTCCCCCACTTGATTTAGAAATTGTCCTCAAAGTCTATAGATGCAAATAGATCTGAGTAATGCTCTATCATCTCGTCCTCTGGCTCCCAGGTCCATTCGGAGCTTCTCTGGTACTGCCATTTCACTTTCACTAATCTCACCTCTTTGTTTCGAAGGGCTTTAGTTTATCTCTCCAGGACTGCAATGGAATTCTCAACATAGTTCAGGCTCTCGTCCACCTGAATATCATCCAATGAAATGACTGCATCCTCATCTGATACACACTTCTGTATCTAAGACACATGAAAGGTGTTATGAATCTGACTCAGCTCATCAGGGAGATCTAATTGATACGCAAGCTTGCCAACTCAGGAAGAGATACTGAATGGACCAATAAATCGGGGTCCCAACTTTCCCCTCTTCCGAAAACGGATGACACCCTTCCAGGGTGACACCTTTAGCAGAATGAAATCCCCCACCTAAAACTCGAGATCTGAATGGCATCGGTCAGCATAGCTTTTCTGACGACTCTACAGGACTCGCAGCCTATCACGCACCGGTTGCATCAACTTAGTGGTGTTAAGCACCACATCGGTGTTTCCCATGACTCGATGGCCAACCTCCCCCATCAAACCGGATTCATACACCTCCGACCATACAACATCTCAAACAGGGGTCTGTCAATACTAGCATGATAACTATTGTTGTATGAGAACTCTGCTAGTGGAAGGGAAGTATCCTAACTCCCACCAAAGTCCAACGCGCATGCTCGAAGCATATCCTCGATCATCTGGATCGTTCGCTCGCTCTGACCATCAGTCTGGGGGTGGTAAGAAGTACTGAAATGCAACTGAGTACCTAACTCCTCATGAAACTTGCTCCAAAACCTGGACGTGAATCGAACATCACAGTCCGAGACCACCGATACTGGCACTCCATGCTGGACTACCACTTCCCTCACATATATATCCACTAACTTCACGGCGGATATACTCTCAGCAATCGGAATAAAATGAGCACTCTTGGTCAGCTTGTCCACAATAACCCAAATAGAATCAACACCCCACGCCATTCTAGGTAGCTTCGTGATAAAGTCTACGGTGATCTCCTCCCATTTCCACATGGGAATAGGTAACGGTTGAGCCTTGCAGTGAGGCCTCTGGTGCTCGACTTTGATCAAACACTGCTCAACAAACCAATCAACCTCCCTCTTCATGAAAGGCCACCGATGGCTCAATCTCAAGTCTCGCTACATCTTTGTGGCTCCCGGATGGATAGAAAACTTGGACTTATACGCCTCCTCCAAAATCTTTTGCCTCACTCCCCCAAATTCCAGAACCCAAACCCTACCACACTAAGTCAATAATCCCCGGCTGTCTCGAACAAACATTGGAATCTGCCCTTTGATCCGCTTAGTCTTCCAATTCTCCTTTTTCAATCCCTCCACCTATGCCCCTTGATCATATACATCAATGGTGAGGTAACCGTCATCATCAAGAAAACATCTCGGATCATAGCACTTGCCATCTTACGGCTCAAAGCATCGGCCACCACATTGACATTCCCGGGATGATACAAAATTTTGCAGTCATAATCTTTCACCACGTCTAACCATTTCCTATGCCGCATATTCAGATTCGGCTGATCCATCAAATATTTCAAACTCTTGTGATCGGTGAAAATGGTGCATCGAACTCCATATAAGTAATGCTTCCAAATCTTGAGGGAAAATACCACCGCCCCTAATTCTAAGTCATGAGTGGGGTAATTCGCCTCGTGAGGCTTCAGCTACCTCGAGATGCAAGAAATCACGTGTCCCATTTGCATAAGGACAGGCCCCAAACCCGAAATAGAAGCATCATAATATACCACAAAATCATCCAATCCCTTGGGTAACGCCAGAATCGGGGCCTCGCACAATTTCTGTCTCAAAGTCTCGAAGGCCAACTGCTTATTTGAACCCCACCGAAGGTCACATTCTTCTTGGTCAGAAGAGCCAAAGGCACTGTAATATTGGAGAAGTCATGAATAAATATCTGATAGTACCTCGCAAGGCCTAAGAAACTCCAGATCCCGGATGCGTTCCTCGGAAGCTCCCAACGCATCACCGCCTCAATCTTGGCCGGATCCACCAAGATAACCTCTTGGTTGATGATGTTCCCTACAAAATGCACCTCATGCAACCAGAAGTCGTATTTGGAGAATTTTTCATAAAGCCTCTCCCTCCTTGGGATCTCCAATACCTCCCTCAAATATTGCTCGTGTTGTTCCTTGGTTTTACAATAGACCAAGATATCAACAATGAAAACAATTACAGACCAGTACAGCATCGGCCTGTAAACCCGGTTCATGAGATCCATGAACGTTGTTGGGACGTTGGTGAGCCCAAATGGCATCACCACAAACTCGCAATGACCATAACGAGTTCTGAAGGCCGTCTTCGGTATATCCTCATCCCGGATCCCCATCTGATGATACACCGACTAAAGATCAATCTTGGAAAACCAAGATGCACCTTGAAGTTGATCAAAATAAATCATCGATTCTCAGAAGTGGGTAACGATTCTTCACCGTCAGCTTGTTCAGCTCCCGGTAATCCATACACATCCTGTGCGACCCATCCTTCTTTTTAACGAACAGGATCATGGCTCCCCACGGGGAACTACTTGGACGAATAAATCTCCTGTCTAGCAAGTCCTGCAGGTGCATAGACAGTTCCTATATCTCGGGCGGAGCTAGTCGGTACGGTACCTTGGCTATCGAAGTCGCATCAGGCATCAAATTAATTTGGAACTCAACCTGCCTCTCAGGAGGCACTCCTAGCAACTTCTCTGGAAAAACATCGGGGAAATCTCGCAGAATAGGTACCCTGCTCAACTCTATCATGTTCTCTTCCCTCGAGTCTGATACATAAGCCAGAAACCCAGAACAACCCTGCTGAAGAGGTCTCCTAGCCCTAGCAACCGAACAGAGAGTTGGTCCATATGAGCCACTCTCACCATGAATAACCAGTTCTCCCCCACTTGGGGCTCGAACTCTCACCAACTACCGCTCACAATCAATTACGGCCCCATTGGCCCCCAACCAGTCCATCCTAATGACTACTTTTAACCCCCTAAACGGAATCGGTACCACATCGATAGGAAATCTCTCGCCGAACATATTCAGAATACTCCTCCGATATACCCTTGCATTGCTCACGGTACGGTCATCCACAATCTCCACCTCGAGTGGGGAATCCAAAGTCCCCGGAGCATCTTGAAACTTCTTGCCGAGTGCAAGAGATACAAATGATTAGGTAGCCCCTGAATCAAAAAGAACATGAGGCGACAATCCATTGACCAAAAAGGTACCTATATAATATCGTAACAACATAAGCATAACAATAAAATAAATAAGACAGAAATAGAACACATGCCAATCACGACATCTGGCGCTGCTCGAGCCTCCTCTGTGGTAAGCTGAAATGCACGGCACTTCACCATACGAGCCTCCGCCTTAACCGGGAGGCCATCAGTAATCCTCATTGTGGCGGGCACAGGTGCCGCCACCGCTCCTCCAGTCAACCTCGAACAATCGATCTTTTTATGTCTGGTCTAGTTGAAGTGAAAACAAATCAAGCCCTTTTTTGGGCAATCCCTAATCATGTGGCTCGGCTGGCCACAAGCATAACATGTCGAGCCTGCTACTCGACAGGCTCTACTGTGCGGATATCATCCCTCATCATGGAGTGATACCTCGTCTTCTTCATTTCCTCATCCACAGCGTACTGCGGAACCAATAGTTCCCTCTCTCTGAACTTGGCGATGATCTCCACCACAGTCTCTGTCGTCTGATGGAGGCCGTGAAACTCCCTCACCAATCATTGCTCCTTTATAGCTGATGCAAACTCTGGATCAAACCTCCACACAAACTCCTCCCAAGACATCTCAGGCACACCCACCGATTCTACCCCGCAGGTAACCTCCTTCCACCAATCTAGCGCCCAATCCTCAATATACAGGACGCGAATCCCACCTTTTCCGCCTCGAGACAAAAGCTCGTGTGTTGGGCATTCTCCATGTCTGCAACCCAGCAGTGGCTAGTGATGAGGTCCCTAAGCCCAAAGAACTCAGGGGCACCACATGCCTTGAACTCCTAGAAGGAGGGAGCTCGAGTCCCAATCTGACCTGTACCAATCTCGACTCGGAAAGATAAGAGTCGCTCCTCCATAATCTCCATGATCCCCTCCTTGATGGTACCAAAGATCACCGGGGTAGCTTTAAGGATGCCACGAGTAACCTCAGTCGTGATAATCTCACACAGCCTCTCATCAATTGGCTCTGCACCAGAGCTTGAACCTGATCCTGATCCTGATCCTGATCCCGAACCTGAACCTCCTCACGTAATCATCACCATCCTTAACTGAAAATACCACATAAAAATAAACAATTGATAAGGAGGTTCGAAAGGATTTATCCTCACCGGACTCCTCAGAGCTTCCAGGTTTGCCATTGTTTCGGGTACAGGCCCTATGCTTTTAGTAGTACAGGCCCGCTGCTACCTTTCACACCTACCTGTACCTACCCCAAGGCCAAACCCGATGCCTCTAATTTACCCAACCATAGATAAACATGACCCACATAACACAACACAAACTCATATCCTAGATTATTCTAGGATTTCTCTATCCTCACCGAACCAGAATTCTAAATCAATCATCGCAGGTTGCCTATACATGCAAGTTATACACAAATAGAATCACATAGGCTGTCAAATAAGGCTCCTACCCTAAAACCACAACCAAACAAGGAACAGGAAATAAGGCATAATCCATCATTCTAGGGCTACAATTCCTAGACATATACAACTTTGAAAGCATACACTTAGCAAATAACCAATTCAACATCATTTTCAAAGAATATAACTCTAGCATGACTAATACATTAGGACCACTTACTTGAGCTCGGTCGATTACGCACACTTAATGTCATGCAACATATATACATAGGATTGTCATGGACTCCCTCCATGGTCTTCATCTGGAATACCATGGGCACCCCGCATGGTCTTACATTCAAGGTCCATGGGCACCCCCATGGTCTTCAAATAAATCATAACATGCTAAATAAAAAAACCATTGCATATTAAACTATTGAAACATCATACCAAGTAATGGGCCAACATTGGTGCCTTCAATCCATTGGTATAGTGACAAGACTCACCTCAGTCTGCTGAAAACGATAGTTGCTCGACTACCAGTCCAAAATCTCACACTAAATAATTATACATATAACCCTAATTAGGATTATAACTCAACCTAGTCAAAGAGCCCAAAAACCTAATTCCAAGTCCCTCCATGATGACCCAAAAGTCTTTCCTTCACTAATGGGCCTAGGATCAAAGTATAAAACAATAATGAGCCATATGGCCCAATAAGGCCCAATCAAGAAATCAATAGTCCAAAATAATTCCCAAGGCCCATCTACCCTAATCGGTCCAGGCCCAAGGCTAAGTGGAGTTCAATTGGCCCAAAAGCCCACCGAAAGCCCAACACTTATAGGAGAGCGTACATCCAGCGTACCTCAAAAGTACGCCTAGCATACTGGGTTCCTCGGCTGTACATGCAGCTTACAGGTCAGTACGCCCAACGTACAAGCGGGTAAAGCACAACATTCATTAAGTGTTTAATACACGAAGACTTCACGTTCCAAATCTAGATCTAGGTCGTTTCTAAGGTCCTAGGGCATAAAGTTGGCAACTTTATGCCCTTGCATGCCATGGGAGAACCCAATACCTTATTTAATCCATTAAGTCTCATTTTAAACTCTTAAGCTCATGCAAGAAGTCACCACAACCATCAAGCTATCATTTTTATGCTTCAAACCAGACAAGGGGGCCTAGATCTAACACCCTAACCACTGGAGTTGTCCAAACTCAAAAGATAAGATTCATGGGCCAAGAAAGGACTCAAAACCAAACCCTAACTCAACGAATCATAAAAAAGAGCAAGGTATGAGCTTTTTACCTCCACAAGTTTCCCAAGATGCTCCAAATGAAACATCCAAATGCTTTTCCCACTTTCAAGGCTTGCTTCTACTTCCTTCTCCTTCCTAGTTCACTAAAAAGGAGGTATTTGAGGCACTTTCAAGCTCAAGAGCACACACAAAGGTTTTAGGGTTTTAGGGATGTTTGAAAATGATGGCGGTTGGTTAGGGTAAGGTCCAAATGGCTTAAGAATGTTTAAATAGGTCATAAGTCCGGTTATTAGGGTTTTAGACCTTGGCCTCGTACGCCCCGCGTACGAGCCTAAGTCACTCGATGCATCCGCTCGTGTACGCTAAGCGTACACATATGTACGCGCAACATATGAAAGGTCCTCAAAGTCACAAATAAAATACTTCAAAGAGGTTAAATGGAAAACCTGGATTTTTGAATGTTACAGAAATCCTAAATTAACCTCTAATAATAACCTGCTATATCTAGGAAACTCTGAATCTCAGATGGTGTCCTTGGAATCTCCCACTGCATCACTAACTCGATCTTGGCCAGATCGACCAATATACCCTTTTGGTTGACGATGTACCCTGAAAATGACTCTTCGTGCAACCAGAACACACATTTGGAGAACTTGGCATAAAGCCTCTCCCTCCTCAAGGTCTCTAAAACCTCCCGCATATGCTCTTCATGTTGTTCCTTGGTCTTAGAATAGACCAAGATATCACCAATGAACACTATCACTAACCGATCCAATATCGGCCTGTACACTCGGTTCATAAGAACCATGAACGTTGTCGGTGCATTGCTGAGCCTGAATAGCATCACGACAAACTTGTAATGACCATAAGGACTCTTGAAGGTTGCCTTCTACACATCCTCATCTCTGACCCACATTTGATGATAACCCAATCTCAATTCAATCTTGGAGAACCAAGATGCACCCTAAAGGTAATCAAATAAGTCATATATCCTCGAAAATGGATAACAGTTCCTCACCATCAGGCAAATTCGTCAGCCTCCAATGCTCTAATAAGTTATCTTTCTCCCTAGGCTTCTCCGCTAACAACCAATCCTGCAACCCGACTGGTTGGACAATAAGAACTACCCTTCCTAGTCCTTGATCCTAGTTACTAGCCTTCAAGGGTGACTGTAATTCAATGAGGTACGAGCTAAGTGCGAACTAACTACTTGAATCCACACCTCAATTGTATTCCTTTCCTGACCTTCAAACAAAGGATTCCACCTAGCATCGATAAATCCCATTCTAGCGGGGAAGAACCACCATCCAGAGAAGTTGCATCTTCAACCATCCTTCTTTTTCATGAATAGGATTGATGCTCCACAAGGTAAACTGCTCAGTCTAACGAACCCCTTTTCTAACAACTCCTATAGTTGTGTAGACAACTCTTGCATCTCCGGTGGTGCTATGTGATAAGGCGTCTTAGGTATCGGAGCCGCACCCAGAATTGGATCAATCTGAAACTCAACCTACCTCTCGTAAGGCATTCCCAGCAAATCAATTATTTAACAATTGATCTCATATTAATTTATTAATCACATAATAAATCAACAAATCAATTATTTATTTATAATTAATATATTAATCATATAATATATTAATAAATTATTTTCCCATAATTTTCAATTAGTTTATTAATCATATAATAATCCAATAAATTATACTTCTCTCTCTTAATATCATTTCTAGCTATTCCTGGTCACGAGGACAATCCAAAAAGGACATTGCTTCTAATTACAAGAGTATGTCAATTTAGTTATGAGCTTAAACACCTTAATCAAACAGTCTCCCACTTTGATGATTTTATAACTACAATTACAAGTATAACCTTAAACTAAATAGCAAATAGTGCTTTCCAAAGCCACTGCCGAACTCTGATTCAAATCAAATGTTGTCCTTAAGATAAGTGATCAGTTAATCCTTCGTTCTATAAGATATCATATGAACAGAGTCGTTGATTAAATGATCAACCGCATGTTCATTTGTTCTGTTTCTTAATTTTCCTATTTGTGATTAAATTCATATTACAAAATTAAACACATCAATTCAGTCTGGATCAGGATTGGTTCTTATAGATCAACTCAAATCATCGAGGGGTCCTACAAATATTTTTTTTCCTGTTAAGGAAAAGGGAATGAATAAGATTTGACTACATAACTGTAATGTGTTTCTGCAATACCAATTCACAACTAACTTGTAAATTACAACTTATGTATATCCGCTTGAAGAATAGTAGATGTTATCGTCTTAAAATTACTTATGATTGAATCCATGATGTAATCTCTAAGTGTGGGTTTATCTAATACTTAAAATCCCTATTTTCAAAGTACTCATGAATATTACAACAATCCCATTCAATTTCCAATATCTATGGACAATCTACAATCGATTAATGACAGTCTTAATTCACTACTTACTTCCAAAAGTATGAACGACTATGGAATTTTGAATAATAATTAAATTACTCAAGGAAGTAAAACACGCAAATTGAAACATAATGATAAATTAATTGACTATGTTATCATACCCATTACATATAAATAAATCCTTATTATTTAATCACCATAACAATTACGAATTATATCATTTCTAATGTTTTAGGTAATCAACTAATCACTTGAATTAAACAACATCAATCATTCCATGTTATAAACATGCATACTATGCCTCTCTATGGTCCTTGCTTTGTAAATAAATCAACTAGACATTACTCCAATGATGCTCATTTCAACATTCTATTTTCTTATTGTTATCTAAGATTTAGTGGAATTTCATCTGTACATGCACTGTCTTTCTATGACGCCAAGGTTCTAAGGTCACAGAGACTAAGCCTTTAATATTACATAATGTTCCACTAGAACTTGTTACTAGAAAAAATTTCATGGTTATGAAGTCTCAAATTCGAGATACACTCCTTGAACACTTCTCTTGCATTAAAGTTTCCAACTCACATGTAGACTTCTACAAGCATCTCACATTATGGAAATATTTCCATATTCCCACATGACCATCAATTCTAACCAAGAATCACCTCAATCCAAAACATGTCACTATGCTCTGTCCTAATAACATCATACTTCCAACTATCCATAAGCAACCAGTCTTTGGTAAAACCTCAAAATGGTCTTGACAATTGTTAAACTACTATAGTCACACACACAATTCTAATCCTTTTCATATAATGCTAAAGGCATTTGAATAAATTAGAATAAATGGATATCATAGCACATGTGATCGATCCTATATCCGGATCATATAGGACTCGATTCATTATGTCCTACATAAATACTTGATATCTGTTCAATCTCTTGTTATAATATTTCTATATATCGAATCTCCTATGTTGAAACATTTTAGCATGATATTCATATATGTATTTGACTAAGTTTCATTAAACCATTCAATCAAAACCTCTTAGATTTGAAATGAAGTATGGGTGTCATATCCCTTAAGTCCACTATAGCGAAACATTTCCCAAACTTTGCAAATTGCAAAAACAGAGACATTGTTTCCTACGAACAGTATTGTCAACATGCAATACCAGCATAACAATTATGCTCCTACTAGCTCTGACATGTACCCAAAAATCAACTGGACTTCTAGAAATCAATACTGATAGATTTGTTTCTAATTAGACTTGTTAAGCTTATACACCTTACTTGGATAATGTATGTATGTGTTTAAACCCTCCAATACTAATAGATCTATCTCTCGAAATTTCAAACAATTCCTTGTTGTTCCTTACAATTCGAAATATAAAGAGGGGTGTCGTAATCATATTGTGAAATTAAGAATGCAATTAACATAACCAATATGCATATTTATCTTTATCAGATCTTTGAAATCTATCAACAAAATTATTTCCTCATAATCAATTTCATGAATTAGAGTGAAACCTCATGCCACATAGATTTCAAGGTTCATATGTTCCCATCCATGTGAATTTATCATTTCAACCTACAATTATAAGACAAGATTTAGGACAAACCAAAATCAAACTCAATTTTCCTTCATTGACTGAACTTTTCTATTTTTAATTTCTTGGTTTTGGAAGCTCAGGGGCTTACCAATGCTTCCATGTTGTTAGCAGCTCACCCATATTGATCATTGTACTTACACTGACCAATGAGCTTTGCTTTTGCAATTAAATGAAAAAGATAGAACTCATAAGCATTGCCAACTCAATTAGAAGTACATAGAAATAACAATATGTCAACTAAACACAACATGTTATCCACCTCAGGTCGTGTGCTAGTGATAACTAAAAGGATCACTGTCGGTTGACTGTTGTAAAATAAAATCAACATGACTCCCACTAATTTTTTAACATATAAGTTTCTCTCTAAAGGAAAATTCCTTGATGAGCTAAAACAAATATTCAAAAGTTCATGCAGATTCCCGACAAGAAAACACTTCATAGAATATGACTCACTTTATATTTTGTTTCTCGATCAACGAACACATCACAACTCCACTTCTAAATGTGTTGGAGTAAGGAAAGCATTTTACTCCAAATATTATGAGGTGTTAACATCCTTTCTTAGTTTGAAATGAGTTTTAAGATGCGATTTGTAGTCACTAAAGCATGGCTCTAAAACTTGATTTGGGAATGAAGCATAACACATCTACGATCGAACCATTTCAAACAATGTTCATTCCTATTCTTAGTCCTACAATTTCACTAAGATGTTCTTAGAGGATTAATTGTGATACAATTCCACAATTACTAAGATGATCATAAAACATGATACTAAAGCACTCTCCTTTCTTTTTGTAACGCTCGTAGATCCGGGCTAGTCAATTTAGAGACAATGAACATCAAAAATGAGTTTTTGATGGAATATTATTTATAAGGATTAATCTTAACCAAGTTGTAGAATATGTCACAAGGGTTCTGTACATATAAAGAATGTTGAAATCCAAGTTATAACGAAGAAGTTATGGCCCGTCGAAGTTTCGCGACAAAACCAACACGACACTACGTGACGTAAATAGTGAATTTATGATAAATGACTTTTTGGCCTTATTGATCTAAAAAAAGTTGTAGTATACGTTAAACCGAGAGCGTGCATAAACAGAACGCCCAAATCTGACTTCGTATGCGAAAGTTATGATTTTACTAAGATTTGGCCTAGCAGTGCACGACCTGAAACTCGAATTCTAGATCGAGCGGTTTTTGGCCAATGTGACCTAAATGAGAATTGAAGATCTCATCAATAGGAACTCAACGAAAAAAAAAGAAAAACAAAAACAGATTTTGTCTAATAAATTTAGGTAATACACCTGAATAGACACAAGCACTAGCTTATTTAGGAAAATTCCTAACATGCTTTTACGTGCTAAATGATTTATGATATGCATTATATGATCGGGTCTATGGCTTGTTGCCGAACGGATCTGGAAACTTTATGTGTTCATACTTTTAAACGTTTAATTACGGTATTAGAACTGACATGTAACTTTTCGGAGTAATAGGGAGATTTACACGTCGATCATAAATAAAATCTTTCCTATCTTGATTCTCGTCGTTTCGCACCGAACGTCTGATTTGGTGTATATAACGAAATGGCAAGAACCCGAAGTGGAAACGCGAATGGAAATAGAAATCAACCGCCTCAACCACTAGTGATTGAGCAAATACCTGTTGTAGTAGCCACTCCTGAGCCAATCATAATGGATGGAGTACAAGCCATGATTCGGGCTATGCTGGCTGAGCAAAGAGAAGAGATTAGGCAGCTGTTGCACGAAAATAGGGATGAACCTACGATGCCCATTGTGCAACCTGAGTATCGCTAAACAATCGGAGGAAGGAAATTAAAGCCACACTGTGAGTCAAGTTGAAACCCAAGGGGCAAGGAGGAATGACCCGGAGAAGGGAAATGACAAGGATGGGCGGATGTATAAGAATTTCTTGGGTGCAAAACCGCCGAGTCTCTCTGGAAGCCCTAAACCAATGGAGATTATGGAATGGATCTCCGAGATGGAGATGGTATTTGAGATCTGCGACTACAGCGATAAGCAAAAGACAGTCTTTGCAGTCAGACAACTAAAGACCGAAGTGTTGGAAGTTGCTGGCAGATACAATGCCACAAGGAGAAGCCCTACGAATGTCTTCGGAAGCATTCACAGAGCAGTTAAAAATGTAGTATTACTCAAAGATAGATCTGATAGACCTAAACAATGAGTTTCAGAACCTGAAGAAAGGGAAGATTAGTGTTGATGAGTATGCCACCGCATTCACTAAGAGGATGAACCTATTTCCCTACTTGGTGCCCACTGAACTCTCAAAGATAGATAGGTTCGCTAACGGACTACTCGCAGACTTTGGCCCAACGGTCAAAATGGCAACTACTTTGAAAACAGTCGTTAGAGCAGCTAAGAATATAGAGACCCTGATAAGAGAAAGGGGTCTAGAAAAATATAAGATAGGAGAAAAGAGGAAGTTTGAAGGATCTTCAAGGCCCAACAAGGAGAGTAAATTCTCGAAGTTTGGAGGAGGAGGAAGAGGCGAAACAAGATGGTGTGATAAGTGCGAGAAGAAACACTTAGGAAAATGTAGCGAATAGGTGATATGTTTCAAGTGTGGAAAGTCTGGCCATTATGCCAACATGTGCACATTCAACAAGAAGGTATGTTTCGGATGTAACAAAGAAGGGAATATTTCTTGAGACTGCCCAAAGAAAAACGAAGCCGCAAGGCCAAATGCACCGCCAAAGCCAAGGGCATTTCACATGATCCTCGACGAAGTAGATAACAACGCGAGGAATCAAGAATGAGGACTTCATATCTGAAGATCGAGTTATGCAATAGCCATAGTATCGTATGATGTAGCCTGTTAGAGGCATAGTTTAGGGTGAACTTGAACACCTATGTAATCGTTTCAACGAATAATATAAAACCTTCGTTTTGCTATCTGATGTGTTAAGTTGTTACGTGATTTTCTTGTATGGTGACTCGGAAAACTGCGAGACAATACTTGGATGAGTATGAGTAGGTGTGAATGGTAGTAGAGGCCTATACTAACGGAAGCACAGGACTCACACTTGGATCAGCGAAAGTCACAAGGTTACCAAGAAGCTAGTAGTTGATTCTGTTTTGTTCATGTATGTCATTACCATTGTTTCAGTAATGACTAAAAAGATGATTGTTATTCTGACCCTAATGGTCATATCAAATTGAGTCCGACTATGAAGAGTATGTTACGTGGTTCAGAGAACCAAGTTCGATGTAGCATCTGACTTAAGCGGGAAATTTTAAAAAATAAAAGAGAATCAAAGCGATCAGTACAGGTATTGTGATAGTTGCTTGTAAAGGGATAGTCAGTTATGGAATTTGACTCTAAGAGACCTGAGTCTAAGCGTTGCAACATGCGATGATAAGTCATTAGAATATGACACATCGATCCATTGTAGTAATAAAAGAACTTATCTTAAGTTTGTTAAGAAGAAGAATCAGTCTCCAGTAAGGATCGAGATTGCGACTTGAAGGTCATAATTTGGAGTCTAATGTGAGATAGGGAGCCGGTGCAAGTTCGAGCACCGCCTGCAGTCAACGAGTCCAAGAGTTAAATACTCATTCGAAGCAACATAAAAGTTTCGGTTATTACCTAGGATGAAGAGTTAATGTAGGGAGTCATTATACAAGCCTTTTTTTCGTTGATGATTCTGGGATATAATCATCCTAAGGGGGGATAATTGTAACGCCCGTAGATCCGGATCAGTTAATTTAGAGACAATGAGCATCAAAAATGAGTTTTTTATGGAATATTATTTAGAAGGATTAATCTTAACCAAGTTGTAGAATATGTTACAAGGGTTCTGCACATATAAAGAATGTCGAAATCCGAGTTATAACGAAGAAGTTATGGTCCATCGAAGTTTCACGACAAAATCGGGACGACACTACGCGACGTAAATAGTGAATTTACAATTGATGACTTTTTAGCCTTATTGATCTAAACAAAAGTTTCATTATACGTTAAACCGAGAGTGTGCATAAAAAGAACGCCCAAATCTGACTTTGTATGAGGAAGTTATGATTTTTCTAAGATTTGGCCTAACAGTGCACGACCCGAAACTCGAATTCTAGATCGAGCGGTTTTTGGCCAACGCAACCTAAATGAGAATTCAAGATCTCATTAATAGGAACTCAACGACAAACTCTAGTGGAAATGATACTAGGTTTTGTCAACGTAAATTTGTTTTAAAGTAAACGAAATGTTGTCCGAATGTCGAGTCACCACCTTTGCAGGTGAATGCATAGTTACTTTCATCTTACACATAGATATGAAGTATTTTATATAAATTACGTGCTATGTATGTATATTGTCTGAATACTTGCTATCTATTCTGGATGAAACGTTTTATACATATTTTAAATGATTTAAACTGTATATGTATTTTATATCTACAAAATGTGTTGGGTAAAACATGGGTAGATGAGAGGTGGGATAAATGATGAGCGATGAAAGATGAGATAAATAATGAGCGATGAAAGATGAGATGAATGATGAGCGATGATATATGAGTGATAAAATATGGTGCGAGGCGATGACCTAAGCGATGAGCCAAAGCGAGGAGCCAAAACGATGAGCCAAAGCAATGAGCCAAAACGATGAGCCAAACGATGACCCAAGCAATGACCCCATCATCTAGTAGAGTATGGATAACAACCACAAACTATTCTAGACAGTCTAGTGGAAAACTAGCAGGCTCGCAACTTGTAGGTGTTGTGAACGATGTGTTCACCCGGTGTACTCTAAAAACCCATTGACAGACATTGCGAGTGGACTCTCGAAAACGATATTGTCAATAAACAAGATAAAACCTGGCGACTATGCAGACTTAGTAACGATTCCTTAGGATACTCTTTAGGAATGAATGAACGAGGAATATTTGAATCTTAGGGTAGATCCTTAAGAAGATAATGGGATGGGTAATTGGGTTGATTGTTTGATGTTTAACATAATAATTATATTATTGTGGGTTGAAACCGTACGTACTAACCAAGTTTCCCAACCTGACCCACTCAAGCTAATTTGTATCACAGGTGTCGATATAAAGCTACTTTACACTGAGGGATTTTAAAGAGATGTAGATCACTGGTGTAAATGAATGTAAGTTCTGTTTATGCTTATGTTTCTGTATTGACGATGACATCCCAAATGTTTTAAAATGGATAAAAATACATTTCTTCGGAAATGCTTTGATAACGTATTTATCATGTTTATCTGGGAACAAATTCCGCAACATTTTTATTAAAAGAGGTACTCTGATTTTTATAAAGCATAAATAAAATCGGTCTTTTCTGGCCGTGAAAATGGGGATGTCACACTTTTCAGACTAGAGAATCTTTTATCTTTCTTCCCAATATATTCTTCTATTCGTTCTGCTACTCTTTGAACCTTTTCAAAAGTATTACATTTTTTTTTAATCTTATAAACAAAACCAAATTTACTGAACCATTAATAAATCATAATGAATAGAGTTACCATCGCATGTATTGGATCTGAATAGTCCATATCAATATGTATTAGATTTATTAGTCCTTCACTTGCCTCACATAAACATTTAAACAATGAATTAGTCATAATTTTTTAATGAATAAGATTCTCATGTATCATGCAATTCGAATTGTATGACTCCAAGTTTCTGTCCAATTGAAACTAGGTGATGAGATTCTTTTCACTTCAGCAATTATGATTGTACCACAATAACGTTATAGAAGAATCAAATTCATAATTAATATTAATATTATTAGAAACATAACTAGCACTTTCAAAAATTCCATTGTAAGGAAATACAAAATAAGGGTAACAAAACTTCATTTTATTGTTAAAAAGAAAACTGGAACTTGTCCTTACAATGCATAAAATGAACAACTATGTTTCTAGACATCTCCAAAGATTACTAGAAATCTATTAAATTATCCTAACTCATTGGTATTTGCTCCAAATTCTGACCATCGAACAATGTGATAAAAGTCCACATTTCACGATCAGATTTAGCTCACTTTATCTAAGCTTCGTTCTTTCTTTTAGATACTACAATACCATCAAATTTTGATCATCACGTTATATATTAAGAGTCTAAGAATAGGGACTTACAGAGTTAGATAATTGACGTACTTGAAATGGAGTCACACAAATTGACTTTACAATCTTCTCAGGTAATTTGGATAGCTTCGTTTCCAATGTCACTTAAATTGGAAGTAGAAACAAATGGACTTATTATGATCAACATGTGGAATAATCTCATAACGAGACTTTATCTTTACTATACAATCAAACGGTCTGACCTTGGCCGATCCCTTTCGACTGGGAAGAGAAATATTTTCTTGATCGCCAATGTTACCATTGTTAATTTCCATCAAATTCTTGAGATTAGACCCTATAAACATTTCTACTTCAATTTTGTTCTTAAGCATTTCCACTTAAGAAACTATCAACTCTTCGGTGAGATCAACTAGGGTCACATCGAGATTACCCATATGAAAGTTCTCAACGAACTTACCATATGACTTAGGAAGCGAGATAAGAACCAAATCAATGGCCTGCTCCTTCGGAAATACGATACATATTATTTCCAATTTTTCAATGTACGATTTCATTTTCAGAACATGTGCACACACAAAATTACCATCTTCATGTTTACATGCCAATAGTCCTTAAGTAGTTCCATGTCTTTAATTTGAGGAAAACGTGACGGTGGGAGAGTCAAATCAGGAGGAGGTGGAAGAGTTGAAGAGAGACGATGTCCAATTCCACCATTTCCAAAAGAAGGGAAAACAATTCCACCTTAACTTGAATGTGGAAGAACATCTCCAGATGATTGAGGAAAAACGATTTTCACAAGAACGAGGAAGACCATTTCTATCTTCATAAGACATCTAAAATTGGGAGAAGAGAGAATTCAAGTTTGTTGATTTTAATCCTCAGTTATTCATCCATAAATTAAATTAAGTTTATGATCCATATTTTCATTTCGTAATATGAAAAGGGATTTTGTAGTCATATCACGAAACTATTTTAGGTTGTAAGAAACATCTCACTAATTTCATTCACATGAAACTCCTAGATCTTTTGAGATTTTCATTGAAACATCATGTGTTTAATCTCAGATTATGCTCTTAACAATTGTGACTGGGATGTCGAGGATCATAATTAAGATGTGAATAACCATGCAAACCCGCTCAAAACACCCTCGATCGATTAATAATCTTTCATTGATGTGTCGGTTAACCACACACGCTCCATCAACAATTATAAACACGAGTTGTTTCATCATTTCATCTTTATAGTCCCACATTATTGAGCCGGTTAACAACACACGCTCCACTAACGACTCATAAAGAAATTATGTGTGTTTTTATGGATTAGCATATAATTTCACATTTTCCTGAAGTCACTAGAGTGGGATTAAAAGAATGTTCTAGTACTTTATAGATCATAATTTTAATCTTTTATGTATTATCGAACCTTGCGGCTAACGACCGTCCACCACGAAAAGAGCGGTGAGTGAAAGGACACACATTCAATGGTTATTTTATAGGTCATTTCCTTATACCCCTCTTATAGCATGGCTTCGTGAATGAGACGTACTGGATATTCGACTAACTTTTCGCATACATATAGTATTAAACACACACACATGTGTGTATATATATATATATATATATATATATATATATATATATATATATATATATATGTGTGTGTGTGTGTGTAGGAGTGGGATCAACATAGAACCAAAATAAGTTATAGTACCACGGAACCACCTACAAAAATCAAAATCTATTAATTATATTTAATTACTATCCAAAATAATAGGAGATCATTAAAATACACATTTTATGGTCATTTATGAACATATATATTCACCATAAAACCAAAATTATTCATAGAACAATAGAACTACTTTTTTACCATTAGATAATTTTATGACGTTCCTAAATTATAACATTTATAAACATACATAAGTTAAGCTATGAACATTAATAATAAAACTCAATCTGAACTACTATACATATGTTTAATGTTCATATATATATATATATATATATATATATATATATATATATATATATATATATATATATATATATATATATATAATGCTCATAAATTAGTTACATGCATACATGTTCATAACTTAATATTTACACAGAAACCCATAAATTATATGAACTAATCGATTAATGAAAATATGTTCATAATTGAACAAATGTTTATAAACATGAATTACATTTGTGCAACATATACCAATACATATGCGCGTGGCGCATCTCACGTGCGTGCAAACGGCTCGTGGCTCCATCTAGAGCTTGTCATGTGTCATACTCGTATTTTATATTTTTCTAAAAATTGTATCTTCTGCATACGAACTTCGTTTTTGACCTTTTTCCTTTCAAAGTCCTTATCTCTCGGAGTACTACGATTTTCCTTTTAATGTCGTTAGCAAAAACTCAACCGATTTCTTTATACCATTTTGACGTTGATTATGTTAATAATACGGTTGATTTTTACTATTTATAAAATCATAACTCCTCCAATCGAAGTTAGATTTTTACAAAGTTTGTATCTTTGGGACCACCTTACTGTATACTTTCCAAGTACACTGACCATTATTAATATGAAATAAATTTTGGTCACTCATTTTTTACCTTATTAAACTTATTATTACTCACAAATCAAAGCATATCCAATCATATTTTTCCGAAATATGAAAAACTCTATTGCTACTATTTGTTCTATACTAATCTCTAGTGATTGTAATTTCCCAGTTGCCACACCAACTTGGTCATGATTCAATTTAGTCTCATTCGAACTCGGTATCAATCAAAACTATCACCACATCGTGATGTACAGGTCATCTTGTCATTACATAATCTATCCAAATTAATTAGGAAAATCCCCAATCGTCACATCGTGACAAAGAGAATGACACGTCGTGAAACTAGGTTTTCTCAATTTAATGGATTCAACTCTCAATCCATTAATCCATTTTCCAATCCTTCCAGAAGGCTTCCTAAAGGTCGATGCTTTTTAGCCATGCATGCTCTGTAACACCATGTTTTAGAATGTTTCTTAATTAAGGGTCCGTGGACCATAATTCGATCATGTAAAGGCTTTGGGGGATTTAAGAAAATAAATTTTGGGCCTTATTGAATGTTGATAATATTAGTTATGAGCTCTAAGCCCTTGATTCGTGTGTTGGAACCAAGGGTAAAATGGGAAAAGTTATATGACGGGATTCTTGCATAAATTATGATTTTAGTTAAACATGTTTTAAGCCAAAAGTATCTAGATATAATTGTGGGGGTCTTCAATACCTTTCTATGCATAGAAAGAACGTTGAAAACGGAGTTGAAACGAAGAAGTTATGACTGTTTGAAGTTGAATTGGAAGTTGGGGATTTTGCCCTACGCAGGGCGTATAAAAACTACGAGTGGCATAATTGCTGAAATCATATCCCAATTTTTATGAGCTATGGATGGTGTAGATTTTCTTATGCATGGTGTAGCCGCTACTTACCAAAACCCTAATCCTAAGGTTTTGTGCCCTATTTAAGGGCTCTAACTTATTGGAACCCTTCCCATTACCAGCCTTCATTACCTCATATCCTTCCTTTGAAACCCTAGCCACCAATTATGAGTTTTAGAAGCATTAGTGTGACTTTTGTGTGCATTCTTGAAGAAGGAGTCCATTGGAGAAGCAAGTGTGAGCTCCAAGCTTTTTAAATCTCGACTTTTCACTTCATCACCTATCTCCAGAAGGTATAAAGCTTGCATTTTGATGTTCCTTTTGTTAGATATTATTAGTACATGGATTTTTATGCTTTTTGTCTCATAATCTTGGTCCTTATGCATATGGGTTACTCTAGACCATTTGAATGCCTCCTTTTGATGTTTTTTAGGTTATAGAGTCATAAAATGAGAGCTTGGGTACTCTCATCCATCCATGCATGAGTTCTTGAGCAAAATGTGTCATCTTGGACTTAGAGTTTGGTTGTGTGTTCATCTTGGCCATCCAAAGGGATAAAGTCAGAGACTTTAACCATTAAGACATTCATTTGGATTGGATCTAGGATTTTAAGACTTTGGCTTGCTTTATTAAGAGCTTAATATAAGTTTTTGGGATCAGGGGCTCTACGCAGCGAGTAGCCACAGTACGCAATGCATAGATTAGTTACGTAGGGCGTAAGTCAACTAAGTGTTGAGCATTGACTTTTTGACTGGTTTGAATTTTAGTCAACCATGTTGGGACTTAGTATGGGAAGGCAAAAAGGTCGTTTGCCCAAAGGAGCTTTAATTGTGAGCCTAGACCTTTCATAGTCCAGTCATTTCCTTAAATTTTAATTATGATTTTATTGTGGATATGTTTAGCAAAGGGAGGCTTCATATCGTCGGCTCGAGTTGGTGGTTTATCTTATCTTTAGGGTTGAGGTAAGTCTTCTCACTAAACTATGTAGGATGCTAGTTGTCTATGTGATACGTGCATGGAAGACCAAGTGATAACCTCTTACATATATATGAAAGACCAAGTGGTGGCTCCTGAAAAAATCGTATGCAAGACCAGGGTCTGGCCCCTGGAAGTTATTTGTATGTTGCTAGTTGTCTTTGTGATGCCCACAAGTAATAATAGGAGGTGGCTCTTGGCACTTGTAAATAAATAAGACAAGGATTTAGCTCCTGGTGTGACAAGGAAAGACCATGATTGGCTCATGGATAGTAGTGACAGTAAGACTATGGATGACTCGTAGCATTCTTTATCTTATGTATGGTATGTGGTATTTTGGAGAACTCGCTGAGATTTGTGCTTGCGGTTTGTGGTTTAACATTTTTCAGGTACTTCCAGTTCCAAAGACTACACAACATCCCCTGATGGTTTTCTCTACATGGATTATTTTGATTTACTCTAATGTTTGAAAAATAAAATTTTAGTTTATGTGCTTTTGGAATAATTAGTTGTTAGACTCGATGTTTAAAATGAAAATTTTTATTTGTATTGGACATTACATGCTCAATTTGAGTCTATGGCTCAAACTAGGTCAAAATGGAGAAATATCGCTAAAGGTTTCGTGCATGGTCAAATACACTAGCAAACTCCAGATCTAGACCATATAACACTCCAAAGAACTCAAGGATCCATAAAGTTTCTATTGGGGAATTACGAATTGGGTAATAGGAAATCTGGATCACAAACAGAAATCGTGTGATACACTTTCCTTGTTTGATATTTCGACCTTAATTGCCTTGGGTATCACGAAATCCAAACTAGGATAATTCCTGAAGAAACGATTCTGATTTTAGGCACAAAACACAGAATCAATTTTAAGAGAGAATGAAGAAGAAATCGTTTTTCTTAGTTTTCTGTGTTTCAACGAAGTCGTTATATTTCCCGGACTTATCCACTCAGCGGGACCCCCGACTTAACACAGTAGATCAGGGTTTGGTACTAACAAAGTTTAGTAAATACAAGTGTGCACTCCCACACCTCCTAACTTGTATTTGTAACGACCATAAAATTCTAACCAATTTAAATTTTTCAAAAACAACCCGATTTCATAAAATTATTACAAAAAGGTTTTCAATATAATTATTTCAGAGTCTTCCCAGAACCACATCGTAAAACATAAACATGAGGAGCGGTACGATCACGCCTTTGCCTTGCCACAGTCTCCTGAAGAACCTGAAAAACATTAAACCACAACTGTAAGCCCGAAAGCTTAGTGAGATACCCCCAAAATACCAACCGTATATACCATACACGCATAACATGCCATATCATAACAGAACACAGAACAGCCATCCACTTCGGGTCTGCTATGTGACTGGTCCGCCGCACTGGCCAACAGTCCACCTGGTCCACCATCCGAGTCTAGCCATATACATCGAGCCTACAGTGTGATTCGTCCGCCCGCACCGGGCCTTCAATCCACCTGGTCCACTCTCTGAGTCTACAGTATGACTGGTCCGCCCGCACTGGGCCTTCAGTCGGTCTGTTCCACTCTCCGAGCCTCGGCACGTCTGGTCCGCCCTCTTGAGGCCTACAGCCTATCCGGACTGCTCGCTGGGCCTTCGGGATAACCGGTCCGCCCTAGGTATGTTAGCCTACAGCACAAAGCAGGTCCCGCCTCAACCCAACCCCAGTCCAACAACCATGTGCACATAAACATTCAATCATATAACATATCACATCCAATCAAACCGATCTAACAGATCACATAGCATAACATCATCCTAACCAGGATACCGACCTACCCGGTCACTAGCATAGCATCATCCTATATACCAGGATACCGACCTTAACCAGGTCTCTAACATATACCATCCTAACTACCAGGATGCAACACAACAAACAAAACATAACACGATACCCGGATCACAATCCGATAAAAGGGTCGGCCTTGGTGCCGTAGACCCTGTCAATATAGTGAGGATAACTCACCTCGCAACTACCGACTGAACAGATAAACCCAAGCTGCTCCGACCACTGATACGATCTCCGCCACTGGCCAACCACCAAAACACTGAACTCAAACAAATGCCAAAAATTACCAAAATACCCCTAGAAATCAACTGGTCAACCCTTGGTCAAATTCAAAGTCAAAGCCAATCCCTAACTGACTCTACTCGCCGAGTCAACCCCATGACTCGCCGAGTCCCCATGCACAGAACCTCCCCAATCTGCGACTCAACTCGCCGAGTCCAACAACTCTGAGTCCTTTCACACTCGACTCACCGGGTCATCCCTTGACTCACCAATTCACAACTCAACCAAAAGAAAGGTTAAGACCTCACGACCAGACTCGTCGAGTCCAAGAACAGACTCGCCGAGTCCAAGGCTATCTGCAACCAACTCGCCGAGTTGTTCTTCCAACTCGCCGAGTTCCTGACCATATTCATCCAAATCGCCGAGTTGTTCTTCCAACTCGTCGAGTTCCAGCCTATCTTCAAGCAACTCACCGAGTACACCCTTGTGACTCGCCGAGTACCCCTAGATCTGAAACCATACAGAGGCTTTCCAAGCCATCCAGAAGCTCTAAACCATAGATCTACTCTTTTACAAGCCATCCATCACGTAAAGTGGCAAACTTTAAGTGGATCCAAGGAGATCTAGGCATTTTACACTCTAGGGCTAGGTTTTGGGACAAAAGGGCTTCACCAATCACTCAAAAATCGGGACTCTATGACATATAGGACCATCATAAGCTTAGATCTGAAGTAGCATCCTCAGATCCAAGCTTCTATCTCAATTTAGAAGTCATATCCACCACCACACATGAACCCCATGAAGAAAAAGCTTAAGGAAATGGTTCCTTACCCCTGGAATGAGCCCAACCAACTGTAGATTCTTGATCTCCCCAAGCTTTCTGATACAAGCCTCCAAATCTTCAAGCTTAAAGCACCAAAGATCCTTATCCAAACTTTAATTCACTCAATAATGGGGTCTCCTCACGAATTTAGGGTTTCTGGAACTCAAGGAATGGTAAAGAGGCTAGGGAAGAAGTGTTATGTTCTTTATATAGGGCTCAACCTCCGAAATTAGGGTTTTCTCCACTCAGCACCAACTCGTCGAGTCCACCCATGCTACTCGCTGAGTTGGTCACTTAACACGCGACCAGAGTCGCGACCCTACTAACCGAGTCCACTCGTGGACTCGCCGAGTTGCCCTCTTACACTTACACTTTTAGCCCTTCAACTCTACTTCTGATATTTCGGGATGTTACAGTATTATAACTAAAACACTATTCTTGAAACACTTGTTAAATCCATTACACTAAAATATATTTGGTGATTATATCACCAACAGTTTCTAACGCAACTTAAACGATACCCCAGACTATTGCGGCCATGTCACGACGTGACAGTGCTTCCCTCACATTGTGACCCACCCGAAAACTCGTATTTACTTAAAATTTCATACCTCGAGGATTCGGATGTTACATTTTGGGGGAGTTTGAGATCTTATGAAATGTCACGATATATAAAAGTTACGAGTATCATGGTATATAAAAGTTATCGTGATAAATTGACTCATTTACATATGGATGATTCGATTCAAATTATTATAAAAATGGTTATTATCATCAAAACTCCATAAACATTTGCTTTTGATTTTTAAATGATCTATGAATTATTTTTTTGTGTATTTTAAGTCATTAAACAATAAAATGGCATGTTAATGAAGGGGAGACTCTTAGTTACAAGTTAAGTCCCAATCATTGTTTTGATGGTGTGGCAATTGCATTGATGATGTGGCCCAACTTTATGCTCACGTAAGATCTTTGAACCACCTCCTCCTTCTGTCGAACACAAAGGTAGAGACCTAATCCATTTTATCTTGACACTCGAGCACAGGTAAAAGGAAAACAAGATGAAGAACATCGAAGAATTCCTTTTGAGCGTGTGTATTTTTTCTAATTGAATAGAAGATCTTCAATCTTGAAATTTTGTGTGTTTGTGTTAGATCTCACCTTTTACTTTTGATATCTTCAATTGCACGTGAATGAGAATGGAGATGGTGGTGGTTGGCGATTGGCGGTGTGAAAAATATAAACAAGGAAAAAAGCAACATGTGAAGGTAATTAATTAATGATGTGAAGGTGAAGTCAATAGTGTGAAGATGGTGGTGAAGGTTTTGATCTGTTTTGATGGTGTGTGTGAAGAAAAGGTAATCAGAGAGACAATATTACATGAATCTTTGTAAAGCTCTTTGTATATTACAATAGGCAAAAACATACAATTACAATAAATAGCAAAGGAATAAGTTAAATAAGGCCACAAATCAATCAATCCCTAAGAAGGAGGCGGTGACAGGGAAAGATAAAAAAAAAAAAGGAAACAATATGACTAATTTCAACACTCCCTCTCAAGTTGGAGCATGGAGATTAGTAATGCCCAACTTGTTAAGCAAAAAACTGAGTTGTTGTCCTCCAAGAGCTTTTGTAAGTAAATCAGCTATTTGCATGTGAGACTTGATGTAAGTAGGTGAAATTTCCTTGGACTCGACCCGTTCCCGTACGAAATAACAATCCATTTCTACGTGTTTGGTCCGTTCATGGAAAACGGGGTTGTTGGCTATGTGACGAGCAGCGTTATTATCACATAACACAATTGTAGGTCCGTCTTGAGGAGCATCCAGTTCAGTAAGAAGCCACCTAAACCATAGAACTTCACTAACTGTTGTAGCCATGGCACGATATTCCGCTTCTGCCAAGGACCGAGAGACGACAGACTGTTTCTTCGATTTCCAAGAGACCGGAGCTCCACCAAGTATAAGGAGATAGCCAGTCCTAGATCGTCTCATAAACGGGCAACCTATCCAATCTGAATCACAATATGTGATGAGCTGAGTACCACCTTCTTTTGGTAACAAAATCCCTTGCCCCAAGGTGGTCTTGAGGTAACGCACAACACGAAGTGCAGCATCGAGATGGGGCTATCTTGGGTCAGCCACGAATTGACTTAACAAGTTAATGGAGTATGCAATATCGGGTCGTGTGGCCTGTAAGTACAACAGGTGACCAATAAGGCGCCGATACTGATCCGCGTCTACTCGTTCCTCAGCATCACTTTTGTCTAATTTTAGGCCTTGTTCCATAGGAAAAGCACTAGGTTTGCATCCTTCCAGACCCATATCTCGAAGTATGTCCAATGTGTATTTTCTTTGGCTGAGTACAATGCCATCTTTTGTTCGAATCACCTCGATGCCAAGAAAGTATTTCAAGCTACCAAGGTCTTTAATGGTGAATCGACGATTTAATTCAGTTTTGGTTGCTTGTATTTTACTCATGTTGTTACCGACAATGATAACGTCATCGACATATATAAGAGCTGCCACATGAACTATGTCGGTTTTATATATGAACAATGAAGGATCTGCGATAGATTGCGTGTAGCCCATTTCAACCAAGGCCTTTGTGAACTTGTGATACCAATTTCGAGAGGCTTGTTTGAGTCCGTAAATGGACTTTCGTAGGCGACAAACACGAGTTTCTTTTTCACTTGTGAAGCCTTGAGGAATCTTCATGTACACTTCTTCTTCAAGATCCCCATGTAGAAATGCGTTGTTAACATCGAGCTGGTGTATGATCCAGTCTCTTTTTACAGCCAAGGTCAACAATGTCCTCATAGTTGCCAGTTTTGCAACCGGAGCGAACGTGCGTGATAATCCACCCCCTCTTGTTGGGTGAACCCTTTTGCAACGAGTCGTGCCTTGTATCTTTCGACATCACCATTTGGTTTGTATTTGATTTTATAAACCCATTTGGAATCAATGGCCTTCTTTCCTTCAGGTAGCTCTTCAAGGGTCCACGTACCGTTTTGTTGCAATGCTCTTATCTCTTTCTTCATGGCGTCTTGCCATCTAACATCCTGTGAAGCTTGTTGAAAATTCTTTGGCTCATCGTGAGAGTCGATGGCAGAAAGAAACGCCAAGTGATTAGCACTTAAATTTTTATATGAAATATAATGAGCTAAGGGATGTACCGTGGAGGAGGCTTGATCGTGAGACGGGTTTGCATGGTCTATCGAAGGTGGAAGCTTCACTGCATAGTCCTTCAAATGTGATGGTTGTGACCGAATCCTTGTGGGTCGAGTGGGCTCCACTGGTGCCTGGAACTCACTTGTATTTTCGTGATGTCTAGGAGGGTCATCGTCGCTGATAGCATGAGTATTTTCATGCAGGTTCTCATCATCTTGTGGGCCCAAGTCGTTATTTTGAGTAGATAAATCTTCATGCACGTGAGGTTGCTCATCAGTGGGTGTATCTCCCTCTTTCGACCAATCAGGTGTGTCTCCCTTTTTCAATCAATCTTCAAATTCTTTTCCATTCTCTTCATGTTCACTAGTCTTGGAGGTCTCATGGCGGTCAATCTGACTGTTTAGATTATCTCCTGAGAAGGGAAAAAACTCTTCTACAAACTTCACATGCCTGGAAATAACTATTTTCTTTTGTTCAAGATCATAAATTCGGTACCCCTTTGTGCCATAAGGATATCCAAGGAAGACCCCTCGTCGTCCTCTTGGTTCAAACTTGTCCCCCTTCGTGTCGTTGTTCCAATGGTAAGTGAGACAACCAAACACCCTCATGTGATCATATTGTGGGTGTTTTCCCAATAGAACCTCGTAGGGCGTTTTGTTGTTTAAGGTTTTAGATGGAATGCGATTAATAATGTATGCAGCCGTCAAAATACATTCTCCCCAAAATTTTATGGGAAGATTTGCCTCAAACCGAATAGCCCGAGCCATTTCAAGAAGATGCCTATGCTTCCGTTCCATAACCCCATTTTGTTGTGGGGTGTGAGGACACGTGGTCTCTAAAATAATGCCTTGTTTTTCATAGAAAACTCTCATCTGATTAGATGTAAACTCACCTCCATTATCACATCTAAAACGTTTGATTTTCTTTCCGAATTGCCTCTCAACCATGTTATGAAAACTTATTAAACACGTGCTGGCCTCACTTTTCTGTTTAATCAAGTATACCCAAATGGATCTACTGTAATCATCAACCAAGGTAAGAAAATAATTTGCACGTGACAATGATGGTGTCCTATAACCTCCCCAAATGTCACAGTGTATCATATCAAAACAGTCAATTGTCTTTATGGAACTCTTTGGAAAAGGTAGTTTTGCAAATTTTGCTCTATTACATGAGTCACAAACATTATTTTCGGAATCAAAATTGACGTTTCTAAAAAAGTTCACATGAGACAATTTTACATTTGAGGAGTACCCAAGTCTCTTGTGCCATGTGTTGGATGTTACTGCCATTGCCTTCCTTTCTCCTTTTAAAACTTTTATTCGATAGAGACCATTAATGCAATTACCCGTTCCAATCAAGCTCCTCGTTCTCAATCCCTGCATTACAAAGAAATCAGGAAAGAAGGTGATTGCACAATGCAAATCTCTTGTTAGACGTCTAACTGATAAAAGGTTACATTTAAAGTTTGGGATAAATAAGGCCCCATTTATTTTTATTCCTCCTTTAAGAAAAACCTCACCGTTCCCTTTTACGGGAACATTTATCCCGTTGGCAACAGTGACGGGAGTTTCATTTTCATTTGTGGTGATGTTTCCGAGCACCTCCCTTTGACAGATCATGTGCTCGGTTGCACCCGAGTCTATGACACCCCAATTATCATCAAACGTACCTGCCATGTTGGCCTGAGGAGTCTGCTGTTCTGGGTTTCGCTCCTTGCAGTCACTAAAAAATTTCAAGAACATACCATATTGTTCATTACTCAGTCCAGGAACAGGGTTGGGTACGGAATCGGCGAAAGCTGCTTTTGGTTTGAAATTTTCTTTCTTTGTCATTCCAGGCCACCAATCGGGATACCCGATTCGCTCAAAACATCCTTCCCGACTATGCCCACCTTTTCCACAATGGGTGCAGTTTTCTGTTTTGTTCGTTAAGCCCCCTTTTTCGTTTTTCTGCCACGATTTCTTCTGTGGCCGACTTTCTTTTCTATTGACCTGTAAGGCGGCCATTTCTATGGTTATCTTCTTCCCGGTTGTCACGTTTCTTTGATGTTCATCTTTAGCCACCATGTGATAAGAATTACTCAAACTTGGTGTAGGCTTCATTGCTAGTATTTGTGTACGGATGACAGCAAAGTCGCTATCAAGACCCAGAAGAAACTCATACAGGCGCTCTTTCTCCCTTAATTCAACCAACTTCTTTCCCACCTCGCACTTGCAACCATTACATGTACAACGTGGGGTGGGTAGGACAGTGTTTATTTCATCCCAGATTCTTCTCAGCCTCGTAAAATAAGCCGAAACTGTGACTCCATCTTGTCGAGTTGCATTGAGAATCTGCTTCAATTCATAGGCCCTCGGTGCACTTTCTTTTCCAAAACGTTCGTTCAAATCCTTCCAGATCTCGGCTGCTGTATGTGCGTATTTCACACTCGCACGTATTTCCTTTTCCATTGCAGTTGTGAGCCACCCCTTGACCATAGCATCGCACCGCATCCATGCCATGTAATCTTTATCGGTGCTTTCTGGTTTCTCGATAGATCCATCGACGAACCCAATTTTGTTCTTGGCATACAAGAAATTTGTCATTTCTTGCACCCAGTCGTTGAAATTGTTGTCTGTCAGCCCTTCATTGACCTGCATTTGTCTTGGAAAATCTGACGGATGGAGATAGAGTGGTGAGTTCGGATCGATTTGATCATTGTTTTTCAACCCTCCTTCTCCGGCCATTAGGGTTTTTGGGTGAGGATCTTAGTTTTGAACGGCCTGCTCTGCTCTGATACCATGAAGAAAAGGTAATCAGAGAGACAATATTACATGAATCTCTGTAAAGCTCTTTGTATATTACAATAGGCAAAAACATACAATTATAATAAATAACAAATGAATAAGTTAAATAAGGCCACAAATCAATCAATCCCTTGACAAGGAAAGATAAAAAAAAAAGGAAACAATATGACTAATTTCAGCAGTGTGAATATAGTGTTGACGAGGATAAAGGGGAAGGGTAGGCGTCAATGAAATCCTTTATGGTGTGTGTAATTATGTATAGGTTCTTTTATTAAAACCAAACATAATAAAATCTCGATCTTGTTATCCCGTCCCAATCTAAAGTCAAGTACATGTGTTACATTGAAGATATAGGCTTCGATGTAGAACATGAAATCGATGGCAAAACCTTTTTCGTTTTTCAACTTTTCATTTCTAAGCAAGAAATCGATGATTTGGGTCGATTTAAGGATAAAATCTCACGTAACATTTTGTTGTTTTTCAACTTCTAATTTCTTGGTAGGAAATCCATGTTCATGGCAGGAAATCGAAGACTTAGGTTACGATTTAGGGCTAAATCTCATGTGACGTTCTTTTTACAACATCTGATTGCTCGCTTACTTTGTTTCTCTAAATCTTATAGCTTTAGTACATGAGCAACGGAGGAGTGATTAGAATCCAATTAGAAAAAAAGGGGAAGGTTAATTTGATCTTCGATCGGTACGTATTTTCATTTTTCTAGTGAAGCAAAAGAAGAGATGATAGGACTTTGGAAATAGGTCACGACGTGATTCATTCGTGACGATCAAAACACTAAAAGTGCTAAGGTTCGAAAGAGATTAAAGAAGCGAAAAGGAACTCGTTTTTAATGTTGTAAGAGAAGGAAACGCCGCAGAAATTAATACATCATCTGAGTTGCCTTTAAACTCATTGTTTTCACAGTCCACATCAGTTGTAAGTCAAAGTCCATATCGGCCCTTTACATGGTCAAAGTCCACATCAACTTCATTTTATGACCCTTTTAATTTTTACAAAAATGTTTTATTGAAACCAAATGCAAAATTTGTAGTATTTTGATGGACAATAATCCTAGAAAATGATTAGATATAAGGTAATTGTTCAAATCAGTGTTGTAATAATCCCGATTAGGTCTCGATTAATTTCCGATTAATATATATGAGCTACCCGACCGATTAGAAAGCGTCTAGCGATTAATCCTTGTCTAGAAAATGAGGGAATCTATAGAAAAAGATAAAATTTTAACACTAGAAGAAGTTCTATCTCAACAAAAGTTATTTGACTAATAATTAGTGTTTTATTAATCATATTAACTGATTTTATTATGATATTAGTGGTAATTACAAATTTTTTTATGATATTAGTCATATTTAATCTTTTCAAATTGAACAATTAGCAATTAATTTTTCCCGATTAGTCATCACTTAGCTGATTAATCTCTTAACTCCAGTCCACCGACTAAAAAACGTTTAGTGTTTTTTACAATCTTGGTTCAAATGAATGAATATGTTGTAAGTTGTCAAAATTATTTTTAGTACATACAATATTCAAAATAATTATTGTTGCATAACTCTATTTTCTATGCTCTACTCGAATAATTTCTTATGCATATTTTACCCAACAATGAAATCCATTCGTAAATTTGTCCATTACGAAATGTACACATTTATGAAGGAAATCCGTTGATAATAATCATAAATAAAATTGGATTATTTAAGCAAACAAATGTTTGTCATACAAGATAAATCAATTTAAAATAAATTTGATATGGCCAACTTTGTTCGATTCAACACAAGAAGCCTCGATATAAAGCAACACGTTTGATTTGTAAAATTTGAAAGATGTATTCTTACTTCAAAGTTGAACTAAGCAAACCGATTTGGTTTAAATGAATACAATTTCTTTGATTTGACGCTTCAAACTTACTCCATAATGATAGACATGCTTGTTGATTCATGATAGACTTAAATTTAATCATATTTTTATATTACTTCATGGATAATTTAAAGATGCATTCAATTGTTTTTACTCAATAAAAACTGTTCAGAAACTTGCTCAATATAATTCAAGGATGTTTTACAGATGAGATAAAAAGATAGTTGAAACCGAAAAATTAGTTGTTAATTGAAAATTTTTCTGATAAATTAGCTAAAATATAAAAAAAAAAAAAAAAAAAATATATATATATATATATATATATATATATATATATATATATATATATATAGAAGATTGAGTTTTTTATAACTAAAAAAAACATAATATCGAATCAAGCTTTTGCATCCATTGGTACACTTCTGAGTGATCATGAGTGAATCAATCCTAACATGATATTAATGACCTAATTATATACTATATGATTTTATACAAAAACCGTTAACAAAATAATACGGGGAAAATGGGTATTTCTCGTCACTCTCATCTCACACTATATATGAACGTCACATTTTTCTTCTTTCCACTACAACTCTCATCTATAATTATGGAACAGCAAATCTTTATAGATTTGTGAAGTTAGTGCATTGTCTATCCAAAATATTTACAATCTTTCCTCTTGTCATATAAAAATACAACGTAAAATATGAGTCCATTACACTTTCTACCATAATATTTGTTACATAAACCTTGAAAGTCGGACCAAAAAACTATCTACTAGAGTTCAAGGGAGTTATGAACATAGATTGCGAAGCTTCGACATCAAAGTGACAACACCACATTTTACCATTCCGTATTAACGTTATCTTCCTTCGGCAGCTTGGAAGTCATTATGCAAAGGAAGGAAAAAAAATAACCAAGTATAAACATGTTAATGTGGAAAGGTATACCTTTTAAACTTCGACGCGGATACGACCTCATAACCATCACCACCTTCGTAAAAAATTTAGTTGCATATGCTCTTGCTAATAACTCGCGATATCTACATGGATTATTTGTGGACGCGTCGCTTCTCATAAAACTATTAACACAAATTGTGAATCATTCACTTCCATCTTTAGAGATATTTTATTGAGGTGTTCATGTCTGATACAATGTCTCATCATATCTCATTGTTAATGCATGCAAATAATTATGATCAATCCTCAGAGGGTTTGTGGTGTCGAATATGTTTGTGTACATATCATGTAGACCAGAGATTATGGATCAACCAAAATTACGTGAGAATTATTTCTTGATCAAGGCACATTGGTATGTACGTAAAAATCTTGTAGAATAACTACCATCATAGATATTTAAAAAACTAACTTCTTTCCACATTTTCATATTTTTATTCCAAAGGTCCGTCTTCATCGGATACATCTACTCCTTCGAACCCAATTTTTTATTCCAACAAAGATTCATCAACTCTCTCACATGCTTATTTTAATCATGATCACGAGAAATCTATGAACGCATGTTGGAATAACATTATTTGTAAAAATGGATGTTGATATAACTATATTGATCTGACATTCCAAAATATTTCTCAAATCTCCCCTTGGAGCTCACTATCCAATGTCATATCAAATAACTTAATAGCGAATGTCAAAGTCATTCCAAGCCCCATGACATCGTACCTCTCTAAAAAGGCCAAGTAACATTCACAAACGAATATGAGAATGTTTGAAAAATGTCAGAAGTTAACTTTTTTTTTCTTTTTTATAATATATATGAACTTGTTAGTGAATTAATTTATTGTTTTGAATTTGTTATTGTGAATTTTGTTGATGAACGTGGGTGTTTAGCATATTTTGTAATTAAGAAAAAGTCATGTCAGCAAAAGTTGTTGATCATCGCAGAGGTTATAGCATTAGTTCATAAGTAGAAAATGTCTTTCACGTTAACTTGCAGACCTTTTTTTATTGAAATAATCGGTCATTTTTAATATATAAAAAGCATAGTATATGAAATATGAGTCCATCTTTTATGGTAATTTTAGTGAATAAATCTAACTCATAACATCATTTAGAGTTAATGCAAATGCAATATACAAAAAACCACTACATTTTAATAATTGTAATTAAGTAATATTTTTGGATTAACCACTATGCTTCAGTTTGGTTCAAAAAAGTCACCCAAGTCTAACATTTATTTTCCTATATCGACCCCTTTAACCTATTATAGTATATTAAAGTCATCACAGATAAAAAAAAATTGTCAAAATTTAATGACTTTAGTGAAACTATTTGGACTAAACTTTGACAACAATATTAAGCTAAAGCCACTAAAACATCGATGACTTTTTTGTTGTGACTATTTAAAGTGCTCATTAAAATAATAAAAATAATAATAATAATACATTGTCGAATTTGGATAGACTTTCATGGACCATTTTAATTCACCAACATAAAACCACAAAGATGATTACAGTATAGTGACTTTATGTGTATTATGCCCTTAAGTACATACTACAAATTGATATTACAAGATATAAATTCAACATTTACAACATACGAACACAATAATATTTGTTATAAATGACTACATAATTGAAAATACAATGTAATAGAATGAAAAGTCGCATAAAATTAAGATATAATATCGATCTCGCCTATGTCCAACCCCAAACAGACGTAAGAAGATAAAGCATAATTAACGATGTAGGATACAATAGATAAACTGCATAACCTGTCCAAAGCGGGAAAACCGTCCTTGTACTTGTGAAAACTCCCATCACCCCGCAAATTACCAACACAACCAAAACTTCAGCAGACACATCCCATGGCACGTCTTTTATGTACACAATTAACAAAAATGATGCCAAACTACTCATATTACTCGTGAACACTCCCACATAGATCTGCAAAAAAGATTCAAAATATATGTATAAGCATCATCGAATCCATCCATATATAGTGCATAGTTCAACCAAAGAGTTGTGCAGTGTAAGGTAGAATGCCTAATTGGCAATTTAAAGGATTAAACTTAATCATAATGAGATGAAACATTAGCATTTAATGTTTGCATTCTATTGTGGATGTGATTATGTCTAAAGTCTCATTTGTATGGTTTTAAAAGAAATGGCGAGAGATAATAGAAGTGAAGTAAACCATAAAATTAAGGGACCAATTAATGAGGAAAAGCATGGAGACATGCATGCAAATATATATACCTGAGAAAGAGTTAAAGATGCAGCTCGTTGAGTCTTTTGGCTTGCTGAATTAATTGTTGATAAGAGACGTGGTATGTTTATGGCACATGGTATTATAAAGTATGGAATGAGGAAGGAAGGAACGCCTGTGGCACTAGCAAAACTCACAACATTCATTATGAGTGGTAATGCAATGAGAGCTGTGACAATAGTTCCAACAAGTACCAAAGCCAAAGCCTCTAAATACTCCCAAATAGAGGCTTGATCAACAGTAACTTGTGTGGTAGTAGGAATCAAAGCCTCTTGTTGTTCTTCATCTGCAACCTATATATATGAATACTTAAAAGGTTCCATTAATATGCTACTTGTCAACTGTTTAATTAAGACCTCATGTAGGTTCAAACAGAATCATGAAAGCATGCAAAGGATTGATTATATTATCTAAAAAGATAAACTTACCACTACTTGAGGTGTGGTGAAGAAGTTCAGAGGGTTATAATCGTTTTTAGAGAGTGATTTCCTTGCATCCTGGAGCCATTTTGTTATAATTGTAACAAACTCTTCCTCTTGAATAGATTCATCACCTGAGAGGTCAAGTTGATCCATGACTCTTTCTACAAGATCCTCACTTAAATCACCATCCGCTTGTACTTGTATTCCCATAAGTAAAGTTTTCAACTCAGCACTTGTCACTTTACTATCGTGATTTTTGTCAAGTCCTTTATAAACTCTGCACAACGATATTTTCTCAATCATAAGAACTAAGATCAAATTCAAAAAAAAAAAAAGTAAAAGACATTTTAGATAGGTACTAACTCTCTGATAAGTTGCACATTTGCCTTTCCGTTTGTAGAGAGTAGTTTAAGTAATTTGTTCTTGACAAATTTTTGCCTCACGTAGTCGAATCTTCTATTTTGAATCATTGGTCGGAAGATCTGCATGGAAAATAAAAACAATCATCTTCATTGAAATATGAAATTTTATTAAGCCATAATCATCGACAACTTTAGTCATGTTAATTGAGAGTGTTATAACCTGATACACAGCGTTTGCAACGAAGAAAGCCAACGTGATGATGAGGGTGATTAGCTCTATCACTTGGGTTACCGAATCAACATTTATGATTTTTGGGAGTTGAAGAATGAGAAATGGGATCATTGAAACGAGCATAACAGTCGCAGTGAAGCTTGTTTCACCATCAGTTGTAAGTCCATATGCTGAAAAAATAACAAAAAATAAGATATAAAAACCTAGAACCAAACTAAAATTGTGATATTAATTTAAAGAGCTTGTAAATTATCGGTGGATTGTTATATCCATGTAATTAATGCTAATTGTATATGATCTTGAAACCTGTTAATTTGGTTAAAAATGATGGCTCTTCTTCCGAAGATTGTGGTGAGATGGTGTCATCGTCGTCTGCAAGATCGTAGCTTCCGAAAGCTATGACAGATGGCCAAATGAGTGTCAGGCTCATGACTGCTGATCCTGCCAACACATTCATTCCCATTGCTGCACTAAAAGATGCACCTTGGGCGTCGTTCGATAATCCCGACTCTGCAAACATATTAAACATTTTCTTTATATTTCTTAATGTCATACATTTATTTTATCGAATTCCTTTGTTATGTTATAATTTCATCAATCGAAATCCTTTGTTATGTAGTTTCATCAAATAATCATATATATATTATTGAAAAATATAAATTTACTAATCATGAAATTTCAATACATATCTAATATACATTTTCTTTATTTAACAAAAATGTTGAATCGCATGTTTGATCGTTACCAAGTGGATATTCAAGCGTGGGTCAAGTTGTACATAGTACCAAGAAAGTTGTCAACTTGTTGTGTCAACTCACATTATGTTCTTGATTGGTGGTCTATAAGTTGTTGCGTGAATATTCGTTGGATGGCAAATTTGCCAAGACTCGGTCAAAGAATTAATAACCCATTGGCAAGACATTGTAATAACTTTTTTTAGGGCATTATTTTTTTCATTAATTTAATTATCATCAAAATAATTAATTTAATTATCATCTTACAACGAGTGATATGATAAACCGACAATAAATTGAATCGAATATCATGTATCATAAAATGTTTTATATCTTATTTGTTTTATACATGATGCTTTTAAAAAAAACAAACAAAGAAGACAAAAATATAATATAAATTAAGCCCTTAAGCATAGTACATTCTGGTTATTAATCACTCTGTATGTAGAAGTTTAATATGCATTATCTTTCATCTTTTCTATCAAACTTCTGATTTGATATCCACTACCTTGGAAATTGTCATATATTTAATTATACTCAAATAGTTAAAATGAATGAAATAAAGCTTCAAAATTTTCTATCAAACTGTACAAATCTTTTGGATGTGTTTAAATCATGGATTTTTTGTATAAAATCCCATACCTCAACTTATCAACTATACTTGGCTCTGGTATTAAGTTTGAAATATTAATCAAGGCTAAACAGATAGTTTTTTTAGTAAACTTGTTCATTGAAAAACCATAAAAATGTAACATGTAACCACCACTAATTAATTATTATTATAAGTATCACATGGCTATTTTATAATGCACATAAAAAAACAAACATTTACCCACAAGTTATGTAATCTTTACTATTATTATCAAGTATATCACATGGGTAGTTTATAAATGCACATCAAAACTGTCAAAACCAACAAAGAAAAAACCCCACGCACCTACCCCGGCCCTTAAAAATAAATATGAAGATAATATTATTGTACTAATTAATCACTACTACTAATAATAATAATTATTATTATTCATTAAAAAAACTGAAAATGAGAGGAATGGAGCTTACCAAGGATGAGGAAAAGCATAGGAAAGTTTGCAAGAATATGGAAGAAACTGGCACCAAAGATACCCGGTCCAATAAGGCTGAAGAACTTATCCGATCCATTCGAAATATAGCTTTGACCCACAGACATCAAATACTGATAAACCACGATCACGAATAGGCTTCCCCAAGGAGCACTTGTGCATGGCAAGAACCCATATTGAGGTTCACATGTCACTGTTGCACCTTCGGTTTTCCCACAAACCCCCATTAAAATGGCCAACATGATCAAGCTCCCACTTTTCCCATATAAATTCATCTTTCTTTGTTGGGTTGTATCGGGTAATTAAGTGTTTGGGAGCTATTACGTACAACCAATGATCAACTGGATAAGATGAAGAAGATGAAGATGATATATGACTAATGGGGTTTCAAAAGGTTTAAGAATCTCTTTAAGGGTATTTAAAGAGAACTCGTGATCTATGAATCTTCAGAACCAAGTTAGTCGGGTCGGGTTGATGAATAAGTTGAAAAATGAAGACGTTGGAAGAAGTTTTTTAGAGGATTTTAGAGTCTTTGTGGGTTTTTATGGAGATTTATTTGTTGCAATCTTTTTCTACGAAGGCAAAGAGTGTTGCAGGATGGAAGGTGACAATGGTTGACTCGATCGCGCTATAAGATTTTCTAATATATAAATCAGATGAAACGTGCTCATAATTATTAAAAACTTCATATTAATAGATTGTCAATGAAATTTCACATTGGAAAGTTTCAAATCAATAATTAATATTATGCGTTTTTTTTTAATATTTTGTATAGAGTATTACATGTAGCTGTTTTCAAGAGAGTATAATGACAATCAAAAAACTTAAACGAATTATTAAAGACTAATAGAGGAAATTTGATATAAAAGTAAAAAATAACATGCCAACTTGGCATTAAGAAAAATCAGAAGCTTGGGTGGAATTACTATATAAATTCAAAGTTAGTGTGAGCAGGTGAGACGGCAACGTGATCAAATAGGGCTGCTAAATAGACAAATAATTATACTACATAATATAATTTTCAACAGTTGTTTATAAATTACAGGTATACATATGTACTTATTTATTGATTATTATACGAGATACACTAGATCGAATATCGTGCGTAAGATTCTAGCTTTATTTATTGAAAGGTATCTAGGATTCAATTCCAAATAAATGATGTTTATTAACTTAATTCTAGCTTTATTTATTGAAAGGTATCTAGGGTTCAATTCTAGATAAATGATGTTTATTATCTTACTTTTAGGGAAAATTCTACCTAGTACAAGTATAAAAAAATATGTTTAATTTTTATTTTTTAGAATTATTCAGACTACATTTATATCAAAAAAAAGATGCATACAAAATAAAATGAATTTATTACCTTTTTATTTTTATTCTCATTTAATTTTTAGATTTATTTTTGGTTTTTACACTACAAGGAAATGAGCAATTAACGGCGACAAAAGTCGTCGGTAAAGGATTGAAAAGTCGCCACTAAAACTAATAGCGGCGACACGTCGCCGGTAAAGAGTCACCGCTACTGCTTCGTCGCTATTGATCAGATTGTCGACGCTAAAAACAATTGTCGCCGCTAAAGAGAATGTCGCAGGTAATACTCATGTCGTCGGTAATAACGTTTTTCATTTTTTTTTATATATTTGCGATTTTGGGTATAATTTATTCCAAATACTATTATAATTAATTCTATACCAAAAATTACGTAACAACATCAAATTAAATATCAAATACTGTTATAATTAATTTAATACCAAAATAAAACAACCAAAAGTTTGATAATTCTAACAAGTAGCAAAGTAAGTTTTACAATTCTAACAAATAGCAAAGTATGACAATTATATAACATACAAATAAATCTACTTCCTATATATCATCATCTTCGTTCTCATCATTTCCTCCTTGATTATTCTGTGATTGAAAAAACGAATAAAGTTTCTCCCTACATGTCGGGTCATTGAGTAATGCCCGAAGATTTTCCAACTACATAATAAATAACAACATATATAAATTATAAGTTAAATTTTCCAACTAGAGACGAAAACACAATTACCAAATCCACATGCATTTTATGACGCCAAACTACATTTCTATTTTTAAACTAAATCAAATAGCCAAAGTACATTGTTATTTATTGCATTTGGGATAAAAACTCAATTACCAAAGCTTTTAGCAAATAATCACCACAAAACTAAAATGACCAAATCAACATGCATTTTATGATATCAAATTACATTGCTATTTGTAGCACTTGGGACAAAAAATTAATTACCAAAGCTTTTAGAAAATAATCACCATCAACAAAAATTACCAAATCAACATGCATTTATTGAAATTAAATAATCTTGTTTTACCTGTGATGGTTATGATGATTGTGGTGGTGGCTGCAACGGCTGTGAATTCGGCGGGAGAGCAGAAGGTTTGTTCTAAGAGCTCTTCGACTAACCGATTCTGTAATTCTCAAAAGTGAGTAACAACTAAGTATAAATAAACACTTAATTATATGATAAAATTATAATTAAATACTTACATATTGTTTTTCCGCCTCGGTAGTAACCTTTGCATAGGAATACACATTTCTATTTAAACTAAAACTTTCTAGTATTTGTATATAAGTTTTTAACCAATTTTATATCATTTTTTTTTGTTTTTTTTTCAATTATCACAATAATTTATTTTTTTATTTTTTTCCAATTATAACATCCTACTTATACCAAAACTTTAGATTTGAATTTATTGCCTTAATGCCTTTTACTTTTCAAATTTTCATATCGATAGTTTGAAATATTATGCAAGAATGAACAACAACAACAACAATATATATATATATATATATATATATATATATATATATATATATATATATATATTCTCTTACTTATAAATAATAATATATATAATTTATTAATTTTATTTTTTAATTTTATTTAGACCAACTATACATACTTTCACATATATAAATAATAACATCCTATTTATACATAATACACAAATTTCACATTCATATACCACATATACAACAAACATACATACATTCACATACACAATAATAACATCCTACTTATACCAAATACACATAATTTCACATAATAACAAAATACTTCTACCAAATACTCATATATCATATATACATCAAACACACATACATTGACATATATACACCAAATTTACATAGATTCACATACAAATATCAAATATACATACATATGACAATTTTCAAATAATTGAGACACCCACACATATTTTGCAATTAAACTAAAATTTCACAATAAATAGAAGTAAATAGAACCTGTGGTGGTGGAAATCAATGAAAATGGTCCAGTGGTGGCGGTAGTCTCGGGTGGTGGTCGGGAACGTAGTAACACAATCAACAAAACTGAAATTGACAATTTTTTACAATTAACCACTCCAATAAGCTTAAAATCGATGTTACAAGACAAAAGGGGCCGAAAATTGACCTGGAAATAGTTTGGTGTCGCCGGAAAAAGTTTGATATCGCCGGAAAAGCTTGGTTCTCACCGGAAAATCTTTCTCCACCGGTGGTATCTTCTTTGTGGACAATTTCACCCCATAGAATTGATAATTCTCACTGGTATGCCACAATAATCGGCGAAGTAAGATGAAGACGAGAGAAGAGAAACATGCGAAGGGAGTGAAACAGAAAGAGCAAAAGGAAAAAGATCAAGTTTTTTGGGGTTAACTGCGTCGGCCTTTAGCGGTGACACCTTTACCGGCGACAAATTGGGCTTTAGCAGCGACAAATATCAATAGCGGCGACTATCAGGAGGGAATTATTACCGCGTCACTTTTTTTATCTTTAGCGACGACTATCTTGGATCATCAGCGGTGACAAAAGTCGTCGGTATTTCCTTTATGCGTTCCACGAGCACCCTAGCCATTGGATTAGAACAACGATCGGAAGATTTGTGTTTGCCAAAACGTCAAAGAGCGGATTGGTGTCATTCAGTCTTTAGCGGCGACACCAATAGCGGCGACATAGGCCTATAGCGGCGACTTCTTAATTTGTCACCGCTATTGGTGTCGCCACTAAAGGATCTATTTCTTGTAGTGTTATTTGTTTTTTATTCTCTTATTGAAATAAAAAAGTGTCTACAACAACCATTCCTCTTTTCTAATTCTCTTTCAATAACTTCTCAAAAACCACCATCCACTGTAGACTACCACCGGAAACCACCGCTTCTCTCTCTCTCTCTCTCTCTCTCTCTCTCTCTCTCTCTCTCTCTCTCTCTCTCTCTCTCTCTCTCTTACACACACACACACAAACCTTTATCTTCCATATCCTCTTTCTAAACTTCATCACCTCCACCTATCATCGCCAACACCTCCTATGCCACCACTAGTCATCACCCAAATGAAATCAGAAAATTTATACTAGAACCTAACCAAACCTGTAATAAACACTAAAAAGATGGTGGAGCTCTATCTGAAACCCTAGGTGGTGGTTTGAAATCTCATGTGGCGTTTGAAATCTAAGGTGGTGGCTATCAGTTCGAAACCTAGCTAAGAGGCGGCGATCTACAGAGATGGATGTGTTTTTAAGACGATGAAGATTTGAAACAGCTTATATCGGATCTTAGATATGAGACAAAATGGCGCACGAAACCTTAAAAAAACCTCAGATTGGAGAGAGAATATTTAGATCGAATAAGAAGGAGAGGGAAAAAGAGAGAGTTAGTGTAACAGCCCGAAATCCAGGTAAGCTTTATGATCCTTCTATTTTGGTGAGTTGTCAAATTAGGCCCTTAAAGTTGTATGTGAGATTGGTGAGTACGCTGAGCGTACTGAGATGTACGCCGCGCGTACTCGCATGCTTAATTTGAACGCGGACTCGCCCGGGTACGCTGGGCGTACCCAGGGGTTACTCTAGGCGTAGTGAGCCCAGATGCAAACCCTAAATTTCTGGCTTGTGCACTATAAAAGGAACATGTAGTCCTTTGCCCTAGCCACCATACCCCCTTGAGTGAGTCCTTAGAGAGCTGAGATCCGTGCTTTAGCTTGTGTGTGTGTTTTGAGCTTTGAAGTTACCTTTTCAAGGTAAAGAAGGAGAAGAAGGAGCCATTGTTGGAGCTAGAAGTTGAAGAACAAGTGTAGATCCGAGTTATACAGTGGTTGGAGATCACTTCTGAGGTAAAAAGCTCAAAGCTTTCCTTGTTCTTCATAATTTTTGCTTTTTGAACCATTTTTAGGGTTTTTGGTTCAAAGTTGGAGACTTTATGTGCAAAGAGTCTCCATGAGTTTAGATCTGACCTTTTCTAGTGTATATTGTGTTAAGGATTCATAAAAATCCAGTCTTGGACGTGGATCTCGTGCCATGCATGAGTTATAGCCTCATTATGGAAAGAGGAAAGGTGTTTGGAGAGAAAAGTGACCTTTACAGCCATGCAAAGGCTTAAAGGTTTCAACTTTATGGATTAAGTCATGTTAGAGGAGTCAGATCTGAATTTTGGATGCAAGTCTTAACCGTTTAAGACCTGAATGAGATGGATGAGGAAGCTGGGTATTACGCTGGGCGTAATCCCAGTACACGCGGCATAAGGGGCCGCGTACCCCGATTCTATGAAGGCTCCGGGTACGCCCAGCGTACACGTTTGGTATGCACGGTGTATCTCAGAGGGTTGACTTTTGTTGACTTTTAGGGTTTGCTCAACTTTAGTGTATTTGAGCCAAGGGGTAAAATGGTCTTTTACCTCTCCTGAGAGTGATTAGAGGAAATGGTCTAGCCTTGGGAATTATGTTGGTGACAAGTGATTATTTCATATGATTAGGCGGAGGCTAGGTCTTATTTCTCTGAGTTCGAGATTTCCGAGTTACCGAGTTACACGAGGTGAGTCTTCTCACTATACGTTACCTAGAGTGGTATTATGTGTTAACCGGAGGGTCTTATCTGTTATATATGAGATTATGTGCTATTTGTTATATGTATGTTGTATGATGTTATAGACTGGACCGGAGGGTCCAACGATACAGACCGGGTCGGAGGGTTCAACGAGCTATGATCGGACCAGAGGGTCCAACGAGCTACGGGACTGGAGGGTCCTGCTGAGACACATCTATCGGAGGGTCTTGCTATAGCCTCGAGTGGCATATGTGTTGTATGCGGTATTTTGAGGAACTCACCAAGCATTTATGCTTACAATTGTTGTGTTATGTGTTTCAGGTACTAGCGAGGACCGTGGAAAGGCGACAGCGTGACCCGTACACACTAGAGAGAGGATTTGATTTTAGTGATCTTGGGATATGTTATGATTCAATAACTGTTGTTGGATGCTTTTGAGAGTATTTTTATATGAACTCGGTTGTTGAAAAATGAAAATTTTGTTTTGAAAATTCGTCGTTACAGTTAGAGAGAGAGAGAGTGTGTGTGTGTGTGTGTGTGTGTGTGTGTGAGAGAGAGAGAGAGAGAGAGAGAAAGAAAGAGAGAGAAAGAGAGAGAGGGTTATAGTCCGTCCAGCGGTGTATCTCAAAGTTGACCTAAAACTCGAAGAGAAGTAAGAGGGTTGTAGACGATGTTTATGAGAGAAAAAAGAAGTAGTAGTCCAACCATGGTGGTCCGACGGTGGTGGAAAGGCAATGGTGGGTCACTGATGCTTTTGTGAGCTAATTAGAGAAAAAGATAAAGAATGATATTAGATTGGAGTAGGATAGTGTAACCCCCGTAGATCCGGGCTAGTCAATTAAGAGATAATAGGGGTCGAACACGACTTTTCGACAAAAGATTATTTAGAATAAATAATCTTAACCAAGTTATAGAATATTTCTCAAGGGTTCCGTACATATAAAGAACGCCGAAATCCGAGTTAAAACGAAGAAGTTATGACCCGTAGAAGTTTCGCGACGAAACCGGCATGGCACCGGGAAGTGTAAGTAGTGAATTTACGATAAAGCGAATTTTAGCCTTAGCGAACTAAACGAAAGTCGCAGAATACATTAAACCGAGAGCGTCCATAAAAAGAACGCCCAAATCTGACTTCGTATGACGAAGTTACGATTTTTCGAATTTCGACTTAGCGGTGTACAGCCTGAAATTCGAATATTAGATCGAGCGATTTTTAGCCGACACAAACTAAACGAGAATCGAAGATCTCATTAATAGTAGCGTAACGATAAAAAGGCAGACGAAAACGGACGTCGGATGAAGAAGTTATGAATTGTTAATGGACCAAACGTGTCCCGGCCTGTTAATAATATAACTTTTAAAATAAAGTCAAAATTAGCCAACGGAGTCTAAATGAAAGTTGTAGAATACATTCTCGCCTTCGCGTGGATATAAAGAACGTCAAAAATGGAGCTCGTATGCGAAAGATACGAATTTTTAAAGTTTAGACTCAAATTTGCGAAACTTGTTGCTCAATTGATGACGTGGCATGATCTGGACCGTCGCTTGCTGATCACACCTCGCTTCTGATGGATGACATGTAGCCCTTCGCATACGCCCAGCATTCGCATCCTGCGCCCCACATACGAAGACCTTACGCTCCGCGTTCTAGCCTTCCTCGGTCCACAAGCAGCCACGTCGCACCAAGAGACTTCGGACGCGTGTCTTCGGTGTACGCCCAGCATAATGCGAGCCCTCGCGGCTATAAAAGGAGGCCGAGGGCAGCCTCATTCTTCACTCCAAAATTCACTCTCTCTCTCTCTACAATCTTTCTCTCTCTAAGGGTTTTAACCCTCCCCTAAGCCTAGGTGAACCCCTAGCACCCGAAGGAATCCCCGAGGCTCCTGGTCTCCCGAAAAAAAAAGATCTTTTGGTTCGGAACCGTTGTCCCACGCAAAGCCCGGTTTTTAAGAAAAATCCGATGTGAGTGAGCTACGCCTACGCAGTTTTTAATATAGCTTTTAAATAATTATAGTAATGTTATTAGGTCCTTAAAATAATTATTTGGGCTATTATTATGAGTTATATAGAGTATTTTTTAGCTCTTATATAATAATAATAGCTAGACTATTAATTAGTCGCGGTTAACGTTAGGCTAAACCCTAATGGTATTGATACTAGGTTATATCGAGGGATAAGTGTTTTGAGATAACGAAGCACTGTTCGAGGGCAGAATCACCACCTTTTCAAGTGAGTGCATAGTTACTTTCATCTTACACATAGATATGAAGTATTTTATATAAACTACGTGCTAATAAACTACGTGCTATGTGTGCATATTATCTGAATACTTGTTGTCTATGCTGGATGAACGTTTTTATACATGTTTTAAATGATTTAAATTGTATACGTATTTTATATATACAAATATGTTGGGTATGAAATTGGTAGATGAATGATGAGAGATAAAAGATGATGTGAGTAAACATTGGCAGCTATAGACTTAATGCCTAATAAATAACATCGGCAGCTATGGACTTAGTGCCTATTGGACAAAAACTGGTTGCTATGGACTTAGTACATGTTAGGAATTGGTAGCTATGGACTTAGTACCTATTAGATAAACACTGCTAGCTATTGAATTAGTACCCGATGAATAAACTATAGCAGCTATGGAATTAGTACTTTACGAACGAGCATTGGCGGTTATGGATTTAGTGTCAATCCTATAACCCTGGAAGCAAGGAACTTCGGAATAAATGAATGCAGGATAGATGAATCTTAGGATAGATCCTTAAGAGTAAAGAAGATAATGGGGATGGGTAATTGGGTTGATTGTTTGATTGTTTAAACATAATAATTATATTATTGTAGGTTGAAAACCTTATGTACTCACCAGGTTTCCCAACCTGACCCACCCAGCTTACTTATATCACAGGTGTTGATATGAAGTCACAATTACACTAAGAGATTGAGATATAAATCACTAGTGATAATGAATGTAAGTTATGTTTATGCTTATGTTTCTGTATTGACAATGACATCCCAAATGTTTTAAAATGAATAAAAATACTTTTCTTCGGAAATGCTTTGATAACATATTTATCATGTTTTACTGGGAACAAATTCCGTAACATTTTTATTAAAAGAGGTACTCCGATTTTTATAAAGCATAAACAAAATCTGTCTTTTCTGGCCGTGAAAATAGGGATGTCACAGTTGGCATCAGAGCATTAGTTTAAGCGAACTAGGAATTTGTTGGAAATTTCTAGACTTAAACTTAGAATGCTAAGTAATGATTGTGAGGAGTGTGTCTAATAAATTTAGGTAATGCACCTGAATAGACACAAGCACTAGCTTATTTAGGGAAAATGCCTAAAATGTTTTATGTGCTAAATGATTTATGTTATAGCTATAAAGATGCCTTATACGCTGTTATTTGAACTGATATATGGTCTGTTGCTGACCGGATATGGAAATTTTATGTGTTCAGATTTCTAAACGTTTAGATACGGTATTAGAACTGGCATGTAACTTTTCGGAGTAATAGGTAGATTTGCACGTCTATCGTAAATAAGATCTTTCGTTTCTTAAATTCTCGTCTCGGTACACCGAACGTCTGCTTGGGTGTACAAAACAAGAGGAAGATGACAACCTGAGCCTAAGAATGTGATGGGTCATGCATCGGTCGTTGCGCCTGCACCCGAACCTATCACAATTGCAAAAGTTCAGGAAGTGATGCGAACCATGATAAACTGAGAAAATAGAGGAAATGAGATGGCTTACGATATTGAATGATACCTATTGGAAAATATCATGAGAGAGGTATCTTGCCTTTAGAATACGTCTGATAAAAGAGCCAGTGCGTTTATAGAAGTAGGGTACATCTGAATGTACACATTTGATTGGCGAGATGATAGAACGATTGGTGTAATTCCTAAAGTTTTCCTATCATCTGGAATGTCCATCACCAACCGAGTTGAAGCAGAATTGATGATTGAAGATATGCATGGAAGAAGTCCTAGTAGAGTCTAGGGAAATTTTTATGATTATTTGGACACACTCGTATGTGTTAAATTGTTTTGTGATTTTAGGACTTGGGGACTGCGAGACAATACTTGGGATGAGTATGAGTAGGTGTGAAAGGTAGTAGATGCATATACTAACGGAAGCACAGGACTCACGCTTGGATTAGGGAAAGTCACAAGGTTACCAAGAAGCTAGTAATTCATTCCGTTTTATTCAAGTATGTCATTACCATCGTTTCGGTAATGACTAAGAAGATGATTGTTATTCCGACCCTAGTGGTCATATCAAATTGATTCTGACTACGCTGAGTATGTTATGTGGTTCAGAGAATCAAGTTCGATGTAGCATCTGACTTAAGACGGAAGATTGAAATAAAAAGCGATCGGTAGAGGTGTCGCGAAAAGTTTCTTGTAGCTAGAAATACTACCTTTTAAGATGTGGTTAGAACATGAAGGAAGGTATAGTATGTTCTGGAATTTGACTCTAAAAGACTTGAGTCCAAGCGATGCATCATACGATGAGAGGTCATTAGAACATGAACCATCGGTCTATTATGATAATCGAATGAAGAAAATTATATCAAGTTTGTTAAAGAAGGAGTCTCCAATAAAGATCGAGATCGCGACATGAAGATGATGATTGGAAGTCTAACATGAGATAGAGAGCGGGTCGAAGATCGGGCACCGCCTGCGGTCAGGAAGTCTTAGAGTTAGATACTCGTTCGAAGAAACATGAAAGTTACGGTTATTACTTAGTATGAAGAGATAATGTATGGAGTCATCATGTGATTCATGTTTCGTTGATGATTCCGGGACGTAATCATCTTAAAGGGGAGATAATTGTAACGCTCGTAGATCTGGGCTAGTCAATTAAGAGATAATAGGGGTCGAAAATGACTTTTAGACAAAGGATTATTTAGAATAAATAATCTTAACCAACTTCTAGAATATGTCTCAAGGGTTCCGTATATATAAAGAACGCCAACATCCAAGTTATAACGAAGAAGTTATGACCCGTAGAACTTTCGCGACGGAACCGGCACGGCACCGGGAAGCGTAAGTAGTGAATTTACGATAGAGCGACTTTTAGCATTAGCGAACTAAACAAAAGTCGTAGAATACGTTAAACCAAGGGCGTCCATAAACATAACGCCCAAATCTGACTTCGTATGACGAAGTTACGATTTTTCGAAGTTTCGACTTAGCGGTGTACAGCCTGAAATTCAAATATTAGATCGAGCGATTTTTAGCCGACACAAACTAAACGAGAATCGAAGATCTCATTAATATTAGCGTAACGATAAAAAGACAGACGAAAACGGACGTCGGATGAAGAAGTTATGAATTGTTAACGGACCAAACGTGTCCCGGCCTGTTAATAATATAACTTTTAAAATAAAGTCAAAATTAGCCGACAGAGTCTAAATGAAAGTTGTATAGTACGTTCTCTCCTTCGCGTGGATATAAAGAACGTCAAAAACGGAGCTCGTATGCGAAAGATACAATTTTTTAAAGTTTAGACTCAAATTTGCGAAACTTGTTGCTCGATTGATGACGTGGCATGATCTGGACCGTCGCTTGCTGATCACACCTCGCTTCTGATGGATGACATGTAGCCCTTCGCATACGCCCAACGTTCGCATCCGGCGCCCCACGTACGAAGACCTTACGCTCCGCGTTCTAGCCTTCCTCAGTCCACAAGCAGCCACGTCGCACCAAGAGACTTCGGACGCGTGTCTTCGGTGTACGCCCAGCGTACTTGAAACTACGCCTAGCGTAGTGCGAGCCCTCGCGGCTATAAAAGGAGGTCGAGGGCAGCCTCATTCTTCACTCCAAAATTCACTCACTCTCTCTCTCTCTCTACAATCTTTCTCTTTCTAAGGGTTTTAACCCTCCCCTAAGCCTAGGTGAACCCCTAGCACCCGAAGGAAGCCTCGAGGCTCCCGGATTCCCGAAAAAAAAGGGTATTTCGGTTCGGAAACACTGCTCCGAGCAAAGCCCGGTTTTTAAGAAAATCCGCTGTAATTGAGCTATGCCTACGCAATTTTTAATATAGCTTTTAAATAATTATAGTAATGTTATTAGGTCCTTAAAATAATTATTTGGGCTATTATTATGAGTTATATAGAGTGTTGTTTAACTCTTATATAATAATAATAATAGCTAGACTATTAATTAGTCGTGGTTAACATTAGACTAAACCCTAGTGGTATTGATACTAGGTTATATCGAGGGATAATTGTTTTGAAATAACGAAGCGTTGTTCGAGGGCAGAATCACCACTTTTTCAAGTGAGTGCATAGTTACTTTCATCTTACACATAGATATGAAGTATTTTATATAAACTACGTGTTATGTGTGCATATTATCTGAATACTTGTTGTCTATGATGGATGAACTTTTTATAAATGTTTTAAATGATTTAAATTGTATACGTATTTTATATATACAAATATGTTGGGTATGAAAATGGTAGATGAATGATGAGAGATAAAAGATGATGTGAGTAAACATTGGTAACTATAGACTTAATGCCTAATAAATAACATCGGCAGCTATGGACTTAGTGCCTATTGGACAAAAACTGGTTGCTATGGACTTAGTACCTGTTAGGAATTGGTAGCTATGGACTTAGTGTTTGATTAGTGTCTAAGTCCATAACTATTTTGGTATGTACTTGACTCGATGGTGCATGGTCCTTTTGGGTTGCCTTCACCAAAGCAACTTGATAGGATGAATTATGGAGAGAAAGGATTAAATATGATTTATTAATATATTATGGGAATAATATATTAAAGGAGAAATCATATTGTTTAATTAATATTAGTCAAGAATTAATTGGTAATTAGTTTTGTGACTAAAAGAGATTAATTAAACTTAAGGGATTGGAATTGTAATTATAAGATAATTGCAATTTGGGCCATGGATTGCCTTTTATTATAAGGTGGACGAATTCTATGGGGGAAGCCCATATGAAATCGTCCAAGGCCTTAAGGAAAGGGCTCCATGGGTTGCTTAGGGCTTAAGCAACTAAATTAGGGTTTCCTTGTTAGATAACCCTAATTGCCTCACTATATATAGACCCCTTAAGGACCAAAAACGTGGACAAGCAGCCTTTTAGGGTTTCACACATTTTTGGGCAGCCTCTAACCTCTCTCCTCTTCATCCTCTTGCTTATGGTGTTTGTGAACCATTAGAGGAGTGACACTTGTGACTCTAAGCCTTCCAAAGTCAATACAAAGGAGATTTGGGATTGTTATTGCTACATAACAATCAAGGTAATATCTTAAACCCATTCTCATGTTAATATGATTTCTTGAATGCTAGAATTAGGGTTTATAGTCTTGGATAAATTGCATGTACAATAGAGAAACCTAGATCCAAGCATTAGGGTTTGTATGAGCACATAGGATGTTCTTAGGACCAAAACCCATCAGTGGTATCAGAGGCTAGACTGGTTTCTATTGTATTGATGCTTGATATGTTTAAAAAATTCGATTTTTGGGTTTCTGGAGGCTGGACTCGCCGAGTTCATAGCTGAACTCGTCGAGTCCATGCAGACTCGACGAGTCCATGCTTGACTCGACGAGTCAACTCGTCATATGGAGCATATTTCGCGATTTCTTGCTGTTTTTGCTTATGGATAGTTACCTTATCACATTAGATCAATATAAATCCGATTTTTTGATATATATATGAGTATATTCTTGATCTAATTGAAGATATTTATCAATTAATAAGATAATTGTTTCCTTATGTGATAATTGATTAATTATTTTGATTAAATTGGTAAATTGTTTTGCAAGAAATCATTAAATAAATCAAATATGGATAATTATGTAATTAAATGTTAATTTAGATTATTTGTTATTTGATCCTTGTTGTTATGAAAAGTTTCATATTTTCCCCTTAGGTTTTATAGTTTAAATTTGAACCCAAAAGTTTTGTTGTTTTGAAATTTAAATAGTTGAAACCCTAATGTTTTGAAAAAGGTTTCAAAACTTGCCCTCAAGTTTTGGAATTTAAATTTTGATTAATTGTTTAATTTTGATGTATATTTAAATTCTAAACCCTAATGTTTTGAAATGTTTCAAAACTTGCCCTCAAGTTTTGGAATTTAAAAGTTGATTAAAAGTTTTATTAGGAATGTTAAATTCTAAAAACCCTAGTATTGTTTGAAAAGTTCAAATTACACCCTTATGGTTTTATTAATTAATTAAGGAGTATAATTAAAAGAGGTTTAATAGATCCATAAAAGTTTAGGTTTAAAATTTAATTGAATTAAAAGTATAATTGTTAAATTTGACCACCTAATATTTTAAAAGTGTAAAATACACCCTATACTATATATAACATTAAATGTCTAACATTGTATATATGTATGAGTAAAAGTCAGTCTTACCGTTAGTAGGCCTCATTCACGAAGCTAGTCTATAAGGGGTGTTTAAGGAAATTGCCTATAAAATGGCGATTGAATAGGTATCCACTCTTACCCACCGCACTCTTGACTAGTGGAGGGTCGTTAGCCGAACGGGTAGGATAGGATGAAACCTTCCATTATAAGTATAATGAATTACTAAAGTAACTAAATGTTTTTAAATTCCCAATCTTAGTTACTTAGGCAAAAGTGAATTGATGCAATTCCATGAAATTACACTTTGTGCCCTTGCGAAGACGTTAGTGGAGCGTGTATGGTTTACCGGCACACTAAATGGTTCTAAGCAAAGGTAGCAAAGGGTGACTCAATGTTTTTCATAGTTCGGTGGAGCGTGTGTGGTTTACCGGCACATCAAATAGGTGATTGTAACATGTGAGGGCACCATGTAAGTTTGCATGGTTATTCACACCCGCTTTGTGATCCTCGGCATCCCAGTCACAAACAAGAGGGGCATATCGAGATTTAAACATGCAAGTAAAAGTTCAATGAATCTCAAAGGATCTAGGAATTTTCATAGATTTAAAACTTAAATTTCTTTTTTCGTTTTTCATGGTGGAAATTAGTGAATCGTCATTCACTTACCTTCAAATATTCTGCAATAAGGGTTACGGCATCCCTCTCCCGAGTTGTGGAATATTGTGTTGGGTCCTAGCCTTAGTATCTCATTTGGGTGATTTACTAAGGACTCAATCAATCAACTAACTTGAATTCGTTTTCTCCCGTTTTGTAGATGTCAAAGTTTGACAACTATGGTTTTCTCAAATCCCGTGGAACAAGCATTCCACATGAAGATGATATTCCACGATTCAATCTAGGAACAAGAGATCATACTTCACTTCCTCCTCCTCCTCCAATTATTCTCCCTAACCCACAAGTTCAAAGGCTTGAAAAGTTCAAGATCACTCAATCCCTTTTGGCAAGTAAACATAAAGAAGGAAAGTCGGTGTGTACACACGTCCTAGGGATGAAGTCACACATTGATAGGTTAAGAAAATTGGGATCCGTTGTCTGTGAGGAAATGGCTATTGATTGGGCTCTTCAGTCACTTCCTAACTCATATAGTGAGTTCGTAAGAGAGTACTATATGATGAACCGCGACATGACCCTTATAGATCTCACCTATATGCTTATTGCTGCTGAATCAACAATGGTTTGGCGCAATAGAAAGGCAAAGTTGATTGGTGAATCTGCCTTCAAGACCTCTATGGATATAGACGATGGTAACAAAAGACATGCTATGATCGAAAGGTTTGACCATAAGAGAAAGGCAATGTCTAAAGTAGTTCCATGTCATGTTCCAAAAGAGTCAATTTGCTTTTATTGCCAAGAGAAAGGGCATTGGAGATGAAGCTGCCCCATTTACCTAAGAGATCTAAGAGATGGGAGAGTCGAAACGTATGGCTCTAATATAGGTAAAATCCATTAACTAACTCTTTTAAGCTTCTATTCTAGATTCTTAATACATAATGTGATAAGATTACAATTGATGTTTTGTAGGATCGAAGAAAAGAAAGGAAGCTTAAGGGAAGAAGTGAGCATAATCTAACCGTGAAGGAATGGATCGCATTTCTCGAAGATTAGATTCTTGAGCTACTACTTAGAGTTAGAATTAGATTGCTAAGAAAGATGTATTAGCAAAGTTTTTCAATGAATTGCATTGTAAGGACAAAAATTTTCCGCAATAAAATAAATTTTGATTTTATATTATTTATTTATCCTTGCAATGGCGTATATGAAAAATTGATGTTTGAATATTTCTATTATTAGCAATAATGGATTTGGTTCTTATTATGTTATTTATGGAAAGTCAAGAGTTTACCAAATAGGGAGAGTTTCTCATCGCCCAAGTTTCAATTGGACAGAAACTTGGAATCATGCAACTTGGTTGCACGATGAATGAGAAATTTCATATTTGGAAATTAGACTAATTCATTGACAAAGTGTCAAGTGAAGGACTAGGAGATCGAGCACACAAAGTTGCGTGTTAATCAAATCCACCACAAGAGTAACAAAGACCTTCGTCATGATTTACTAAAGGCTTAGTAAATATGATTATACTTATAAGAATAAGTGTAATTATGAATTGATTGATAAAGGTTTAAATCAATAGCAGAACGAATAAGAAGAATCAAGTAGGCAGAAAGATAAAAGGTTCTCCATTCTAAGAAGAGGGGAGAGTAGCTTTTATGCTTTATGATAGGTCTTAATGATTAAGAACCATATCTCAATTGATCCTCTAAGTGAGTCTTAGTACAATTGTATGTCTAAGAAGAGGAATCAAGAATTGAAGAAATGGTTAAATCAAGAAGTCAATCATACTTCGTTCCAAAACAAGTCTTAGAGTTAAGATTGTGACATTGAGTGGAAAAGTATTAAGAAGGTTTATGACATTCATCAAATGTGGAAAGTTGTGATGTCTTGGATAAGACAAAGACCAACTAGGACCAATTTATGAAGTGTTTTGATAAAAAAGCTACACTAACTCCTGAATATTTGTTTGTCAAGAAATGGTTATTGACAAGAGAATCTTATATGTCAAGGAGTCAGTGGGAGTCTTAATGGTCTTGAAAAGCTTCAAGAACAAATCAAATAAACCTTATCAATCATCACTAGCACACGAGTTGAGGTTTTCAACCTATCGTGTTGACATTATTTTGTTTCTGTGCTATTCCAATGGAGTTAATTATGCATGTGAGTTCTATGACTTCTCATTTTGAACGCATAAAAGGCAAGGACCTTGATCAATGGAAAGTACATTGATAAGAAAAGGTGAGCTGCTTAACTACTTGGAAGACATGGTGGGCAGCTGTGCTACCATAAAGGCAAGAAATCAAGATTAAGAAAGTTCGATCCATATGAGTTAGAATTTGTCGTAAACTTTGGTTTTGACAAATTCACATGGATAGGAACAAATACACCGTTTAAATCTAAGTGTCATAAGATTTCCTCCTTCATGAAAATGATTGTGAGGAAATGCTTTCACTAAGAAAGATTTTAAGAAGATAGTGATTGTAAAATTGCATTCTCGAATTCGATTATGGTTACGGTATCCCTTTCCATAATTTGAATTGTGAGGTTTGGCAATTAGTCTTAATTGTTTAGACACACATATGAACTATCTAAGGCAAAGGTGTATAAGTTAAAGAATCCTTAATAAAAGATTATCAAAGCATTAAGTATTAGAAACATGAACTTAAGAAATTCAATAGGTATTGTTTTTCTGAAAGTTAAGATGTTTATGAATACATGTCGAAGCTAGTGGGAGCATAAGTGTTATGTTTTATAATAATCATCATGATAGTGGGAGCATAAATGTTATGATTGTATGATTATTAAGGCACGTATTGCAAGTTGGCAATATTAATTATAGAAAACAAGAGTTATACCTTGTAAAGTCGTAAGGGTTGTAAAGTTGTTTTGCTATAATTAAGGGAGAGAATATTATTCTTCATTTCAAATCTAAAGGATTAGGTTGAGAAATGTTAATAAATTTAGTCAAGGGTACATAGTGTGTTCTTAAAATTTCGATTATGATTACGGCATTCCTCTTCACAATTCGAATTTTGAGAACATAGCAAATAAAACATTATGCGTTGTGTCCCATACACTTCGGGTATAGGATCGATTGTAAATGCTTTAATGTTTGACCATTCTAAAATTTTTCCAAATGTCTAGCGCATTTAGAGGGAAAAAGAACAAGAATTGGTTTTGACTAAAATAATTAAACAACTATCAAAGGACAATCCAAAATTCGCCGAGGATTGGTCGCTTGTGAGTAGTTGGAAGTATATTGGAAAATATGGAAATGTTTCCATATTGGATGGACCATATCAACATTATTACGAATAGATAAGATTCTATTAAGAATGAGTTGTCATATGGAAAATATGGAAGCGTGTCCATATTGGGAATTGAATATTGAAAATCTATGTCTAGATTAGAAACTTTTATGCAAAAGGATGTTCAAAGGAATGTACTTTGAGTGAGAGACATCATATCTAAGGAATCGTCTTGTAACAATGTCCGATAGAGGACTTTGTAATATCATTTGCAATAGTCTTTGTGACTTTGGTGCAGTGACATTACGAAAGGATCATTGCATAGAATGTTAGAATCTAGCATATTTTATAAGTAACAAGAATTTGATATTTTATCACACTTATGAAAAAGGATTTGGAGTTGTGAAATGAGAATGATTGGAAATGTGTTCATTTTGATCTATTTCACAAAAGTAAGAACCATAGGTAAACATTGTGTGCATGCTAAGAGCATGGGACAAGTGTAGTAATTCAAGTAAGAAGTTGATTACCCGAAACGACAAATAATGAGTAATCGATATGGTGATAAATAAAAGGAGTTTTATTTATACTCAAAGGTTTGAGGCCAGATGGGATTAGTATTATTCTTGTGTTTCACATTTGCATGTTTTGACTTCCAGAATAATTGAATTTATTAAGAATAATCGAATTATTCGAACAGGCCACAGTCGTTCATATGTTGGAAGTAGATATGAATGAAGACTATCGTGAATTGGTGTGTGGATTGTCTAAAAGAGTATTAGACATAAGCAAATGTTTGTTGCAACGTTCATGAGTGCTTATGAATATGATTTGAGCATTGGATTAAACCCACGCTCACTTGGATCACTCCATGAATTGTATCACGAGTGATTGGTGAGACGATAACATTTTATATTGTTGAAACCGATATGTGTGAGTTGTATCTTGCAAATCGGTTGCACATTGATAATATGTAAACGCACTAGTAACTTGGTGTTATAAAACATATTGTTGTGTGTGATTCGGTGAGTAAGTGCAAGCAAGAATTGTATCAAAGTTTATCTGTTCCTTTTATCCAAGGTAGGATAAAAGCGATATCTTTGGGCCCCTCGATGATTTTGTGATGACAAACGTAAATGCTCGGCCGGGCTAGGGCTAATTTGATTTGTTCAATTAGTCAATCGTCATAAATCGGGAATCGATATATAGTACAAAGAGAATGATTCGAAATCATATCTCATATGATATCTAGAATGGAGGAATATATGATCCCTTATCTAAGGACACGCGTATCTGATAGGATCAGAGTTGACAGCGGCTTTGGAAAGCTACGATTGCAGATCAGGATCTGAAGTCATACCCATAATAGTTACTAGACTTATCCCAGTGGGAGACTGTTGGATTAGTGTCTAAGTCCATAACTATTTTGGTATGTACTTGACCCGATTGTGCATGGTCCTTTTGGGTTGCCTTCACCAAAGCAACTTGATAGGATGAATTATGGAGAGAAAGGATTAAATATGATTTATTAATATATTATGGGAATAATATATTAAAGGAGAAATCATATTGTTTAATTAATATTAGTCAAGAATTAATTGGTAATTAGTTTTGTGACTAAAAGAGATTAATTAAACTTAAGGGACTGGAATTGTAATTATAAGATAATTGCAATTTGGGCCATGGGTTGCCTTTTATTATAAGGTGGATGAATTCTATGGGGGAAGCCCATATGAAATCGTCCAAGGCCTTAAGGAAAGGGCTCCATGGGTTGCTTAGGGCTTAAGCAACTAAATTAGGGTTTCCTTGTTAGATAACCCTAATTGCCTCACTATATATAGACCCCTTAAGGACCAAAAACATGGACAAGCAGCCTTCTAGGGTTTCACACGTTTTTGGGCAGCCTCTAACCTCTCTCCTCTTCATCCTCTTGCTTATGGTGTTTGTGAACCATTAGAGGAGTGACACTTGTGACTCTAAGCCTTCCAAAGTCAATACAAATGAGATTTGGGATTGTTATTGCTACATAACAATCAAGGTAATATCTTAAACCCATTCTCATGTTAATATGATTTCTTGAATGCTAGAATTAGGGTTTATAGTCTTGGATAAATTGTATATACAATAGAGAAACCTAGATCCAAGCATTAGGGTTTGTATGAGCACATAGGATGTTCTTAGGACCAAAACCCATCACTTAGTACCTATTAGATAAACACTGGTAGTTATTGAATTAGTACCCGATGAATAAACTATAGCAGCTATGGAATTAGTACTTTACGAACGAGCATTGGCAGTTATGGATTTAGTGTCAGTCCTATAACCCTGGAAGCAAGGAACTTCGGAATAAACGAATGTAGGATAGATGACTCTTAGGATAGATCCTTAAGAGTAAAGAAGATAATGGGGATGGGTAATTGGGTTGATTGTTTGATTGTTTAAACATAATAATTATATTATTGTGGGTTGAAAACCCTATGTACTCATCAGGTTTCTCAACCTGACCCACTCAGCTTACTTATATCACAGATGTTGATATGAAGTCACAATTACACTGAAAGATTAAGAAGATATAAATCACTAGTGATAATGAATGTATGTTCTGTTTATGCTTATGTTTCTGTATTGACGATGACATCCCAAATGTTTTAAAATGAATAAAAATATTTTTCTTCGGAAATGCTTTGATAACGTATTTATCATGTTTTACTGGGAACAAATTCCGCAACATTTTTATTGAAAGAGGTACTCTGATTTTTATAAATCATAAACAAAATCGGTCTTTTCTGGCCGTGAAAATGGGGATGTCACATATATGGTTAGAATTAATATATATATATATATATATATATATATATATATATAATACAAGATAAATTATAATTAAATTAAAAATAAAATAATGAGGACAATATAATCATTTTATGTTCAGTAAGTGATACAACGCACAAACTTGCTTAAAAAGGGATGAAGGTTGAAGCGTGCACGTTTTCAACAAATGGGTGATGGTCCGAGTTTAGTGGCAGTTTTAGTATATGGCACATAATGGCCCGTGCAACCCCTGATTTTTTCAGACGCAGTGCAAAAAACTTTGAAATTTTTTTTTTCTTTTCTACTATCATGCAACCTCTGACTTTCCTGTGACACCCCTACTAAAAAATATTGTGTCCACCCCTATCCGAGTTAATTTTCTAAAAGGAAGATAATTTGTACACAACAATTTTTCTCCATACACAACAATTGGTGCTTTAAAAGGTTGTATTGTACAACTCAATAATGCATAAATTATTGTGTATGGAAAAAAACTGTTGTGTACGAATCACTTCCCTTTTTAAAATAAAGACTAAACTTGTCTTTTGACTCTTGAACGATAGACGAATCGCATAAATTACTTTTATGTTTAAATTAAGTATTTAAATAACATTATTTTCATTACATTTTTAAACCACCTCAAGATAGAGCCACCAAGCTTAAAATTAAGGAAAGAAGCCTAGGGTTTCGGAATGGGGAGATGGAGGCGGAAGGAAATGACCTAGAATGGGAGTTAAGGGGTTTAAATATGGGATAAACCCTAGAATACGTGGGTTTGGGCTGCTACAGCTGCCATGCCATGGCCATCCATTACCACGTTGTGGCGACCCTCTAAAACACGCATTCATTAAATTTCACTCCACATCGTGGGCATCCACATTGGTGGTGGAAAAAGAAATCTCATATATGGTTAGAACTTATAAAACGTCTTCTAAAATCAAAAACGATTTTTTGTCTTTTGGAAAAAGATTTCAAAAAGACATTTTTATATATTTTGTCTTTTGGAGAACAAACAGTTGATAGCTTATTTTATTTCCTTATTTTTATTAGTTTATTATAGTATTTTTTAGATCTTTTATTAGTATTGCATTGTATATTCTTTATTTTTTTATCATGGATCGTGTCGGGTACTTTCTATTTTGCAGGGTTTTGCAGCTCATTGTGGTTGCGGTTTGACTGGAGTTGGGCTTAATGGGCTTCTCGATGCATTATTGGGCTTTACGGATCCATCAAAGGATATTTATGCTTAAAAAGTTGAAGATTTGGATGAAGTAGACTTTTGAAGATGGGTCATGGAATCTTATTTTGGGCATGGACTATCCATATTTAAAGCTTGAAGGTGATTGGAAACCAAGGGAATCTTGGGTAGTGGAATGGGTAGTGGAGAAGAACGGACCAATAGCATTCCAGGAACACTTGAGAGGGTGGAATCTCAGTCGCGTGGGTACCCGCGCAACTGCACACTTTTGGGCATTTTGGTCATTTTGTTTACCATTTACCTTGGGTTGGATTTTTCAGCAAATAACTTCGATTTTCCACCATTAAAGACCTGGAGAGGCGATTTTGGGAGCTTGGATACTCGTTCTTCTCATCTTTCTAAGTAATTTGTATATTCTTGATGCAAAAACACTTTTGTGATTGTTATTTTGTTGCCATGAGTGGCTAATTTCTCTATTTTGGTTAATTTTGGCTAAAACCCTTGGATATTTATGGGTTTTTGAAGGATTCATGATTAATTGTCATTTACCTTATGTTTATGATTCTAGTTCATATTTCTTATGCTTGTTTAATACTTTGATCATGAGCTTGGTACTTGAATGAGGAATTGTTGGTTTATTTCTTTGGTTTAGCATTGAATCATTGAATTTACTTAGAACAAGGGCTTTATGATGGTAGAAATCATCTTTAATTAGCTTATGAATCATGACTCCTTTATGGATGTGTAAGCATTGACATCCTCTAGGAATTGGGGATTCCTTCATTCTTAAGGCTAATCAACTTCTTGGGTTCAATTGTTTCACTTGAATCCTTGATTTTGATTAAGAAGGTGTTTCGTGGGCTTCCCCAACCTCCATACTACCTATGAGGAATATTGACATATCATGTTTCATGATTGCTATAACCAATTTGGGATGAATGATAAGTTTCATATTGAATCACAATGATAAACACACAAATGTTCATTGTGTTGAATTGTCTTGGTTAACCAATTCTCTCCAATATTTAAGCATCTCACCATCTTGCTTAATTGCAAGTTTTTTAATTATTCAAGTCTTTTAGTTTTCAAGCAAGCACAACACCCCCCCCCCCCCTCCCCCCACCCATTTTAGTTTAATTGTAGTTAGTTAGTTTATTTACACTAGTTCTATTGGATTACATTGGTGACTGAATACAACCATTTCCCCGAGGATCGATATCCCTTTTTATCATTATATTACGTTTTATTTGCAAACAAATTGTGTAATTTGCTTGGTAGACTTAACATCCCACCAACAGTATTTTCCTCAAACGTCTTAAGAGGTCAAAAAGATTTTTTGTCAAAAAAAAAAACACCACCTTAGAAGCCCGATTTGCAATCTCTATGAGTGAGAAAAATCCTTTATGAAGATACTTTTGTTACAGGTACTTTCAGATGGCAAAGAAGATTGTTGCAACAAAATTATAAATGTAATGACTCATAGAGATTGCAAATCGAGCTTCTAAACCATAATACCATCTCCTGAAAGGATGTGAACGCCTTTTTTAAGTTATATATTTGTTCCCATAATATGGGTTTTTTTGAAAATAAAAGAGAAATGGAAAGGGAAAAGAGAAAGAAGAAGAAGAAGAAGAAAGGGAGATGAGGACAATCGCAAGGGCAGCGTTGTAGGTCAGGTGCTTGGGGAGGTCGTGGTTTTTGATGAAACACACACATATACACACACCACTTGTTTTGTTTTTAGGTGACAAATCATTTTGCATCTAATAGAGATGAAGATGTAATGAATCCTCTGTTTGTTTAAGCCATTGAGTTGAAGAACTTTAGGAAGTGAGAGCCACCGAGAAACCATAATTTCAATTGGTATTACAGTCATTAAAGATAAATCGGAAGAAGTTTAACCTTATTGACCCTCTTGAGATGAATACGATTGGTGTGCCTTCTGGTGGTTGGGTTTCTATTTGATTTCGAGCAGATAATCCAGGTGTGTGGTTCTTGAATTGTCACTTGGAAGTGCATACGAATGAATATGTGTTAGTGAGTTAGAACTAAAAATGAGGGAACACCACTCACCTACGATTACAATATAAAGGAAGAGGGAAAAATGATCTAAGGCTAGGAAGAAACATGTGCGAGAGAAAGATGGAGAGATGGGGATAAAAAAAATTTTGAACTGAAAATCTAGATTCAAAGGTGGTGTGTGTGTGTGGTGACTGTGTTTGATCTCTAAAGAAAAGAAATATGGTTTTAAAGCTGGAAAAAAATTGAAAAATCTGGTTGTTTTAGGGGTCTCCTTGTGCGTGTAATCTAGTAGCAAAATAACAAAAAATTTGGGTTTTTTTCCTGATTTACAGATTATAAATGAGAGAGAGAGAGAGAGAGAGAGAGAGAGAGAAAACGGTGAGGGTGGAAAATTCTTTTTTTTAATCAAAGTAGCATTAAAATAAATATAGAAAAAGGGAAAAAAATTAAAAGGTCATTAACTGCTTTTCCAAGTTTTTTTTTCGACAAAAATTACTGATTTTTGACCTTTCATGCAAGTTTGACGGTTTTGATTCCTATTCATAGTTTTTTAAATACCAAACCAAATTTACAATTTTGTGTAAAAGAAATTAAACTTAGTTTGACATATAACTAAGCCATCCAGTGAGTCTAATCATTTATATTATCACCTTTTAAAAAGGTGTCGCTACGCAATGAACATAATAAAAGTAAAAGTGTAGTGGTTATCTTGATAATTCCCAAGTCCAAGCTTTGTGGGTCAAACAAACAGAAATGAATCAAACAAGAATGGCTAACGTCATTCAATAGTATTTACTACTTAATATTTCCCTTGTCTTGACCAAATCAGACAAAAACTTCCAATTTATATTTTCCAAATACTTATCAGATATTGATTTAGTAACAAATACACCGGTAAAATAATAACTTTTTTTCTTCTTTTTTCTCTTAATATCTGTCTAAAAAAACCTAGGAGCACGACATCATTGAAGTCAACAAGTAACATAGAAACAGAAAAGATCCTTCCCAGTTCCTATGCCAATATGCTATACTGATTCTTAAATAAACAATTTTAAAACCAAAATTCTAAAATAACCAACTTCTAGTTTTTTGTTCTATCTAGAGATAAAATAATAATTAAAATAAAAATTAAAAAACTGAATCTCTAAACAATAAAATACAGGTCAAAAAAAGTGTTAGTGATGAGTAGGAGGATTGAGGGGTTGTTTGTTATAAAAGTGAGGTGCAGCTTCTCTCAACCATGAAGGATCAATGGAAATCACATTCCGCATGTATTGACGATCTGTTGACACTAACGAATGATATATAACCCATTTCGGGTTCACCCTGGCCAAAATCGTAAAAAAAAAAACATTAGGTGGTCAAATGTCGAAAGATATAACTTTTGGGTGTAATTTTGATTTACTCGATAGGACAAGGACCGAAAATGAAAGTTTTTATTTATCTTAACCTGAACAATACAGATGACGGATGGATGTAGACTTCTTGAGAACCCCTCAGCGTTTTGTAAGTCCCATTATGACTGTATGCCTTCACAATGTTTAATTTTTATTTTTATTTTTTAAATTAAAACAACAAACTTTTCGTTTTCATTTTAATAAAATAGTTTATTAAATTTGCTAATTCACCTCTAAACGGCACGCGTTAGCAAAAAATCCAGCTGTCACTGCCTTTCTTAGTACCTAAAAAACAACCAAAAATCAATGTAAATACTAAATTTTGTATGAATATACAGAAAAAATATATAATATATATGATAAATAATAAATACCTGAATATCGTTTTGGCATGATTTTAAGGCTAAACCTAGTCTCTGTGCTACTCTTCTTAACTGCTCTCTGACTTCCATTACTTTTTTCTGCAAAAAATGGAATAAAATTTAAATAAGATATATAAAAATAAAAGTTAACTTTTTTTGGAAAAATAACAGTATTGAGAATTTAAAAAACACTATTTTTACCATTGCATGGTAATTAATGAAGTTTTTGTGACACCATTTTGATGATTTATTAGACTGAAGAAATCCCCTGTACACATTCAGGAATGTCACATGATCACCCTTCAAAAATCAACACAAAAAATTTATTAAAATATTAAAACATTTACACAAAATAAATTAAAGTAAAGTAAGTTGCTATTTATTTTTTGCACTAAATTGTAAGTCATATAACACACCTCTGATGCAGCAAATCTCAATTTGGCCTCATCCAGCTCCCTCTGCCCTTTGACCGAAATCCATATTGACTGAAAAAAGTTTTATTTTATTAAATTAAATAAATAAATAATCATCATCAATGATTTCAAAGACATGAGAATGAATAATCATTATACACCTGAACTGAGAGTATAGCTGCAATAGTGATGATTTCTTCTGAACATTCAAGTTTGTCTGATGCTATGATCATTTTTGAGACCATAGGATCCTAAAAACAAACAAATTTATATGATGATGATGATGATGATGATGATGATGATGATGTATTACATAATACATACCAATGGAAGCTCAGCAACTTGGAAACCAACAGGTGAAGTGAGTTTAGCATCATCATCAAGAACTCCAAGTGAATATAAAACTTCAAGAGATCTAACCATGGCTTCAGCTGATGGTGATGCTGGCCAATCAAACCCTAATATATTGTCAATCCCCAATGCCTTCAGCTGTCATTATCACCACAATGCAAAATAAATTCTCACCCATTTTTTTTTTTTGATTAAAAAAATAATAATAATTTTCCATTATATACATATATATATGGAATACCTGAATAACAGTGGAGACAAGGTTTGATCTTTGCATCTCGGGAATTCCATGTGAAGACATCTCATTTACAAAATAATCTTCCGTATAAAGCCTGATAATTGTAATTATAATAAGTTATAAAAGATAATACCCATTTAAAAAAAGTTTTTAATTTCTTATATAAAATAAAAAATGAACATTGTTAAATATTTAAATGTATACCTGTAACACTTCCCTGGGCGTACTCTTCCAGCTCTTCCAGCTCTTTGTCTAGCAGATGCTTTGGATATTGGTGCCACTACAAGATTTTCTATATCTGTAATCTATCAACAAAATAAAATTATATATATTTTAAAAAAAATATTTATATGTTTTATATTAATTATTAATAAACAGAAGTAGAGGAAATACCGGGTTGTAGAAACGTTGTTTTGAGAAACCACTATCAACAACATAGACAATACCCTGCTCCAATAAATTGTCTAAACCAATAAGAAAATATAATTTAGCTGAAAATTTTATTATTATTATTTATATTATATAATAATAAAACATTTTGCTAAAAAGTACCTCTAATGTAAGAGATGTTTCTGCAATATTTGTTGAGATCACCACCTTCCTTTTTCCTCTAGGGGAAGGAGAAAACACCAAGTCCTAAGCATTGTGGAAATAATAATTTTAATTTTCTATATACAATTTATACACATAAAAATAAATAAAAAGAAAAAAAGGTATAAAGAAACCTGATCTGAACGAGTAAGTCCTGAATACAAAGGCAAAACAATCATTCCTGAAATTAAATTTAATAAAAAAAATATATATGTCAGAATAGGAATTGCTACTGTTTATTATAATTTATAAATAAATAAAAGTAGGTTGCTATTTAGAATTTACATACCAAAAGAAGACTTGCTGCCACTGTTTTGGGCTTGTTCTGTGATCATTTGAACTGCAGTGTCAATATCATCTTGGCCTGTTAAAAAGACAAGAATATCCCCCATTGGCTCCTACAAACAAAAAAAAAATGTATATAGAATAATTAAAAGAAATGAATTATTAGATATTTTGTTTCAAATGTTTGTGTAAAATAACAGGTGTAGTGTACCTTATCATGAATTGACATTACTGTTGAAACAGTAGCTTGAAGGTAGTCTGAAACAGGTTCCTCAATGTAAAAAATCTGTACATTATATCCTCTACCCTGAAATAATATATTTTAAAGATAAGTGAATAAAAAATAATCATTTATGTTTTATTTTTTATAATATAATATTATGATATATACCTCTACAGACAAAATAGCAGGTTCAGTCTGCAGTCTATTATCTTCTCCTTCCAATTGTGGCCTCCTTTTCCTTATGAATATAGTTATATAGCAATGTATTTTAATTAATGTCTTTATTATATTTATAAGTTTTTAACCCTTGAAATAAATTTTTATATTAATAAGAGAACCTGTTATGAAAAAACTCAGCCATTGATTTTGCTTCAATTGTGGCTGATGCTATAATCAGGCGTAACTCAGGCCTTCTGCGTTGTATCTGAGAAATCAAAAATAAATAAATATATGAAAAAGAATTGATTTTTCTTGTATTTGACAATAAATAAAAATGATACATAAGTCATTAGGAAGAAAAAAAAAGATGTTGAATCATTAAGTGATACCTTTTTCAGGAGACCTAATAATATATCTGTTGAAAGGGATCTCTCGTGAGCTTCATCAACCATAATCACACTGAAATATAATTTCAATCATAAGAACAAATAAATAATTTGAAAAGATAACAAAGTAAAAACAATAAATATAAAGAAAAATTGGTTATAAACAGCACCTGTATTTGCTTAAAAGAGGATCATCCATCATTTCCCTTAGTAATACTCCATCTGTTAGAAATTTGATCCTTGTTAACTCCTGTCAAAAAGATAAATAAAAGTTTGTTGTTGTTTCTTGTGTTTAGATCAAGGATTATTGGATAAAAAGTATCATTTATTGAGCTTCAGATAAAGTCTTACTGAATTTGTGACATCTTCAAATCGAATAGTATAACCAACTTCTTCCCCAAGTTTAACTCCCATTTCTTCAGCCAATCTTGCAGCAACACTCTGAAAAAACATGAGATCAATTCAAAGTTGTAATTAGATGTAATTTTAGTGCAAATTTAATGAAATTGAAACTGAAGTATATGCATTAAAGGATAATAATGAACATTAAACAAAAAGAACTTTGATGATGAATGAATACCTGCACAGCCAACCTTCTTGGTTGAGTGCAAGCAATAATCCGACCACCATCAGCCCATCCTGCTTCCTTAAGGTACTGCACGATGATATAAAATGCTTCAACAAAAGCCATTAAAGCTGAAAAGGGGGAAAAGCGCTACAAACCCTAACTACATAAACCTTCATCACAAGTACTACAAATACAGAGAGAATAATCGGATTACACTTGAAACAAAATCAGTGTCATATCTATAATGTCAATTAGAAAAATCTGACATCAAAAGTCATTGAAATTGTGTGATTTTCGCGAGTGAGAGTGCATACAAATAGAAGAAAAGGGGATGGAGAACCTGAGGGATTTGAGTAGTTTTGCCACTCCCCGTTTCGCCGACGATTATGGTAGTGGAGTGAGTTTCCACCAGATACAAAATAGACGTTCTGTACTTGAATACAGGTAATCGCTGCCTCTGGCTCTCTAAGCTTGCATACCCAAATCTATTGATTCCAAGTCGAAATTCAAAACATGTTCATTCGAGTTGCAAAAGAAAATCAATGTTTTGGTTTTGCATATATAGTAAATTAACGAAAACAACACCAAGTTTTAATTTTGGCTTAGCGCCAGAAATCAAATTGTTTGAATTATTGTTTCTGGGCAATAGGGTGAAACAGGAGGAACATACGACGATGAGGAGGAGGAGGGAGCGGTGTAAAAAAGAACACCGCCTTCTTCATCGTCGAGCAGGCGAGGCTTCGCCGTTCCTGGCTTCCAAAATTGCGCCATTTGACTTGATTGGAGAAGAACAAGAGCTTGAGTGTAGGTGTGGAGTGAACTCATGCCCTATAATTTTCGTTTGAAAATTTTAAGATTTTGTTTTGTATATATATTTTTTTTTTCTAAAATCATGTGCCAAATTTTTAAGATTTTGTTTTATATTTTAAAAAAAATTGTTTAAAAGAAAAAAACAAAACCATAAAATTAGTCTTTATGGTTTTCTAAAAAAAAAATTATGGATAGGATGCATAAGTTTCCAACTTGCATTAAAATGTCCAAAATCAAGAATTTTATGTGATTTTGGTTCTGAAAAACTTGAAAAGACGGTTATATTCTTTTAATAAATTGTTATATTTTTATATTTATTTTAATACTATTTTAATTATCTTTCTCTATATATAAGTTGATTTAACGCCAGATAACTACAAAGAGACTATTATTACTACAGTGATCATGGAATCATCGTCAAAAGCATTTCTCCACCCAATTCATGAAATCATCATGACTTCAATCCACAAGCTTATCTTAAAGCAATGGCTAAAAGAAGAACCGGTCCTGAATTGAATCGCTCTCAAAGAATGGCTAAAAGAAGAACCGGTCCTGAATCGAATCGCTCTCAAAGAAACCTATATCATGTTGTTTGAAAGGAAATCATTCACATTTACTATTTCTTTTTCCTGTTTTGCTCAATCTCATTAATGGTCCTCTTCAGCAGCGCATGTGTCTTCATCGGGAGTTGGATCCTGCAACTGATTATGGACCCCATCACTATGTTCGCTCCTTTGTTCTTTAGGAATAATTTGGGTCGTTCATTACAAGACGGATATGGAATCACATCTAGGGAAGTTATTAAAGAGGGAGAAAGAATATGAGAAGTTACCGGGGAAGTGTGTGGGGGAGTTAAAGACAAAAGGTTTTCGAGTTTGATTTTTTGAAGGAAGTTGATGCACTTCGAAGGGCTAAAAGTTTTAGGGTTCAAGGTAAAGCTGTGAAGAAATGGTTAACGGGAGACTTTGTTACTATGTTTTTTTTTTCGTTGCTTCTTGTTTTGTTCTTGCTCTTTTGCTCTTACTAGGGTCATTCTTTGCAATTGATCCAAAATGGTGATATAGGTTTTAATTTTTTGATTACTTAAGGGGGTTTGGGTTCTTTTTCAATATCGAAGTTGCAGGTGGTTGAGAAAGAATATGATGGAAATTTCATTTCATTGAACTCATCGGTGGTCAACGACTCGGATTCGCAATAGTTGGGAAATATTTAGTGGGTCTTGGCTTTTTGAACTCATCGGTGGTCAGCGACTCGGCATCGGACCCCGCCCGGTATACAGATCTGTCAATCATCGGGCCCCGCCTGGTATACATTGGGTCCTGCCCGGCATCGGGCCCTGCCCGATAACATATAAACACATATCACATGCAATAGTCACGCAGACAGCTAGCATAATAAATATACAAATCATGGGTCAGCATTGGTGCCTTCGACTCGCTAAACATGGTGAGGAAACTCACATCTAGCTGTTGAAACACTCAAATGAATATCAGTATGTTGGTCCAGAAGATCCCCGCGCTATCATCATCATAGTAATATCCAATTAATAATTAGATCTCGACCCAACCAAGAATCTAAGCTACTTAACCCACAACCAGTTTAAAAGACCATTTTACCCCTTTTTCTTATTGGACCCAAAACCAAGGCCAAACCCAATTACTAAAAAGGCATAAATCCTAAATAGCAACCCAAAACCCAATATGGCCCAATCATCCAAATTGGGCCCAAAACCCATCATGGGCCTAAGTCCAAAGGAGCCCAAAATACTAGCAAAAGCCTAAAATCAGAAGTCTAATGGCCCAACAAGGCCCAATACCAATAACGTTAAGCCCAAAAGCCCAGTTACTGAGTATGTGGGGCGTACTCAGCTCGTACGCTTAGTGTACTCCTTCCGGGGCCAGTACGCGCAACGTACCAGCTAGGTACGCCCAACATACTCCCCAGATTGCCAAACCACTCCATTAAGAACTTAATCGGTTAAGACAACATGTCAAACTATCGGATCTGATTATGAAGGGTCACTTATCACGTAAAGTTGGCAACTTTACACCCATGCATGGCTTACTAGGACTTAAGGCTCAAAAAGAGCTTAATAAAGGTCTTAATACTTGCATGTACCAATAATCTCCATAAAGTTTGCATTTTTATGAACTAGGGGCCTCATTGGAGGTAAGATCTGACATCCATTGCTTATGGAGTAGATTAAAAGCTCAACTTTAACTCAAAAGACTCAAAAATGTATAAATAACAGCATAGAATAGATCTAGCACAAAAGGATCTTCAAGATGAGAGCTTTTTACCTCAAAAATCTTGCAAATGTGAAGGTAACTCTGAATCTACAAGCTCAACCTATTCCTCCAAGTGTTCCTCTTCTTCTTTTTCACCACAAAACACAAATAAATTCACTTACAAGCTCAAATCTCACCAAATGCACTTAGGGTTTCATTTTCAGGGTAAAGGGGGTGGAGGCTGGTCAATAATGTCCACGAGGTGGGTTGAAGTCGTTTAAATAGGGAGCAAACCCTAAAAATTAGGGTTTGTCCAAACCGTGTGTACGCCCTGCGTACTCCCACCGTACGCGGATGAAGTCCGCGATCAACTGGAGAGCTAGTACGCTTAGCATACTCATAGAGTATGCCCCACATACTAGCTAGGGACCAAAAAGTAAAGGATTTATCATTAAGGAGCTAAAAGAGAAACTTACCAAGATACAATTGTTACATTTCTCCCCCGCTTGAATCAGACTTCGTCCTCGAAATCCGCTGCTTCAAATAACTCTCGCTAGTGCTCTTTTATCTCTTCATCCGGCACCCACATCCATTCTGAACCCTTGCGGTGCTGCCACTGAACTTTCACCAACGCAACAACCTTATTCCTCAATGTTTTCGTCTTCCGCGCAAGAATCATCATCGATCTCTCAATATAGTTCAGGCGATCATCAACCTGAATATCCTTCAACGAAACCACCACATAATCATCCATTAAACACTTTCGTAACTGAGAGACATGGAACGTATTATGGATCTGACTAAGCTCATCAGGAAGATCCAAGCGATAAGCAACCTGGCCCACTCAGGCCAAAACCCTAAAAGTACCAACGTACCTAGGACCTAGTTTTACCCATCCTTCTGAACTGGATGACAAGTTTCCAATGTGACACCTTCAGGATAACCATATCCCCCACCTAGGGCTCTAGATCTGATCGGCGATTGTTGGCATAGCTCTTCTGTGGACTCTGAGTTGCCTGGAGTCTACCATGAACCTGTTGAATCAATTCGATAGTCTTGAGTACCACCTCGGTACTCCCCATGACTCATTGACCGACCTCACCCTAACATATTGGGGTCCTGTATTTCCTCCCACAGAGCATCTCAAAAGGAGGTCGATCAATGCTGGCATGATAACTGTTGTTATACGAAAATTCCTCTAACGGAAGATACGTATCCCAACTCCCAAGGAAGTCCAATACACACGCTCATAGCATATCCTCTAAAGTCTGAATGGTTCGCTCGCTCTGGCCGTCAGTCTACAGATGGAAGATCGTAATGAAATGCAGACGGGTGCCTAACTCATCCTGGAACCTCTTCCAAAATTTGAAAGTAAACCTTACGTTCCTGTCACAACTGGAAATTTTGTGTCATGTAATCTATACACTCAAGCTAATGTGAATCAAAAGCTTAAGAACATGTGTAACACCTATGATTATGACATCAAAAACTTCAATCAAATACATCATACAAGTACTACTAATAGTCATCAAATAATTGGAGACCCTAGAAGTCCTTGTTTAAGTCCATTTTGGACTAGAACTCCCTTATTGGATCCAAATGGACCAATAAGCTTCCAATTAGACTATCATGGGCTTAGAACCCTAATTGGGCTCTAATTGGACCCACACTAATTTATTTCAACATTTTGGGCCATGTTGGGCCTAGAATGGAATGAAGTAAAAGCTTTGATCCATGAATACCCTAAACTAGTCCAACAAAAATGGAAAAAAAATCATACTATATTCTTTTATGTTGAAACTCACCCAAACTAACTCTAATATTGGGCTTAGGAGCAAAAAGCCCAAATTTTCCTTTTTCCTTCCATGTTTTCGGCCCAAAAACAAGCCCAAGAGAAAGGTTTGACTTTCTCATGCCACCTCACTATTAACCAAAGGACTTCCATGCAAGAAACTCATATCTCCATGCAAACATCACCTCAAATATCATTTCTTCTTCCTCTCTCTCTCACTCTCGGCCACATGCAAACACACACACACCACAAAAATCTCTTCCAAACTCTCTAAGTCTAGAATAACAATCCTCCCTCCTTCTTCAAAATTTTCGTGAATCTAAGAAGCTTTCAAGAGGATCTTGCAAGTTAATCATCATCTTAGGTAAGTTTTTACCTATATCCATGATCTAGCTACTTCATTCCATCAAAAACCTCTTCTAAATCTATTCCAACTTGTGATCATGCACCTTAGAAGTCACCAAACTCGAGATCTACCAAGGAAAGGTGCTAAGGCCGAAAAATCACTTCATTTCCTTCCATCTTTTCTTCAAAAACCGAAAGCTTCAAACAAGGTGAGCTTCATACCCCCTATTTTCTGTTTTTATGAGTTTTTTTTTTTTTGGGGGGGGGGGGGGGGGGAATACAAGTGAAAGTGTAGATCTATATGTGTTTTGTATGCTTTGTATGATTTCCATGCTTATATGTGTGCTTTTGTGTGTTATAATGTTGGATCTAGCCATAAAATCCCTCAAAACCGAGATATACCTTATGTTAAATGATTTTAGCATCAAATATATTTCTACATACAATGTGTTTCTAGAAAAATAGCTACATGGCTTAGTAACAATTTCTTTGGGCTAAAAACACAATTTTTGGACCTAAAATGTGAAAAATACAAAATTAAGGGCCCAAATTGACATATCACGAATTCTGATGGATGAGGTGTGTCAAAACAGTTTCAATAAAACAATTTCTGGAAATATACTCATTTGGAGGATTAAAAACATAAATTTCAAGCTTAATGGGCTAAAAATGACATTTTAGGCCCAATGAGGCCCATTATGCGAAATTTTCTGTTTTGGAGGGCCAAAACTGAGTTTTTCTGTAAAACAGTGGACTATAAGTGATCCAAGTCCGTTTCAAAGGTTTAAAATGCTTTTTAAATTTAAAAAGGACCAAAGTTGCAAAAATTTTACAATTTGGGCCAAAATTGTCAAAATTGCGAAAAAGAAGGGTTATAACCGAGAAAACTGAAATTTCAGGGACTTAAGCTGTTTTCTATGAAAAATATGCTGGAAAATATTTATTTCAATAATTTTTGGTGTTAAAATGTCAAGAAAATTGATTTAAGGACCAAACCGGAAAGTATTTAAATAAAGGGTTGAAAAAATAAATTTTACAAACAAGGAGGGGCTGAAAACAGAAAACTTTCAAGGCTAATTCAATACATGCAATTTGACCAAATGATGGCACCACGACTATCGATGAAATACAATATATTACAACACCAAAAGTCGTTGTTAAACGAATTGGTTCGGTCTCGAACCAATAAAAATCCGAAACTACTAACACGACGACACTATGACACTACAACACTACGATTCATACTAATAACGTTTGGGAATTCAATATACACGCGAGTGTGCACAGACGTCTACGCACCATCTTTGGGCCCCAAAAGTGTAAAATCTTGTTTGTTGAGCCTAGCTAGCCCAATGACCTGATCTTAAGGCCCGAAGACCTCTATCTTACGAAGTGTTGGGTTTTACCGATCCGACACAACGTAACAGGACTTTCAATGGCTTGTATACTACTGGTCCCCAAGGGTCCTTTGGTATCGCTAGTAGAGTCTACCTTTTTATGCGAGGCGGGTCTGGGACCCCTCGTACCTTTTTATCCCCAACCGGCTAATGGAGTCATCGAGGCCTTCGTGTCCTCTTTCTCTTCGGATGTGGGACTACACGTAGTCAGGGCGGTTGGATAACGTGATTAGTACGGACCACGCCTACGGGATCGTTAGTATTGCTATAGACTAGTCGTTTGTGTAACGCGTGTTTGTAGCAAATAATCATGCTCAAAAATAATCCAACGTCGCCTGGTATTGATAACTTCACGCATTGCAATGGTTTCAATGTAAATTCACGGAATTCAAAGAATTAGGAAAACATCGGGTTTTCCTAGGGTTTCTCAATACATACATATTCGAAATACATACAACTTCAATAAACAAATTTTACAAGTACAGAAACAAACAAGCATACTTATGGATCTTCACTAACGTTTTCAAAAGCTTTTCTTTTCAGAAAATATCGGATTTTCTGGTGGTTTTCAAACGATACGAAACATTGTTTTTCAAATACAACTTATGAACTCACCAACATTTCATATGTTGACGTTTTTCAAAATACTTGTATTCTCAGGGAACCAGTGAATCAAAGGAAATCATATTCAGTGATGGCTTGCAGTTTATTTATGTACGAATCGAACAATTTATTTTGGGAATGTAATGTTTAAACAATGTACTTCATGTAAACTCTACTGGTTGTACTATATTAATGCATGGTGACGAATGTTGTTACGTTTCATATATATACAATGTTATTCAATTGAGTCACGACAGCCCCCGAACGTTTCCGCCGCCTGGTTTGGGGGTGTGACAGTTCCTGTCTGAAACCACAGAAACCGACACCCCGTGTCGTGCCACGACTTCCCTGATGTATACCTCAACCAACTTCTTTGCCAAGATACTCTCCTGAATCGGGATAAAATGTGATCTCTTAGTCAATCGACCCACGATGAACTAAATCGAATCCACTCCACGCGTAGTTCGAGACAACTTCGTAATGAAGTCCATGGTACTCTCCTCCCATTTCCAAACCGGAATATCTGACGGTTGCATCTTGCTGCGAGGCCACTGATGCTCGGCCTTGACATTCCTGCAAGTCAAGCACCAATCCACGTACCAAGCTACATCCCGCTTTATGTTGGGCCACCAATAATCAGGATGAAGATCTCGACACATCTTTGTCGCCCGGGGATGAATGAAGAACCGCTATTTGTATGCCTCTTTCGTTAGAACCTGATGCACACCATCCCAATACGGAACCCACACTCTATGATGAAGAGTCAATAACCCTCGGCTATCATAATAAAAGGAAGCCACCTGACCCACAATACGCTCACTCTTCTGGTGCTCTTCCTTCATAGCCTCAATATGTGCCTCTCAAATCTGGTCCAAAAATGGAGTAATCGCGGTCATCCTCAAACAAATACCCCTGATCGGTGTCTCGACTGTCTTGTGTCTAAGAGCATCAACCCCCACATTGTCCTTCCCCAGATGGTAAAGGAGTTCACAATCATAATCCTTCACTACATCCAACCATCGGCGCTTCCTCATATTCAAATTCGGTTGATCCATCAAATACCTTAGGCTCATGTGATTCGTGTAAATAGTACAACGGACCCCATAGAGGTAATGTCATTGAATCTTGAGGGCAAAAACCACATCCCCCAGCTCTAAATCATGCGTCAGATAATTCACTTCATGAGGCTTTAGCTGCCTCAAAGCGTATGCGATCACGCAACCCCTCTGCATTAGCACTGCACCTAAAACCGTAATCGATGCATCACAATAAACCACGAAATCCTCAACACCCTCTGGCAGGGTCAAAATAGACGTCTCACACAATCTCTACCTCAAGGTCTCAAAAGCTTTCTGCTGCTCAGGACCCCAGCAAAAAGTGACTGTCTTATTTGTCAACCGAGTCAAAGGAACCGCTATCTTGGAAAATCTTGTATGAACCTCCGATAGTAACCTGCTAAACCAAGGAAACTCCGATTCTCAAATGGAGAACTTGGAACCTCCCATCTCATCATGGCCTCGACCTTAACCGAACTGACTAGGATACCATTCTGGTTGACAAAGTGCCCCAGAAACTGCTTCTCGCGCAACCAGAACTCATACTTGGAGAACTTTGCATAAACTCTCTCCCTTCTTAAAGTCTCAAATACCTCCCTCAAGTGCGCCTCATGCTGCTCCTGGATCTTGGAATAGACCATAATATTGTCAATAAACACAATCACAGATCGATCCAACATCGGCCTGCATACGCAATCCATGAGGACCATGAACGCGGTTGGATCATTGGTGAGCCCGAAAGGCATCACCACAGACTCGTAATGATCATAACAAATCCAGAAAGTCATCTTATGTATATCCTCATCTCTAACCCTCATATGATGATGACCCGAACGCAAATCAATCTTGGAAAATCAAGATGCACCCTGAAGCCGGTCGAACAAATCATCAATCCTTGGGAGTGGATAATGGTTTTTCACTGTTAGCTTATTCAGCTCCCAATAGTTAATACACATCCGATGAGACCCATCCTTCTTCTTTACAAATAGGATCGGTGCTCCCCATAGTGAACTGCTCGGACGAATGAACCCCTTGTCGAATATGTAATGCTTGAATCTCAGTAAGTTCCTCTTTTGACCTTGCATTATTAATTTGTCCCATTTTGATCCTTGAGTTGTACGCAGGGCATACAACAAGGTACGCTTAGCGTACAAGTGATGAAGCAAGTACACGGGGCATACCAAGTGGTACGCTTAGCGTACTTATGTGAGGGTGTGATCGGGGTTCCGGATGCGTATGTAGGGCGTACAACTTCGTACGTGAGCGTACGCAAAGATTAATGAAAATCCTAATTTTAGGGGTTGGCCATTATATAAGAATCCTTATGGACTTGAGACCTTCATTTTATCAGCTTCTTTGTCCCCTTTACCATACATTCGAACCCTAATTCCATCTTGTGTGTTTTTGAGCTTAAAAGGCCATTTTGAGGTGTATTTTGGTGCTTTGAAGAAGGTGTCCATCCTTGAAGCTTAATTGAAGGAGTGAAAGCTTATAGATCCAGAACCTTATCATCTTTTGGCACTCATTTGAGGTATAAAGTCTTGAACTTGATGCTTATTAGTTTAGATCTCTTTTGGTTTGGGTTTATGGAACCTTTTGGTCCTATTGGCGAGATCTTATGAGTTTACATCGTATTTGAAGCTTAGAGTTGCTACTCTTGGTGTTATTTAGGTCCTTGAGTCATCAAGTTTCCATTTTGGGGGTTGAGATCCATCCATGCATGAGTTAAGGCCATTTTTCATGGAAGTAGAATGTTATATTTCGAGTCTGGGTTCATTTTGGGGCGTGCAAAGTCACCAAGTCAGTGACTTTGACATTGATTAGGACTCAGATATGTGGTTTGGACCTTTGGGCTAAGCATTAAGTGCTTAATGACAAAAGGTGGCTTAATAGAGGAGTACGTTAGGCGTACAAGTCTGTACACGCAGCGTACACGCTAACAAGCGTGTACGAGCTGCGTACAGTTGAGTATGTCTTGTGTACTTAGTCAGAGTGGGCTTCATATATTTGGGCCTCGATTTGGGCTATTTCTAGGACCTGCTTGCTTTGGACCTTAGTGGGTCATCTGAAAACAACTTTTGGACTAAGGATATTATTGGGCTTTAAGGTAAGGCCCATTAGAGAGGGTTTGGGCCCAATTTGGAAAATTAGGCCATAAGTGGGCCACACGTGGGCCTTGGAAGATTATTTAGTGTTGGGCCTTTTATATTGTGGATTTGGGCCTTATTCATGGATCAAATTAGTCCAGGGGTAAAATGGTCATTTTAACCCAAGTATGGAGTATTGGATATTGATTGAAACCCAAGTATTGATTAGGTGTTATTTTGTACTGATAGCTCGAGGAGTCGTCAGGGCAACATCTAGGGATTTCTTTTTGTGAGTTTCAGCATTTGAGGTGAGTTTCCTCATTGGGTTTAGCAGGTCGAAGGCACCAATGTCGGCCCTTCTTGTTTATGTTAGGATGTTAGGAGTTTGCGTGACCCTTGTATGTGTCATGTGTTGATATGTATACCGGGTGGGGCTCGATGTCGGGTGAGGCCTGAGGACTGGAATATATGCTACTGTTATGATCATTATATGTGTTAAGATGATTATGTGATATTGATTCTATGTGTATAGCGGGCGAGGCCCGGTAACAGGCGAGGCCTGAGAATAACGTATGTGTAAACCGAGCGAGGCTCGATGCCGGGTAAAGCCCATTGTCGGGTGGGGCCCGGTATGTGATTTATTATTTGTGGTATGGGATAGTTTGGGGAACTCACTAAGCTTTGTGATTACTATTTTCATTATATGTTTCAGGTACTTCCGGTTGCAAAGGGAAGAGCTTGGGTTGACTGCATCGCACACACCATTGGGATTCCGTATATGATATTTACTCTGATTTTTATGACATCTGATGCATTGGTTATTTTGAGATGTATGGATGATATTTGGAAATACTATTTTATCTATTTTAAAAATGACATTTTTGGGATCATATTTTTGGGATGTTACATAACAGCTCCTGCAGCTGTGTAGACAACTCATGCATCTCGGGAGGAGCCAATCGATACGGTGCCTTGGCTATCGAAGTCACATCCGAAAGATTGAGTAAAGTAAGTTGTTATTCTTTGCAATTTATGCAAAAAAGATGCAATCATATTTAAAACCGTTTGATAATGATTTGTCTATTATGAGTTTTATTTATTTACTTCAACCATGTGCAAGGAAAAGCCTATTTGATGATCTTAAAACCGTTTGACAATGTATGTTTATACATTATATACAAATTTTGACGAAATTTGTAGAAATTTTTTATTATTTTGTAAAAGTAAACGATTTAGTCTTATGACCTACTAAACAGGTCAAAAATGGCTAAAGTGAATAAATTAGTCGGTTTCTTGGACTTGTCTATTCAAAAAGTTAAATAGTCAGGATTTTTCTATTAAAAAAATAAAATTTAGGACTTTATTAAAACTTTTCTCAAAATATTGAGATTTTTCTACAAATTTTCTTTAGAACTAAAACTATGAAGATTTACTTTTAGATTTTTAGTTGTAGATTTCACTGATTGTTATTTTTGTTAGGAATAGAACTCGTCTATCCATTTCTTCGAAATTTGTCAACCCACACTCTTCCCTAGTCGAAATCTCCATCAACATGAATCCATCAAAATCCATTCCTTATATCGCCTTCACTAACATCACCATCCATAGTTTCTTTTGTATGCTTGGTCAAAAAGTTATGATAAAAACATTTTCTATCTGTTCATATTAGTGGAAATGACCATTTAAATTTTGAGTTAAGAAAGTCATCCCCTCGCCCAACCCCTTTCTCCGAAATTGGTAAACTTTCATCGACAAAAACCGTTCATAGTTTCTTGAAGACAAGCTTTGAAAATTTCACATTATTCTCCTGGTGCATCTTTTTCTACTTAAGTTGGGTCAAAAGGTCTCGTACCAACAAAAATTTGAATATTAAATTCCCTTGCCAGGTTGTATGTAATCTTGTAAATTTTGTGTGACATATTTGTCACTCACAATAATCCGTAGCTAATTATCACAAATGTGTTAATGAATATGTAATTACTTTTTTGTGGGAGATTAGTCACTAATAGCTTTTCATGTAAATATTTATATAGTTGTCGTAGTATTGTTGGTGATTTTAGTGTCACTAAGTCATTCTAATATAATGAAATTTATAGATTATCAGTGAAGTTCAATATTGATTTTATTAAAAGTTAGGAGGTCAGAGTGCTCTTGTATAAATTGAGTTTGATCTCAGTTCAACCAGGTTGAAGGAGTTAAAAAATTATTTTGTTAAAAAAATATTATAAAAATATTAATTTTAAAATCTATTCTCCATAATTATCCTTGAAATTCTGATCAAATCAACGTTTAATGTTAATTGATGCTTATCTTTCGTAACAAGAAGAATCATAATTCTATAAATTCTAGTTCATGCTTTCATATCGATGCCTTGATTTGAGATTGTTATTTGAAGATTATCTCAATAATTTTGATTTTGTGTAACCCATACATATGGTTTAGATATCATATTTGGAAAATAACCACACAATCCTTCAAGCTGATCCAAATGATTCATCAATTTAAAAAAAACCTTCTTTTCTTCCCAAACCCCAACAAGTGTCACCAATATCTTACAAAATTTTCCATGATTTAAAGAAAAAATTAGATACGTGGAACAATATATTTAGGCCCGACCCTGATATTTTGTAAGTCTTGTGCGAAAATCAAAGTGAGGCTCATCAAATTTTCTTGTAAGAATATTATTAAGTAGATTTTTCACCGTTAAGTTCAATACTTAAAGTTGCTAACAAACATCTCGAAAATTCACTACCACAATATCATGTCTTCACTCATTATTAATAAATTAAAACCATTACAAAACTTTAAAAAAGATTAAAAAAAACCAATGCATTACTATTACACTTTCATAATCAATATTCTCAAGACTCCTTTTAAATCAAAATGAAATCTAAAACATTTAATTTCTCTTGATACATGGTCGAGTGCAAAACAATATACTTTATGATATACAAGAAATTGGATAAATGTTTATTATTTTTATGAAATTTAGCATTTCGTTAAATGTATAATGTTTAATTGGTAAATGTTTTTGTAACGATTTCAGTTCGTTGAATAAATCACCAACATCGATGTCTGAGATACAACCATTTTGCAACTTTTTTTCAAGATTTTTGCAACTTGTCTTTAACTAACTAGTATTTAGTGATTTCAACTTTTCTAGCTGTGAATAAAAACCAAAAATATCTTCATATTGTTTTTATTGTTCAAACCTTCGTTCTAATGAACCAATAGATTGATCAACTATATACACAAATTATTAAATCGTGAATAACTCTTGAGGTGAAAGTTCATGTATTGGTTCTGATGATCCAACGCCACTCTCATTAATATGTTTTTTATTTTAATTCTTCTATTATTGTTTTTTTCAACAGACACTGGTTTAATTTCCAAATAAAAAAGCTATAACTCTCACACAATCCAAAACCTTCTCAAACCCATTCTCTCGGTGGCCTTTAAAAAACTCAATAAGTACTCGGGAACTACTCATTTCCTAATCGATATGTATAGTTGCATATTGACGTTGTTTTCCAAGGTTTTTTTTTATATATATATGATACGATATAACCAAAACAATTATAAGGTCAAATCTTCTAATTCCATAATCTGCTAGACAAGTAGTTTCACTTTGATATTTATATATGTTTGTTCATCAGCAAGTTTATATAAAGCTTCTACTATTTCATGAGCTCGAGTCATTATTTCTTTCACACTTTCAATCATATTTTTCCAACTTGTACTTGACAAAGATTTTAAATTGAGATTATGTGTAGGTAATTAAAATTTAGAGTAAATTATTGAAATCGTCCTTGTGGTTTGCTTAAAATAACGTATTTGGTTCCTAACTTTTATTTTGCAATCAAACCATCCTATATTATGATTTTATTGCAGTCTTGGTCCATATTGGATGTAAAAATACTATCATGCCCTTGTCTATTATGTTTTAATTCGTTATTTTTTTTTAAAAATATTTATATTATCATTGTAACGTCCGGGTTTCAGGGCTAAGCATTTTTGTCAATGTAATAGTCTAGGTCAACTCTTGTAACTCTTTTTGAAGAAATAAAGATGAAATATTTGAGTATTATGTGAATTATGTGTGTTTATTATTTAATTATAAGTGTATAATTAATAAAGAATAAAAATAAGCGTCAAAATTAAAGTATGAGATAAGCCCGATGTCTCTACATAAAGTTGTAGAATATGTCTCAAGGTTTCTGTACATATAAAGAACGCCGAAATCCGAGTTATAACGAAGAAGTTATGGCCCGTCGAAGTTTTACGGCAAAACCGGCACGACACCGGGAAGCGTAAATAGTGAATTTACGATAGAGTGAGATTTAGCCTTATCAATCTAAACGAAAGTTGTAGAATATGTTAAACTAAGAACGTCGATAAAAAGAACGCCCAAATCTGACTTCGTATGAGGAAGTTATGATTTTTCTAAGATTCGGCTTAGCAGTGCACGACCCGAAACTCGAATTTTTGTTCGAGCGGTTTTTGGCTTACGCGACCTAAATGAGAGTTGAAGATCTCATTAATAGGAACTTAACGGTAAAAAGATGGACGAAAACGGAGTTCGTATGAAGGAGTTATGAATTCTTCGCGGTCATTTAACAGTCTAAACGCCTCTTACTGCTAAATTTGAGATCGGTCGAGAATTAGCCGACGGAGTCTAAATGAAAGTTGTAGATCTTGTTTTTACCTACGCGTGGAAAAAAAGAACGTCGAAAACGGAGCTCGTATGCGAAAGTTACGGGGTTTAGAAGTTGGCAGAGTGCTGCTGCAAAAGGGGTGACGTGGCTGAATATGGGCCAAGGCTTTCTCCCCAAGGAAAGCCATCAGATGATGACACGTGGCACTGACTCGGCGAGTCAGTGAACCGACTCGGCGAGTCCGTCAGGATTTCACCCTATAAATAGAAGTGTCGGGTTCTCTCATTTCTCACACCTTTCCCCACTTCTTTCTCTCTCTACACTCTCTCTCTAAGCCTCCTTAAGCCCCCTAAAGCCTAGGTAAACCCCCTAGCACCCGAAGGAAGCCCCGAGGCTCCCGGAGTCCCGAGAAAAGAGCCTTTCGGCTCGGGAACGCTGCTCCAACGAAGCCCGGTTTTCGAGAAAACTCGCTGTAAGTGAGCTACGCCTAACCTATCTTTAGTTTAGCTTACGTTTTAATATAGTAATGTTATTAGGACCTTATAATAAGTACTTGGGCTATTATTATGGGTTATATAAGTATCGTTTAACGCTTATATAATAATAATAATAATAGCTAGACTATTAATTAATCGCGGTTATCGTTAGACTAAACCCTAGTGGTGTTGGTACTAGGTTTTGTCGAAGGAATATCGTTTTGAGAGTATCGAAGCGCTGTCCGAGTGCTGAGTCACCACCTTTCAGGTGAGTGCATAGTTACTTTCAGCTTACACATAGATATGAAGTATTTTATATAAATTACGTGCTATGTGTGCATATTATCTGAATACTTGCTATCTATGTTGGATGAACATTGTTATACATGTTTTCAATGATTTAAACTGTATATGTATTTTATATCTACGAAAATGTTGGGGTAAAACATGGGTAGATGTAATAGCTGATGTGTGATAAAATGCTGAGAGGCCTCGATGTTGATGTTGTTGTTTCTGTCATCTAGCGGAGTATGGATGACGACCACGGACTCTTCTAGACAGTCCAGTGGAACACTAGCAGGCTCGCAACCTGTAGGTGTTTGTGAACGATGTGTTCACCGGTGTACTCCATCCCCCACATGATTGCCTTTAGGACATTTATTGCTGAGGAATCCCCTTAGCAGTAGTGTCCGCCCCGATGATGATCCCTAGGCTAGGTCCCTTATGATAGGTGTTTAGGGACGTAAAGTGAGGATAACGGGAACGGGTAATCGGGTTATTGTTGATTGATGAAATTAATAAACTTATTTATTGTGGGTTGAAAACCCTATGTGCTCACCAGGCTCCCAAGCCTGACCCACTCAGTTTTATGTATTACAGGTAGTGGCGCATGAGCATAGGTGTGATGTTTTGGACGAGGGATTACGGATATAGGCCTGTAGATATGAAATAATGTAGTAAGGCTTATATTGTACTGTTTATGCTTTTGATCTGTACGAACATGACATCCCAAGTCTTTTAATGAAATACATTTCTATGGAAATGCTTTTGATAAATCTTTATCATATTTTGTTTTGGGACAAATTCCGCAACACTTTCATTTAAAATGTAACTCTGATTTTTAAACAAAACATAAACAAACCGGTCTTTTCTGGCCGTGATTTTGGGGATGTCACAATCATTAAATAATTTGGGTCCCACAAGAAACAAAGAAATGTTATTAAACTATCAAGCGCCACTTCCCCCACCCCACGACATGCCCTTCCCTCCAATCTTCGTCTTCATTGGGTACTCTACAGGTGCTCTTATCGGAATCTGTAATTAACATCTCAAATCCTAACCTGGAATTTATTAAAATCAAATCCTAAATTTTGAATCTGAAACTGAAAACTGAAACTCAAAATCAAAACCTGAAACTAGACTCAATATCCAACCTGAAATGTGAAACTCAAAAATCGAAACCCAGAATCGATCTGTTTACTGACTGATGGTATTATAATCTTATGCTCCAAATTTCAACTACTACTACTACTACTACACCGTTACAATTGTTTCCAGCACCACAAAACAAGCTCATACAAAAATCGAAGAATAATTTTAATAAATATAAACCCATCAACACAAAGAATTGCATACAAAAACTGAAGAAAAAATTCTTACGGTTCGATGCTCAATTGTATGCCTGTCTTGGAGAACAAAATCGAGAACATAAGTAATCCATTGGAATCATCGTACTTGCTGAAGTAACGAAGATCGTTTCCTTAATGCTTTCCAATTTAAACCCTCCAATAAATAACTTCCCTTCGTCTGATCCTATTGACCCCTCTTTATTTCTTGCACATTGTAACATCCACAAAAATCATGCCAAATTTGAAAATGTTCAAAACATTTCAGAACCATTTATTATTACAAAACTTGTTTTCAAAATAGTATAATATCAGAGTATCCCAAAAACAAGTCATATACATGAGGAGTTGTACGATCACGCCTTTACCTTCCCGCGATCATCTGATGTACCTGAAACCAAAACTGAAACTGTAAGCCCGAAGCTTAGTGAGCTTTCCAGAATACCCATACACATAATAATACACATTTAATCACAAACATCATACTATGGGTCCAGTCAACCATCAGGTTGGAATACTCCAGGCTCTCAACCATCTGGTTGGAATGCCAACATACTATGGGTCCAATCATTCTCGGGATGGAATACCCCAGGCCCACAACCAACAGGTTGGAATGCCCACATACTATGAGTCCAATCATCCTCAGGATGGAATACTCACGGCCCATAACCATCGAGTTGGAATGCCCAGGTCTATTGGCTTTCACACAAAGCAGATAAGCCTCAATCATCAATCAAACACGTGCACAGATTACAGATAACCAAATAACATTCTATAGACAGACAAACTGATCTAACTGATCATAACCGCATATAACATCCTATCTACCAGGATACTGATCTAACGGATCATAACAACATATACCATCATATCTACCAGGATACTGATCTAACAGATCATACAATACTCAAGCATATAACATATCCGGATAACAATCCAAAAGGGTCGTCCTTGGTGCCTTAGACCCTTGAGTATAGTGAGGAAACTCACCTCATAACTGTCGAACTGAATTAAAGAATCGAACTCCCAAATTGATGTCTCACCACAAATCCCGAACTATCAAATAACGAATATTAAGTCAATAAATGGGAATGTCAATCTTGACTAAGGGTCCTCATACTTCATTTTTTCCTTTCTCTTTATTGGGCCAAGGCCCATTTTCCAAATCCATAATCTTAAAAGTCCATATATCCAAGGCCCATTAATGACCCAATTTTCCCAATTGGGCCCAACTTCCTAATTAGGCCTTATTATAGGACCCCTTATCAAAACTGGCCCCATTTGCAATTATTCAGAGGGCCCAGCAAGGCCCAAGTACAATTAGTCTAAAAGCGGCCCAAACCCGAAGCCCAATTTGACAAAAGCCCAACAGAAGACGTACGCGGGGAGTACTCTTCCCGAAGTTGACCACCATCGGGGTGATTGACTCAGTATGCTGGACATAGAGGATTTACGTGGGGTTTTGCCAAAACCCTAATAAGCGCTTAATGACTTAAGCACTGAAGCCCAAATTCTAGATCCATCGACCAAATGTGTCTTTGAACCATAAAGTCACGAACTTTAAGACTTTGGACGTCCAGAAAGCTCTTAACACATGGTCTTAATCCATTAAGACCTTCCTACTCCATGCATGAGACACATTTAGCTATTGGGACATCATTTTTATCACTTAGGACCTCCTCAAGGGCCTAAAAGGACAGCTCATCTCGTCCAAATCATATCATGCATCAACTTGGGACTTTTGGGACAAGAAATGGTTCCAAAAAGCTAGCATTGCAAGATCTATAACATACAAGCATAAAGTTTGAAGCTTTTTACCTTCTGGAGCTTCTATATCACAAGGAAACTTTATATCCACAAGCTTGCCTTCCTTCTCCAATTATTTGATGTAATGTCTTCACCTTCAAGAGCTTAAAACACACACTAACTCACACTCACACACAAAACTAGGGTTTGGAACATTTTTGGAATATGGAGGCTAGAAGTAATGAGAGAAAATGAGCCATAAGGATGTTTATATAACCCCAACCCTAAATAGTAGGATTTGCATCTGACGCGAGTACGCTTAACGTACATAAGTGTACGCCCAACGTACATAAGTGTACGCCCAACGTACTAAGGCGCGCCCTAGTACGCTTAGCGTACTAGCCTTGTCTCCAAAGTTGCAACTTTAGCCCTTAGGCTTCTCATGGGTCGACTCCTCTAACCCCAGGGACTACAAATGAAAAATAATGATAGAAGAGAGGGTTCGAAAATACCTACAAAATCTCGGGATGTTACACACATGAAAATATGGAAGGTCGAGTTGTAGTTTTTGAATTTAGGGTTAGAAAAGAGATGGATAAGAAAGGTGTGGAGAGGAACCATCTATGGGTTATTGGAATTTTTGAAGTTAAGGTAGAAGACGAGCCAAAGAATAGAAGTAATGAAGGAACTCATCTCCATGGTGGTGGGTGCAGCGGTGGGAGTGATTGAGAAGAGGGGTAGGGAATTGAAGGGCTGGCTAGTCAACGAGAGAAAGATTAAGGGGTGGATGAGGTATGGTGTAGGGCCCATTCCTAATTATTGAACAATATTCTATAATAAATAAATAACAAATCTAATAAATATACTAAAATAAAATACTTAAGGGAAATTATAGTCTTTTTATATATGATAGAAACGACGACCGCAATAAAATCTTATCATAGGGACGGTCCGAGTGCAAAGTAAAAATTAGGGACAAAAGACATAATTTTAAGCAAACCATATAGACGATTCCAATAATTTACTCTAACATTTATAATTTTTAACAAATGACAAATAAGTGTGCAAAACTCACATATCGGGTAGTAGAGCACTAGAAGCAAAACAAAAGTCAAAAGAAAACAATTTATATCAGAAATAGATTTGTATTTTTCTTTGGATATAAATACATTCTTAATTTGTTGGTGAATTTTAAAAATTATATATATATATATATATATATATATATATATATATAATGTTTTTCTTTGATTTTTCTCACAACTAAAATAACTTAAAGGTTGCAACTAAATCTTATATTATATTATAAAACATATTAGTCATATTTTGAATTTCAAAAGGCATAAGTTACAAAACTTTTTGTGCAGATCAATTATGCGTAAATAATTTATTAATACATGTCAAAAGTTTGAAAACTTTAATTAAGGAAAAAAAAGAAATTCAATTTAGAGGAAAATGAAAATTTTAAAATATTAAATTCATATATATAAAATTAATTTATATTTTTTTAAACTAAACACAAATATTAATTAATTTACATCAATAGTATAAGACTATACTATTGATCACCTCCACCTTACATATGGACACATCTATGCCATTATAACATTAAAGAGTGTTAAGGGTGATGTGACGATGTCACCTCTTAACACAATTATAACATAGGAAACATCATGCCCTTTCTTGTTAAGTGATGTTCTCTCTCTCTCTCTCTCATATTATAACATAGAAACACCACCCTAAATTCATGTCAAAACATTTTAGATGGTGATGTGGCAAAGTTTGGATGTTATTTCCTGTGGCCCATACATTGTAGTATAACATACAATATAAACATAATTATTTTATTTAAAAGTGAAATTTTTTTTATTACATAATAACTAATAATAAAATCCAATAATTATTTTTCCGTAAAAAACTATTTTCCAAAAAAATCTATTTATTATCGTCGCCTTGCATGGACACACATCTAGTGTTACATTATGTATATAAGTAATCGAGATGACTATTTTCGTTAATGTTAACACATAAAAATGTATTTTATAAAAGTACCAACACCATAAATATATATATTTGTCCAAAAAACTGGAGCCTCCTAAAATCTAAAGCCTGATACGACCGCACTGTCCGCACACCTCTAGGGTCGTTTTGAATATATTCAAATCATTTTTGTCGGTCTAAATCCCCACGATTTTCGTTCGTATGTTTATGTTATATGCCTGTGCCATGGTCACGAAGTTCTAGGTGGTACAGATTATATTAAAGGTTCTACACCTTGTTAAGGCTCAAGCTCGATGGAAGCTCGGATATGTATCTTTTTGAAACTTTTTAATCATTCAAGGTTAGTTAAATTATTTTTTCGTGTATGCTAAGATAATCGTGATTTTGAATATTTTTATCTTTTATTAATTTATTTGATTTGATGTACTGTAAAAAAAAGCTGTGTACAGCTGAAACTAATTACAAGAAGTTATATGTGTATAGATTTTCTTCTTTGCTTTACTTTAAAACACATAACACGACTAAAACGTCAAAAAGGAATAATTAAAATAAGGAACATACATGGTTAAGAGTTACGAACAGGTGGGATCGCGAAGTTCAAAAGAATACTAGTTTTCAATCCTTATGACTAGGAATTCGGCATAACCAGATCATGCACCGACATTCATGAATATATAGAGTTAAGTAAATTTGTCAACAAAAAGTTCACTTGTATTATTTACGATTATCCACGTCTATTTTAATGGTTTATAATGACATTAAACTAGTATATACACACATATATGGTGAGATCCGTTGAAAACTCATATATTCATAAGAATTCGAGAATTAAAAGTGGAACGTTATATCAAAATTAACATAATAAATCAAATTTTCTGATTTTTTTTATAAAGTTAATAACTTTCGATTTTTTTTTTAAGAATGTAGATTTTTTAAGAAAACATTAATTTTGAAAAAATTAATTTTTTTAAAAGCTGCAATTTTTTTTAAAAGCAGTAGTTTTTAAATATTAGTAAATTTTAGAAAAAAACTGAAATATTAAAAAAAATTAACGTTTCATGTGCATATATGCATATTTTTTCAAGTGTATATATATAGGGATGAACTTGCGACAGAACCGGTACCGACCCGTACCGCTCTCAATTTCCTGAAAAACGAATTTGATCGAAAGTCAATCCCGAGTACCGAACCGAATTAACATCTCCGGTACCGGTATTGGGAATGGTACCCGGTTTCGGTACTAGGACCAATACTGATGATACCGAATCCCGAATTTCAAGTATTTGGAGTACCGAGTACCGTCCCATATTTTTAAATTTGGTATAGTTTGGTATCGGTACCGGTTCCGGTACGGGATCGGGATTTGGGACAAACTGCTCATCCCTACATATATGCATATTTTTTTCAAGTGTATATATGTATATTTCTTATAATATAATATTCGTAAATAATCATAAAAAACCCATTTTATTTACTAATATATAAACACAATAGTATAAGTATTTTATTCGATACAAAATAATATATAAAAAACAATAATGCTACAAAGATTCAAAGTGTTATCATTTCTTCGTGTCAAGATTTTCATATTTTTCTTCAATTTATCACTTTTCACATCTTTAATATTTTCCACAAATTCTTCCAAATCTACAAGATTTTTTTATTGATGCAAGAACACTCAAGAAAATGCATATATACATATCATGTAAGATTCGTATATGATTATATCATGTATGATTCACATGTGATTATATAATTTGATATTCACATGTTATTGTATCTTTTAAAATTCAAATGTGAAATTCACAAGAAAATTAAAAAAAAAAAATTAACGAAGAACATTCACACAAAATGCATGTGTACATATAGATGTAATTCATATGTGAATTACATATGAATCACTGCACACTTATAGTCTTGCTTCCGATTAATTACTAAAATATTATGCCAATTTACACAAATCACATATGATTTGTAAAGGGAGATATTCTCAAAATAGAGGAACTAACATATAGCTCGAAAAGGCTTTCATCTATAAGTTAACCTAAACTAGTTTAATTTACTATCATCCATGTGTCCACAAAATATCGTCATAGTCCACGTACTAACGCATGACTCATAAAGTCAATATCCATCCCTTTTCATTTTATACTTGGTCCATCAAATTGAAATAGAAGTTTCACAGTTTGGTGCAAGGATTTAGGACAAACAATAACTTAGATTTGAGTAACGTATCATCAATGTCATCAAATAAATACTACAAGACTACTAAAAATGTTGATTATGACTTAAGAAATAAGAATAAAATTAATATAAAAACTTAGCACTTGAAGATGAACCAAAATCGGATTTGTGACATGTGTTATTAACGTCAGACCTTTTCCAAAATAATAAGTTTATTTTGACTTCAAAGATCGATAAAAACCGAGATTACTGCTTAATAATGGAAGAGAACTATTAAATAAAATGGAGTAAAATGGTAATCAAACAAACAGGGATCGATGTTGTAGAGACATGATCAACATGGTTATATCCATAAAAACTAGAAAGCAAGCGTCGATCAATGTGTAGAGATTGCAACGATATCGTGAACCACAATCTTAACACACTCGATCTCCCATTCAAATTCAACATGTGACCGTTAGAATCGATTATGGAGAGATTAGTCGATGAAGAAAGGGATATATACAGTAAAGTCCCGATATTTTCATCGATTTGACAAAAAAGTCCTAAACTTTATTTTTTTGACAGAAAAATCCAAATTACCGACAGTTTTTGACACTTTTACCTTTTTTTCCCGGTTAGCCGGTAATTAGGACTTTTTTGTCAACAAAATAAAGTTTAGGACTTTCTTGTCAAATCGTCAATTAGGACTTTACTGTCAAAAAAATAAAGTTTAGGACTTTTTTGTCAAATTGTTGAAAATATTGAGACTTTAGTGTATACATAATTTTTTTGGTTAGAAATTTAATGGTATGATACTCTTTAAGCATAAGAGTTATTGAAACCTTCTCTAATCAACTAGATCCTATTGAAATCCTTTGCGTTTGCTTATTGTTAAATCGTTTTTTTAATCTTAACAAACAGACATTGAAAAAAAATGAGATAATCAAGAAAGAAAGAATCAGGGTTGTGTTGGTTTTTTGCAGTCTCAAAAATGGAGAAATTAAAAACCTAAAAAAACGAAATTGCCCTGTCTTTATACAAACACAAACAACACATGCCTAGTCAAAAGGGTGTGAATGTGGAGAGTGGAAAGAAGGGTAATTTCGTTTTTTTTTTTTTTTTTTTTTTTTTTTGTTTCTTATTTCTCCATTTTTGGGCCTGCAAAAAGTCAACACAACCCTGGTTTTTTCTTTCTTTCTTTCTTGATTATCTCAATTTTTTTCAATGTCGGTTTGTTAAGATTAAAAAAACAATTTAACAAGAAGCAAACGTTAAGGATTTTAATACGATCTAGCAGATTAGTGAAGATTTCAATAACTCTTATGCTTAAAGAGTATCATACCATTAAATTTCTAACCCAAAAAAATTATATATACACTAAAGTCCTAATATTTTGAATGATTTGACAAAAAAGTCCAAAACTTTATTTTTTTGACAATAAAGTCCTAATTGATGATTTGACAAGAAAGTCCTAAATTTTATTTTTTTGACAAAAAAATCCTAATTACCGGCTAACCGGGAAAAAAGGGTAAAAATGTCAAAAATTGCCGGTAATTTGGACTTTACTGTAAAAAAAAAAGTTTAGGACTTTCTTGTCAAATCGATGAAAAAATTGGAACTTTACTCTATATATCCCATGAAGAAACGACAGATAAGTTACAAATCTATATGGAATTGTTGAAGCGCAAAGGTCATGGATTCAAAATCGATCGGAGATGAGAGATAGACAGTTTACGGAGGCACCCATGGATTTCAGACGGTGGTTTTGGATTGGGGAACAATCACCAATGACGCTATGAGAGAAAGAGGGATGGTGAATGAGACGATTGAGGGTTTTGGAGAAAGAGAATCGATTGGATTTGGGGGAATGATCTAATTTCCAAGATTAAGTTTTTGTTTTTTCCATACCCATATTACCGTTAGGATTATGTTTACAAAACCTAATATGTCAATAAACATACTCATGTTTACAAAATATTCCGCTGATTATCTAAGCCATCAAAACAATTGGTTAAACGTTCAACTTTTAGTTATCGGGTTCTCATAGAACTATGAGTTCTCAAATGATCATTATTCCTACTCCTCCTCCTCTTCCCCCCTCTCTCTCTCTCATAAAACTATATAGATCCGGTAAGAATTTTTTTGGTAGGAAGGTAAAAAATGTTTTTTCGGCATATTTTTTTGGCGAACAAAACAAATGAATCACTAGATGAATTAAAAATAAGATGATTCATAAAAAATACATAAAAGATATTTTGATGATTCATTTTTACGATGATTTTGTTTATATTCACTAAAATTGTCATAGAAGTGATTTTTTTTCTTGATTTACTTAAAAATAAATCATGAAAGTGTTTTTTTAGGAATTTTTTCTTATGAATCATCTAATGTATTATTTTGTTTGTTTGCTAATATATATATATATATATATATATATATATATATATATATATATATATATATATATATAAATTCTTACAACCCTACAAAAATTTTCATTCTTATTTGATCTTTCTTATTTGATCTTGATATATATATATATATATATATATATATATATATATATATATATATATATATGGTTAGGTTATTTTGTTTTCACTATCTATTGTGTGCATGTATGATTGATTCTGGACCAATCATTTTAGTTATTTTAAGAAAGTAATTAATGCATATTACATGTTGAAGATATAATGAATATTAATTACATCTTCAACATTTAATATGCATTAATTACTTTCTTAAAATAACTAAAATGATTGGTCCAGAATCAATCATACATGCACACAATAGATAGTGAAAACATCTGAACCTAACTCTTTCTCTGTGTGTCTCTCTCTCTCTTTATATATATATATATATATATATATATATATATATATATATATATATATATATATATATATATATATAAGATTAAGTTATTTTGAGATCCAACATTTATATGATAACTTTAGAAAAAAAATCGGCTTTTAAAACCAATACCACCACACAACCATAAATACATCGTCTATGCAAACTACACAAATTATGAAAAAATGCCAAAAAGGAAAAGAAAAATATAAATGTGCATATATATACATTTGAATGTGCATAAACAACTGTATAAATATGCATATATGCACATTCAAATATGAATTTTTACACATTAAAAACATTAAAAAAATCATATTTTAGTAATTCTTAGCTTGCGATCAACCTGGATGATGGGACTATGGTTCAATGGTTGTGTTAGTTTTAAATTTTTTTTGAAAGGATAAAAAGTATTCAAGTTTTTGAAAGAACTTACTACAAACTTCATTTGTATCCACACTAAATTTAAATGTTTGAATACTCCACGTTGTGGGTTGGAACATCTTGATCACCTTGATTTTTCTTCCCACCATAATGTTATTATACGAACCTTTAACCTATGTTAGATGATGATCGGATGATTAATGTTACAAAAGATAAAGAAGATGAATGAGGTTTTCTTTGGGTTGATGATGGAGTGTGTCTTTGACAAATGATGGTATACACATCAAAAACTCAATTAATGTTGGAGTATTATGGCGACAAATTGTTGGACGTATCAAGTTCCAAATGAAAAAAAAAAAAAGACAACTTTACCCTCATGTGACGTACACGATCTCTTCATTAACGGTGTATATTAAATGCTAAGAGACTCAGGTGCAGGATTTGGAAACCATAAGGACCAATCATATGAATTTTTTCAAAGTTGGACCAAATGTGAAGATTGGAGCAAACAATAGGACCAAAACAGTAATTTACTCCAAATGTAACAAATTGTGTAAGCAACAAGCCAACAAGTATTCCAGAATCAACTTTGGTCACTTCTTTACATTTCATCATGGACTAAGTCTTAAGTTGAAATTTTGACAACAAATTTCATTCGCTATAAATTCAGCATCACACAATATCCAAAAACATGTAGTCCCAAAATGCCTTCCTTTTCACCTTCAAAATTCACCTCCGTCTTCCTCGTATCAGTAATTCTATCATTCAGTTTGACCACACTAGCCGAAAACCGAACCACGAACATAGGAGTGATCATCGATGAAAGAACCCGCGCAGGAAAAGAACAAAAAACCGCCATTGAAATCGCTGTCCAGAAGCTCAATTCAGGCTCCAAAGATCGCAAGTTAGCGATTTATTTTACAAATTCTAGTGGAGACCCTCTTGAAACTGCTTCTTCTGGTAATTATTCAACTTTTTGATTTTACTTTTGCATTTATATTTATACCTTTCTGTTGGGGTCATATAAGTTGATTATTTATTATAGTTCGACTCATATTCTCTTTATTTTTCTTCTTATATATCTCGAATTGCAACAACTAAAGCTTTGATAAATTTGTATGTTGATTGTTGTAGCGAACGAATTGATCGAAAAGCAAAAAGTGCGAGTAATAATTGGGACGAATTCATGGGAGGAAACTACAGTAGTAGCAAAAGTAGGAGAACGAGCTCGAGTCCCTGTTATTTCATCGACTACTGCCGCTTTACAACCACTATCGCATCTTCAATGGCCTTTCTTGGTACAAATGACTGATCTTGATATATCTAACGAAATAAATTGCATTGTATCACTCATAAAAGCTTATAATTGGAAACGAATCATTGCGATTTATGAAGACAATGTGTATGGTGGTGAATACGAGGGTTTCTCGATATTATCCGAGGCACTTCAAAAGATCGATTCCATAATCGAACACCGTCTAGTTGTTCCTCATTTCACTTCACCATTTGATCCAAAAGAGACTATTCGCGACGATTTAGCGACAGTTTTGACAACAAAGCAATCACGGGTTTTCATTGTGTTGAAGTCGTCTTTATCGACTGCAACTCGGGTGTTTGAAGAAGCTAATAAACTCGGATTAACAGGGAGAGACTCGGTTTGGATTCTTGGAAATGGGTTTTCAAGTATTCTTGATTCAATCGACCCATTGGTTTTTCGACCCGTGGAAGGTGCTTTAGGAATCAAGACTTACTATTCCGACAAAAACCCGCGATTTTTAGAGTTTAGATCCACCTTTAAAGCGATCTTCAAATCGAATTATCCTAAGGAGGATAAATCTGAGCCATGTATCTACGCTATACGTGCATATGATAGCGTAGAAACTGTCTGGCGTGCGTTAGATCATTTAGGAAATCTAAACGATACAGATAGTGGTTTCCAAGAGAAGTTGTTGGATACAATTCTATCAAACAACTTCTCTGGTTTAACCAATACGATAGCTTTCAAGGATGGAAAGCTATCAGAACCTCAAGTGCTTCAACTAGTGAATATAGTTGGAAAAAGTTATAAAGAGCTTGCATTTTGGTCACCCGGGTCGGGTTTTTCGAATACCAGTTTAAAACAATTATCTATAATTTGGCCCGGGGATCTAATAAACCGAATTCCAAAAGGATGGGTGATGCCTAACAATGTGAAGAAAATGAAGATTGGTGTTCCCGACTCTACTTCGTTCCAGAGGTTTGTGAAAGTCGAATGGATCGAGAGTACAAACGAGACCAAATATTCTGGTTTTTGTATCGCGGTTTTTAGGGCTGTTGTCGCTACTTTGGAGGAGCAATATGGATACACGTTACCTTACGAGTTTATAAACCATACGGGCTCCTATGATGATCTGATTGACAAAGTCTATTATAAGGTACTTCTTAATTTCATCATCAGAAAATTTAATTATTAGACATAGATAAACTAATAGGATATGTATTATGCATTGTCTTTGGGCGTGAAAATTGTTAATGACAAGCATTCTATATCATAATGGAAAGTAGGTTGTTATTTCTTGCATTTAGCCCATATTAGGTCAAATGCCTGAAGCAACAATGTACTTTTATTGATATGTTTATTGGCTTTCATTTCCTTCTTTAAAGCATTATAGCTTTGATAAATCTACCTAATTATAGAAATATCTTCAATAAAAACTAATTTTCATTGTGATAATTAGATAGATTATAAAATACAATGTCTTAATGAGACAAAAAAATTGTTCATATAATGCTAATAATTGGATAGATTTTTTAAAGTACGATGTTATGAAAAAAACATGGAAATTCGGTTCCCTGATGAGAAAAATAATTGAAAGTACAATTTTATAATATAAAGAAATGTGCGTATCTATGATACACAATTAAATGAAAACAGATTGCTATTTCTTACATTTAACCCTTTAATATTTGTCATTTTCTATCGAACATCAAAAGCACAATGAACGAACCTTGTAACAATGTTTCACATTTTTCGTAATTTAGCATTTTGTCCTTAAGTATTTCACATTTTTAGATGAACATCAAACATCAGTTTGTGCATTTTTCCTAGGTACAATGTATGCATATTTTCATCCTAAATGACACGTAGTTGCATATTTCTTTTAAACACCACTTTATTGCATAAATCATGAAAATATGAAATATTGTTGCATAAAATGAGCATTTAATATGAAATATTACCAACCGACATGACCTAATGATGTTTGTTGTTTATGCATATTCGTTCGATGATAAGACATACGATGCGGTTGTTGGTGATGTCACAATACTCGCAAACCGCTCAAAGTACGTTGAGTTCACGCAACCATTTACAGAGTCGGGGTTGTCGATGGTGGTGCCAGTGAGAACGGACCCACAAAGGGCATGGAAGTTTATGAGACCATTCACGATAGAGATGTGGTTAGCCTCCGGTGGCATATTGTTCTACACAATGTTTGTAGTGTGGTTCATGGAGCACCAAGTGAATCGAGAGTTTAGAGGACGATGGATGGATCAACTCGGGACTGCATTATGGTTCACCTTCTCTTCTCTTTTCTTCTCACATAGTAAGTAATTCAGTTTAATATTATTTGATAAAGAGAAATTTACAAAAATAGCCATTTACACTAATGACATTACAAAAATAGCAAAAAAAAAATCGAAATTACAAAAATAGCCAACGATTTCGCAGATGGAGATGCCTCATCTGCGAAATGAGCTTCTCATCTGCGAAAGTACAAGCACCTAAAACACAGTTGTGCTTTAGGTGCTTGTACTTTCGCAGGTGGTTTTAATTTTTTTTTTAATATTTTTGCTGTATATATAGGGGTAATTTCGCAGATGGAATAGGTCCATCTGCGAAATACTCTCACTCTATCTGCGAAATCGTGGTATTTTTTGTATATATATTTTTTTTAAGTTTGACTATGAAATGAATTGGTTTGACTACGAAATCATGTTGCTATATAAAAAGTTTTGTAGAAATTATACAAAAATTATAATTTCATAGTCAGACTTTAAAAAAAAAAAAATACAAAAAATACCACGATTTCGCAGATAGAGTGAGAGTATTTCGCAGATGGACCTATTCCATCTGCGAAATTACCCCTATATATACAGCAAAAATATTAAAAAAAAAAATTAAAACCACCTGCGAAAGTACAAGCACCTAAAGCACAACTGTGCTTTAGGTGCTTGTACTTTTTTTGGCTATTTTTGTAATGCCATTAGTGTAAATGGCTATTTTTGTCATTTTCTCTTTGATAAAACTAAGTGTTACAAAAAGTTACGACTTAATGGAGAAAGCCCTACTTTCTTTATTAAGTCGTTATCTATGCATTAAGTCAGACAGGAACACTCATGTATGCACATGGTTGTTTCTTTTTGACTTAATCTGGATAAAATGATTTAACGGATTAAACTAATAAAATTCGGCTTAAAGTATTAAGACATCAACGTTTTACCTATTTTTGCTTCTTCTTTTCTTCCACTCAATGAGGAAAATACTTATGATATGGAAATATGATTATAGGAGAGAATATAAGAAGCAATCATAGCAAGGTGGTTGTGATGATATGGCTCTTTGTCGTGTTCATTTTAACCTCAAGCTACACGGCTAGTCTTACGACAATGCTCACGGTCCGTATGTTAGAGCCCACTGTGCAAGACATCGAGTTGGTAAGGAGAGAAAATGCACCCGTGGGATGTGATCCAGATTCTTTTGTGGGCAAGTACTTAAGGGATGTTTTGAACCTCAAAAATATCAAGAACATAACAAGCCAAGACGAATATCCCGAAAATTTCAAAAACGGAAATATAGTGGCTGCATTTCTAGAGCTCCCCTATCAAAAATACTTTCTCAAAGAGTATTGCAATAAGTACATGGCCATTGGTCCTTCCTACAAATTTGGCGGTCTAGGCTTTGTAAGTATACAAATGTGCAATTCTTTTTTACACAGGACATGACATAACATAACATAACAATATTGTATTGTATTTGGTAAGCAGTGAGTTAGACCAAGATATCAATGATACAAACTTATAACTTTTTGTCCACCACTAAAAAATGGGTCATTGATGTCACCCGAAAAGTGGGACATAAACTAATGTCAATAAAACAAAAATTACAACTTTTTTGTACAACCCCAAAATGTGAGACATAGAATCATAGACCGAGGTCAATGAGACAAATTTGTAGTTTTTTGTCCAATTCAATAAGATGGGATATAGAAGCTCACATCAATAAGATAAAACAATTCCAATTTTTTTGTTCCTTCCAAAAAGATGTAACATGGATTTGCTCTTGGTTTCCATCATTGTAAAAGACATGAATGTCCTCGTCATCAAAAATAACCCTAGAAAACTTGTTCTATCCTGTGTAACAAATGCTTCGATAACCGATGATGTCTTTTTCGTGCATCTTTGTAGGTTTTCCCTAAAGATTCTCCGATAACCGATGATGTGTCAGGGGCAATTTTATCCCTCTTGGAAGAAGGTAGGATTATCGACATGGAGAACCAATGGCTTGATACATCCCAAAACTGTTCAAGTTCCGATTCCGGGGTGGAATCGGAAAGACTTAGCCTCGATAACTTTTGGGGAATATTCGTCATATCCGGTGCCACTTCAACACTAAGCTTACTACTTTTCCTCTATCGGTTGCTCCACAACAAAATTGAACAACGCATTATTAGCTACCATGGCTCTCAATGGAACAACAACAATGAGAGCCGTTTTAGAAGAGCAATCAGACTTGTTATGATAATGCTTAGTTTGAATCCTAGTCGAGTCCAACCGAGAGAAAACTTGGACTCATCGCAGGAATGGAATCATCAAAACCCGCCACAATGGGAATTGGTGAGTCCCACGGAGGTCCCGGAGCATTTGGAAATCGGTAGGCCTACTCAACTTGAAATTCCCATGAGAAAGATAGAGCATACTATGACAATTTGAGATTGGAATGATAAGTGATGGGAAAAAGAAGATATAAAAGGAGAAAGTAGTCTTTTACACCAAATTCGGATTTAGGATGTGAATGGAAACCACCATAACGTATTCTTTCAGAAAATACCTTGTGTATATATATTTATTTATTTATAACTTGTATTTGTTTGTTCTTTTTATTATTATTATTATTATTTTAAAACCTCTTTCCAATTTCCAAGCATGATGTTACTTTCTCTATGTTATTACAAACTTTATAATATTTAGTTTTTATGGAAGTACAATGCTCTAAGGAGATTAGGATGCTATAATAAACAAATCAATAGAAGAAATGAAAGTGATGCTCATATAAGCAAAAAAAAAAAAAGATACATTTGAGTCTAGTATCTTTTCCAAAGCATACTTGTTATATACATGTGTGTTCATTAATGTTTAGAACGTGGAGATAAAAGGCATTATTTGTGACTTCACAAAAAAAATGTTTGTTTAAAAGCAAAATCTTTTTGATTAGTGTACGACTATTATTTTTCCGATTGATACTACTTTTAGGCCTAAAAAAGACTGTTTTGTCACAATCATTGTAGTAAAGGCAAAGTTGTAAAATCTATTTTATCGACAAAATCTTTAATAAAAAAAAAAAGTCTGAGCCTATAATTAATGTTTTGGCTATTTGTTGTGATTTGCTTACAAAATAACGTGTAATTACCTTTTATTAAACAACAAAATTACAGAGTAATCTATATTGAAGTCTGTAACTACATTTGCAAAAACATGATAATTGCAGTATCGTGGAAACATGGGCTGAACTGACCGGGTCGGGTCTTGGCTATTTAATATTTGGTTGGGGCATTGGGCCTAATAAAAAATTAAGTTATATTGGGCTGATATTAAATAAAAGTATAAAACTAAGCATTGAGTGGGCCGAAGACCATACATTAACATGCAGGCTAGTCCTGCTATATTACTAGTGGATTGAATTTTGGAACAGGGTGAGTTTGAATTCTTTTGGTATACATTTAATTGGAGATTAACTTTTTTTTACAACTTAATCTTGTAGATCTTTGAGTTGGATATTCTTAGTATAGAAACTGATGTTTTTTTTTTGTGTTATATTTGGGAATTTTAAACGTTTCTAAAGTTATTAAAACTCATGAATCTATTATGTTTGTATAAAAAGAAACATAAACACAAACCTCAAATGGTGGAACATGTAATATTTAAAAACTTGTTGTTAAAGAATCCGATATATTTTTATTATAAATATATAAGCCTTATTGTGTTATACATAAATACTTACATGCTGAGGTGGTTGGTATGCTTGGTGAGTTGGGATACAACGAGACACACTCTCCTGACCATGCAATCTTGCAATACACCATAAATGTGATGTGCATGTAACAAATTTGACAAAACGTGGGCCATGCGATATTACTTTACACTCAAGGGCGGATCTAGGATGCATCCACAGTTGGACCCCCTTTGAAAGTAGGTTCCACCTTATATTTTACTAAAACAGGCGATGTTGATGATATAACCCTTTTTGACACTGTTTTACTGAAAAACCTCATAGTGGCACTTAGGTAGGGTTAATGTCATAAATGACAATCAACAAGTCACAGTTTGCTTACAAGTCACAAATATTTTGTTTATCCTTTATTATATCATCTTGTTATATCATTGAGTTAGATTTCAACCAACTAAACTAATATATTATCTCACATGGTGTCTACCGTGACATTCGATATAAAAGAAACTATTCATTTAGGTCTACCAATTGTGTACACCGTAGCATCCGATATAACATAATTATCCGATTGTAATGCACTTTAATAGTGTAATGGGAACCAGAAAAAAATTAAATAACCTATTGAACACAGTTAAAGGATTACGGACCTAAAGCGCAAATTTTGTTTTATTGATTGTCATTTTATCTTATTAACTCTGTTATACATCATGGACCCAAGTTATATTTCGTTCTTGATCCAACGCTGCTGTCAGAGATGTTGATTAGATAGAATGTGTACTCAACTACTCATTCTCTAGACTTTTACTAGCGCTAAGTAGATAGCTCAAAATGACCTTGTATCATGTTGTTAAATCATTTTTATATGAGAAATTGAGTAATCTAACCCTTATAAATGACCATTTTAACAAAATAACAAACATTTTTTTTTTGGTAAAATGACCACTTACTCCGGAACATAGTATTCCGGAGCTGTGGTCTCCGTTCCAGAGTACCTATTCCAGAGTTCCTACTCCGGATTATAACCTCAATCTTTTGTGTGTGTCTATATATATATATATATATATATATATATATATATATATATATATATATATATATATATATATATATCCTCTTCAATAAATGAAAGTTTTGTTTGCCATTTATCACACTCTCATTCAATTTGTCAAATGTTATTTTATGGTTATTTTGAGTTAATTTTTTCCACATGTCATTTTATGAGTTTTCTATTTTCTTAAATTCCATATAATATTTTAATATAATAATTGCAATAAATGTAATAATAAATGGATATTAATTTCACTAATAAACATACATTTTAATTTCAAAATTCCCAAAATTAAAGTCATTAGTTTCTTTTTTTATTTAGACTATTTGTTTAAATTTAAAAGATAAAAAACATTTTCATCATAATAAAATATTATTTTTCTTATTTTCTTATAAATTCAAAATTCTCAAATATTTTGACATTTATATTTAACTTTTTTTTTAAAATTAACTCATGTAATATATGAGTCTGACAACTAGTATATATATATATATATATATATATATATATATATATATATATATATATATATATATATATATAGGGTTAGAGAATATGTGGTTGTTATGTACCTAAGCTTATATATAGAACCATCTAGACTATGTAGTTTTTATCCATATATATGATGAGTTTTGAGCATTACAACATTCCTATGGTGCACATGCAACCCTATTTGTTTTGGATCTAGGTGTTTCTCAAGTTATACATGAAAAATAAGTTATCCAAAGCAAAACCTTAACCTAGCATACAATTTTCGAAATTCATAACTAAACATAGTTAGAAGAATACATTTTCTTTGTTGATTGTAGATCTTGACCTTCAAGAGCTTAGTGCCTCAATTCTTGCACCTCTAATGGAGTCACAAACACTAACTAGCAATGGATGAACAAGAGAGAGAGAGAGGATGAAGGTTATGGAAATTGGCCAAGGTTCTCTAAGAATGCATATGGGCCGATTTCAACTAGCCAATGGTCCTTTATATAGTTGAGTTGCTAGGGTTTTAGACTGAAACCCTAATTCTTTGCTTAGGAAATCTATGGAACCCTTCTAGAAGCCCCCCTTGGACGAAAAATATGTGGGCTTCACATAGATTTTCGTCCAACCCTTCTATTAGAAGTCTACAGCCTAACTTGCAACGACCAGTAAATTGCAATATCAGTCTCCTTATATTTAACCAGTTTTTGATCACCAAATTAATTTATGATCAATTCTAATTAAATAATATGATTTCTCAATTAATATATTATTCTTATAATATATTAATAAGAGAAATTAAATATCCTCCTACTATTTGTTCCTACAAATCTTCCTACTCAACTAAATGAGGACATGTGTCACATTTAATGTTCATTTAATGATATTTAAGTATACTAAAATGAAAAATGTCATTATTTAATTTAGTAAGAGGATTTGTAGGAATAAAAGTAGGATGATATTTAATTTCTCTATTAATAAACCATTTATTAACCTTTTTTTCATAATTTATCCTGTTAAGTTGCTATGGTGAAGGCAACTCAAAAGGACCATGCTACTATCGGGTCAAGTATATCCCAATTATAGTTATGGGCTTAGACACTTAATCCAACAGTCTCCCACTTGGATAAGTCTAATAACTATAACTGCTAATGTACCTTCAAAATCCGATTAGCAATCATAGTTCTCAAAAGCCGCTGTCGAACTCTAACCTAGTTAATGACGCGTCTTTTAGACAAGGGATCATAAAATCCTCCGTTTTGCAAGATATCGTGTGGAAAAAGACATGGAATAAAGTCATACTCAATGTCCAACAGTTTGTTTCCCGATTTCTAATTTGTTTGACATGGAACTTAAACATATCAATTCCGTCCTGACCGAGCCTGACACATAAGTCAACACAAAATCATCGAGAGGCCCAAGATATTGCTTTTAACCTCTTAGGATAAAAGGAACATATAAATTTTGACTTATATGCTTGTACTATTTACTCATCAAACCGTACACGACAATATATTTTATAACATCAAGTTACTGATGCATTTACGCATTATCAATGCACAACCAACTTGTAAACAACAATTCATATATCTTGGTTTAAAGATTATACGATATTATCGTCTCACAATCACTCATGATAAATTCCATGAAGTGATTCATATGAGCGTGGGTTTAATCCAATACTCAAATCTTATTTCAGAAGTACTCATGAATCGTTTACAGCAAACCTTTGCTATGTCTAAACACTTAGACAATCTACAAACCAATTCATGACAGTCTTGCATCATTACTTACTCCCAAAGTACGATCGACTATGGATAATTTGAACAATCCTATTATTCAGGAAGTAAAACATGCAAAAGTGAAACAATAGTAAACAATTGACACAAGATAGAAAACTTTACTCATAAATAAATCTCCATTACTTAATCATCAAATGTCAATTACATTTATCTATTGCAAGTTTCCAATCATCTATCTAATCGCTAAAACTAATATTGTCCTTCAAACCAATGCTCCTAGCATGTTTCAAATGCTTAACCCTGCTCAGACCCTTTGTGAGGGGATCTGTTGGGTTCTCCTCTGATAATACCCTCTTTACTACGGGGATTCCTTCTTCTACCCGATATCTGATAAAGTGTTATTTTTTGTCGATATGTCAGGATTTGCCATGATCCCTCGGTTCTGTGGTTAAGGCAACCGCTCCTTCGTTATCATAGAAAATCTCTATAGGCTCCTTTATGGATAGTACAACTACAAGGTCTCCAATGAAGTTCTTCAACCATATTGCCTCCTTTGAAGCTTCACTCGCTGCTATGTACTCTGATTCGTACTTTGAATTAGCCACGGTCTCCTGCTTGGAACTTTTCTAAGTAACTGCTCCTCCATTTAGGGTAAACACCCAGCCCAACTGAGAGCGGAAGTTATCTATGTCGATCTGAAATCCGGCATCACTATACCCTATCATTCTCAAGTCATCACTCCCACCAAGTGTAAGGACCTAGTCCTTAGTCCTTCGTAGGTACTTGAGAATGTTATTTACTGCTATCCAACGAGATCTACCCGGGTTCCCTTGATATCAGCTAACCATGCTCAACGCAAAATCCACATCAGGGTGAGTATATGTCATAGCGTACATGATCAAGCCAACAACAGAAGCATATGGTACTCGACTCATTTCCGCTATCTCAGCATCTGTACCCAGACTCTTAGTCTTACTCAACTTGGTATTTCTTTGAATATGCAACTCTCCTTTCTTGGAATTCTCCATGATAAAACGTTTCAGCACCTTGTCCAAGTAACTACTTTGACTGAGTCCTATCAGTCTTCTACCCCTATTTCTCAAAATCCTTATTCCCATAATATAAGTAGCTTTCGCTATATCCTTCATAGCAAAACACTTCCTAAGCCAGTACTTACCTCCTGCAAGGTCGGGATGTTATTTCCTATGAGCAGTATGTCATCCATATACAAGACTAGATAGCTAACTATACTCCCACTAGCCTTGACATACACATAGGACTCATCATCGCTTCTCGAAAATCCAAACTCTTTGACTTTCTCATCGAAACAAAGATTCCATCTGCAAGATGCTTTCTTTAACCCATAAATGGATTTCTCAAGCTTGCATACTCTAGTGGGGTACTTAACATTTACAAAACCTTCTGGCTGACACATATAAAAATCTTCAGCCAGCTTCCCATTAAGGAAAGCGGTTTTGACATCCATCTGTTAAATTTCATAATCATGAAATGCAGTGATAGCTAGCATAACCCTAATAAACTTGATCTTGGCTACTGGTGAGAAGGTCTCATCATAGTCAATCCTCGGGGTTGGAGTAAAGCCCTTCGCAACCAGTCGTGCCTTGAATGTATGCACATTCCCATCCATGTTGATCTTCTTCTTGAAGATCCATTTGCACCCCGACCGTCTTACGACCCGATACATTGTCAACCAAGTTCCAAACTTAATTGTCATACATCAACTGAATCTCGCTGTCCATTGCTTCTTTGCATTGCGCAGACTCTAGGCCTGCCATGGCTTCCTTGTAGCTATTAGGTTCATCCAAATTTATCAGTGTAGTATCATTGATAAATGTACCACCTTCAACTGTCATATGGAAACCATATAACACAGGTGGAACACTAACTCTACTAGAACGTGTTAGAGGAAATGTTTCGTCAACTCGTTCAACTGGAATCTCTTCCTCAGGTTGAGTGCTAGTGTGAGAGGTTCCTTCATCGCTTGATTCATGAAGCTCTTCAATATCAATTTGCCTCCCACTGTCCTCTTGGCATATGAGTTCTCTTTTGCAGAAAACCCATCTCTTTGCTACGAAGACCACGTTGTCACTAGGTCTGTAGAAAAGATATCCAAAAGATTTATGTGGGAAGCCAATGAAAATACACCGCTCACTGAGAGGTTCAAGCTTGTCGTGAGTCTTTTCTCTTATGAAATCCTCGCAACCCTAAACCTTGATATGTGCCAACGAGGGAACCTTCCCTGTCCACATCTCGTGAGGTGTTTTGGCAACCTTTTTAGTTGGGACTAGATTAAGGATATGGGTGGCAGTCTCTAAGGCATACCCCCAGAATGAGTTTGGTAGCGAAGCCTGACTCATCATGGAACGAACCGACATTTCGCTCCAGAACATAGCATTCCGGAGTTGTGGTCTCCGTTCCAGAGTACCTATCTCGGCGTTCCTACTCCGGATTATAACCTCAATCTTTTTTTTGTCTCATCTCTCTCTCTCTATATATATATATATATATATATATATATATATATATATATATATATATATGTGTGTGTGTGTGTGTGTGTGTGGTTAGAAAATATGTGGTTGTTATGTACCTAAGTTTATAAATAGAACCATCTAAACTATAAAGTTTTTATCCATATATATCCAAACTAATCATTATTTTGTTTACTATTCTTCCTTAATCACGTGACTACTAAACTGATCGAATTTATGTTCTTTTTTTTGCACTATGTCTAAGAACTTAAAACATTAAAAGTCATGAACATTGTTCAACCTTATCAAATTTTAACAAATTTTAAAAGAAAAGTAATAGAATAAAGATAAAAGAAGAACATACAAACTCAATCAATGTGTTCACAAATCATTGGATATACTTTTTTAATTGAATGACCAAACATTTGAATTATATTCATTAAAAAATATTAGTTTTTTTACTTTTCCTATAAACTTCGATGATTTTTACAATAAAAAGATATATAATTGATCTTTTTCATTCCATATTTTAACTCAATTCAATGGTATTTTATTAAAACAAAATTCAGAAAAAATAAATTTGGATTTGTTTTGTTTAAAACTAAGTCATTTAAAAGGTTTTATACCTAAGTTTAGGTATATAACAACCACACATTTACTTTTCCATATATATATATATATATATATATATATATATATATATATATATACATATATATATATATATGTGTGTGTGTGTGTATGTGTGAATTAATATGTGCTTAGAACCTTACTTTCAACCAAATAATTCGTAATTATCTCTTATAAAACTGCTTCAAAATGAGTTTCTCAGAGAGTCGGCATGAAGAAAGCTTTAACAACCTGTCTGTTTACATTCACAACCTTAGGCAAACTAACCCGCATGCTTACACTCACATCAAAACGGATTTGATGGATCGTTTCTAAACTTGTTTTGTGGCTATTGGATGGATGATATGTTTGTTTTTTGCACCTTTTTATTGTTTTTTTTTTTTTATGTTTCTACATCTAAATTAATTCGTTTTTGTACCAAAAAAATACAGGTCCATGCATTCATAGGTTGTTTCTTGCCTGTCATCTTCATAGGTAGTGTCCCTCTTAGAAGGGAGTACCTAAAAACAATGTTTGTAGCGGTTGCTATCAACGAGAACAACCAGACCCTCAATATAGCATTTGTTCTAGTCGTGGAAAATAATCTCTATTGTTGTATCTGGTTCGTTATAAGGTTAAGAGAAGCTCTGAGACAAGGTAGGTAAGTATCGTTCATAACAAATATGGACGATGTCGTTAGTTCTTGCATAGAGCATGTATTCCCTAATTCTTATCATGGGTATAATTCTAAAAGTGTGTTCAAGTATATGTGCACAAGAGGCGTCTATGGCAGAACATTACAACATTTGTTTTGGATGACATCCAATTCATATACCGTGTCTGATTTTTAAGAAAACTTCCGTCAGCTGACCCCTGATGCTTGTGAAATGCTTGCCAACATCGGTCATGCGAAATGGGAAATAGTCTATTTCCCTAATATCAGTTGGGATGTCGTCAACATTGATGTTCCCCATTTTTTTGTGTTCTTGGTAAATCAACGTAATGTACCGATAATAATGCTTACGGAGGCAATTCATGACTACATTCAGCGGACTTTTGATGAACGCAGATTAATGGAAGGTAAAATATCGGATGAAATATTAATTTATTTAAATACTTGTACAAGAACCTTATTTGATCATATTTACTTTTCAGTGAGTTTGACTGTCGTACTCACCCCGTATGCTGAATTGGCGCTTCATAAAAGGATGCAAAAGTTTGTTCGGTGGCAAACAACAAAGATCCCGCCAGAGATCCCGTCTCCGCTCCCGTTCGAAATTTATCGAGTTTAATTTTAAAAAAACTTGTGTTGTTGATCTGAATCGTCATACATGTTCATGTGGGAAATGGTGCAGTCTGGGTTTAGCTTGCGGTCATGCTATTGTGGCACCACGTCATTCGAATATCCATGAATTACTTGATATGGTTAAGATATATTACCGAGCTGATGTGTTTCAGACTGCCTACCAAACACAAACTGTGCACCCTCTTCCCCCTCCATTAGAATGAGAAATACCAGACCCTTTGATTACAATTTTATTGCCAATGTAATTTCAATTAATTATGTTTGTAACTGATTTGCATTGTGTAATGAAAAATATTATTATTGCTCTAATATTTGTTACATATTACAAAGATAGAAAAAACATAATTTATGTAACATCTCAATCTTCAGGTATGAAATTTAAGAATATATGTTTATATTTTCATGGCAACTCGACGAGTTGGAAGGCTCCAACTCGTCGTGTAGAGTTTTAATGACTGCGACTTTTATAGGACCTACTCAACGAGTTGGAAGGCTCCAACTCGACGAGTTGAAGGCTAGATATGAAAACCCTAATTTTTAGGGTTTGCACCCTATTTAAAGGACTTAACTCTCATTGATAGTGTCCCTCATCGTCCCCTCAGTCCAGAGAAACCCTAAATCATGCCTCTTCTTCCATTTTGAGTGTGTTACAGTTTAAAGAGTGTTTTTTTGGTGCTTTTCTTGAAGAAGTGTGAAGTTGGTGATGCATATTTGATTTAGTGTGCGACTTCTTTCAGAGTCTCTTTTATCTTGATCATTCCTTTGCCAGATCTCTTCTTTCAGAGTCTATCATGCCTTCATAGCTTGATCATTCATTTGCTAGTCCAAACCTTTTTGGACCAAAGTGACAATTTTCGACATACCACGGGGACCATTTGTGCAGTTTTGTCTAAAAATATTTAATAATAATAATAAACACTTCTTGAAACATATTCATAACAAAAAAAAACATAATTGCAACTAGTCTGTCATAATATTTGTCTGCACTTGCTCAGGTGCCATCTTTCAGATATCTATATACTTTCGATTTAAGTTTTAACACACTTTCTAATTTCTTTCTTAATTTTTTGGATGACTTTGTTGGTTTATTTTTTATCTTATTTGAAACTCAACATCTTCATTTTTTATCCGCAAAAACAAAATTCCAAAAAACATTTTAATACATTACCGTAAAAATAAATTATAATTATAAAATTATTGTATTTTAATTTTACCTTTATCGGACGCAATTTCGAAAGCTCCTATAAATGGAAGAAAACTTCGTCGTCCGTAAAACTCACTTTTTTAACAATATCCACACTCTTTGGACTAACATGAATTATTAAACAATGCTTAGAAAAAATTATATATTATAGTTATTCCAGATGATCATTCAGGAATAGATCATCAGATTTCGGACCACGTTCATCGTGTTCTTGACCTACATTACCATTTCAGAACCCCTATAATACCTAATTCCAGACTAAAACAACCGATTAAAAATACATTACAAAGTACTTACATGACATTCATACACGTACAATGAGAAAAAAAAAAAGATAATCCAGATATTTCAGAGTTGTTCCTCGTATTCCGGACGGTTATGGAATACGTAAATCATTTCAGAAAATCAAATAGAAAGTAACTTAAAGTGTAGATCTTACTTAGTTTGACGAATTCATGTTCAAAATTTGGTGCAAATTGCGAGTAGATCATGCTTCAGATAAGCTAATCCCAAAACACATATTTTGGAATTTTTGTGTGTGGGACCCATATGTATATCATTGGGTTATAGTAATAAGTTTGCGCTGGTTTTCGGGTCCGGAATGACCCATCCCGAACCAAAATGTTAGTTTTCAAAAAAAAATTGTAATATTTAAAAAAAATCCAAAAAATGGTTAGATTATTCGAATTTTGTTTTATTGATTGTCATTTTATCATATTAACTTTTTTATACATCATGGACCCAAGTTTTATTTTGTTCTTGATACAATGTTGATGAGATAGAATGTATACTATTCTCTAGACTTTTACTAGGGCTAAGTAGATAGCTCAAAATGACCTTTTATCATGTTGGTAAATTCTCTTTATATTGTCAATATGTATGAAACCATGAATTACTATTTATTTTAGAAAACAATATAATGATATATAAAATATTTAACGTCGGTTGCAGCTATAAAGGAAAGAAAAAGACCTAGGGTCCGAGGATTGCAACATCGAAGAGTCGGACCACATGGATATAGTAAATACTATACTTTCTTTATGTTGGACTTATCTTTGTGTGCCTATTTTTAACTACCAAAAGCCTACTTGTGTGATGTTCAAGTAGACAATGGTATTTAGTTATAACAATAATGATGATAGATCATGTTCCTAAAGGAGTTACTTCATAGGCCATCGGATTTAATCATAACACGAACATATATACACAACTTAATCGGTTTTAGCCATTTAATTATGATTTTTTATGATATATAAAAATAGTTTAGAGGTAAACCAATATATGTTTAGTAGTCAAATCAACAAAATGATAAATATACAGGTTTGTTATGATTTTATGTATTTTGTTATTACATATAAAGTGAATAATTACGATTAAGTTTGAGGGATTGACTGAAAATAATAGTTTAAAAAAATTATAGTTGTTAGTTGATAAAAAATAACGTTTGGTAAAATTAACTAATAATTAGCTAAACTATGTAATTGGACATAAAAAGACAGAATATTAAGTTTTTATATGATTAGTAAACGATACATTTTGGATAATTAAAAAAAAAAACTCAATAAATTTGTTGAAATGTTAGCAAGAACATTTGTTCTTTTAACAACGAACTTTCAGGAAAGTCAGGACAAGGACTCTAATTGTAACAGAGACAACCCCGTCTTCTCTTAGCTATATGCTAAACACTAGTCTTTGCCTTTCATCGCTGCGTTCCGGTTAGTTCAGGTCGGTCGATAAAATCCTCCGAGTGACTGACCATCACTGACGACTCGTGAGCTCGCAGGGCTCATAGGATGGGATCGAAGAGGAAAGCCCTTCTCTTCACTTCATTGACGGCTCCAGTAAATCAGTCTGGAGACTTGCTAATTCAATTCAATTGCCTTGGTTTTGACTAGTTAGGTATTAGTGTTAATACTCTAATTCTTGTTAGTATCAAAGATTGAACCCTGATATCCTCATTCTCGCGAACTAAGAAGATATGCCTCTACCAATTGAGCTATTCCCAATTGGCAACTTATAAACTATTTTTTAGTCAGTCAAACATGACAATCCATACAAAATTGAAAAATAAACTAGCTTATAAATTAATTGTGGTATGCCAAAGACATTTTTTTTTCAAAACTTTGTTATAAGACCAAATAAACTACTAAACACTTTCATGAAGAAAAAAAATATGCAAATGCAGAAATGCACAACCATTTATCTACCAGCATTTAGGAAAACCTTTCCAATTTTCTTTCATATTTAGGGTTGTTTACTATTTGGTTAAAATTGAATTATCCGATCTAACAATTTGGATTTGACTATTTGGTTTGGATATTCAAATTTTTGGATTGATTTTAAGCTAAACTAAATTATAATTTTGGATTTTAGATTGATTTTGGTTTATAAAATAAGAATCGAATAACAACTTATTATTTATTTTTAATATATATCTTTAATCATTTATAAATTTACTAAATTATTTTTCTAATCATTAGAAACTTTGATGCAATATAATATTTTAATATGTATTTCTTATCAAAAGTTTTTTTGCCAATGAAATGTTAAACTGTATTTAATTTTTCTTAATAGTTGTTTATAAATTATAATTCATAATTAAAGAGGGTTTTCATTTAATTTTGTAGAGTTGACTAATATTTAAGTTATATATATTTTTAAATGTCTCGCCTTTTTAAAAACCGATCCAAGTGAATTGTAATTTGGTTGGATCGTATCGAATTTGAATTTAGTTTGAACTATTCGGGTCCATGTTTTGGAAACCGAAATCTAGATCGGATCGAATCAAACTGATCCATTCAAACGAATAGCCCTATTCACATTAACCCAAATCTACGGTTTTTTAAAGAAATTATCGGCTGCTTTATGACATAACATTTATCTTTTTAGTTTAAAGATTAACATGAAAATAAAAATATGTGACATTGCCTCTTATCTAAGGTAAATTTGAGAAATATATCATTTAGTCAATGATCATTTGCTCAAACAAAAATAACTGACAACGGTTATTTTTTTCTCCATGTCAACCTAAAAACGATAAAGATAAATGTCATGTCATAAAACAACATAATATCTTTTAAAAAAACATATATTTTGATAAATCTGAAAGATAACTGAAAATTTAATGGTTTCTGTATATAAACAAAATATAAAAATTTATTTTGAACGCTGATAAATAAATGATTGTGTTTTTCTGTAAAGAAAAAACATAAATTTTAAATAACCAATTATATAATTATTAACTCTTTAATATCCAAACACTTCTTGTTTTGGTATATTCCATAAAAATTTCAATATTGCTAATCTTGGAAAGTTCCGAAATATAACTATTCTTGTTGTCATCATCACAAAATAAAATGTCTATCACTTTTTTGGGCTAAGTACACTAATGTTCTTGTATGTTTATCATTTTAGCGATATTCCTATTTAGTTATTTCCTTCGTAGCCCTTAAATCATTATAGCCCTTAAGACTTAAGTTACTACAGAAATAAAGAAATAATATTCAAGGTCTAATTGCTCTTTTTTTGTACTCCCTCCGTCCCAATATTATTGTCCACAGACAAAAAACACACAGATTAAGAAAAACATTAATTACCACTAACTTTATTTAATAAAATGACAGTTTTGTCCTTACTTTGCATTTAATGTTCCATTAAATGCTTAGTTGGTTAAGTAATAATGAAGGGGTATATTGGTAAAAATGTTATTTATTTTTAGAAGTGGACTATTATTTTGGGACAAACCAAAAAGGAAAGATGGACTATAATTTTGGGACGGAGGAAGTATTTTTTTTCAAAACTTTAAGACCTGTAAGGAGAGATGATTTTTTTTTTTCCTTTTTTTATATATAAATAAAAAACCTGAAAAACAATATAATGCTTTAATTAAAATACAAATAATAATAATAATAATAATAATAATAATAATAATAATAATTAAATAACTAGATAGATAGTAGAAAAATATAAAATGTTCTCATGTATTTTACCTTATTTTGAATTTAAAAAGACCAAATAATAATTCAAGGTCTAATTGCTAAAATATGTTGTCTTCTTTTGTATTTTTTTTTCAAAAAAAAAAAAAAAACAGAAAAGTAATGTAACACTTTAATTAAAATAGAAAATAATAATAATAATAACAATAATTAAATAACTAGATCGATAATAGAAAAATACAAAATGTTCTCATGTATTTTACCTTATTTTGAATTTAAAAAGACCAAATAAAACACTTTCTTGAAACCATGAGTCTGTAAAATATCACAATTTTCATGGGTTGAAAGGAAATTCCATTTGGTTTAGCATAATAACATAATAAATTATTGTAACATTTGAAAGATAGAAACAACCAAAGGGCTTCAAGTCCTGTTAGGAACATAGGTGGGTTTAAGAGAATAGTTTAGTTTAGGAGTAGAATAGATTTACCATCTAAAAAAATGAAAATTAAAAACAAATATCTTATTAAAAACTAGCTTATCAAAAATTATTTAGTTAAGTCAATAGACATTTTCTTATATAATCTCATTCAAACACTTAAAAGTGTTCTTACAAACACTTTAAATAGAATCAAATATTTCATTAACATTGTATTTTTTGTCAACTAAAAATCAAGAAACAAATGAAAAAGAAGAAGAAGAAGCAAGATAATGTCTATGGAATGAATGATAAGGCTTATTCTATATATACCCCTCCCACCCACTCTCAAATTGGTTAACATCCATCGACAATTGTTATTTGTTTTGTGACTTTAGATTAGCACTTCTAGTGCATATCCATTAGTTACCAAAAAATTGAAGAGCAAAGAGCAATTGCTACTTGCTTGTCCATCCTTACTTGGTGTTCTACGAGGTAGGTGTAACAAAAGCCCACTTGTGTAGGATTTGATACATTTAACTATCATATTTAATGATAACATTAATGATGAGTTGTCGCTTTAAAACCTTTTTCGGTTGTATGGAAGCCATTTGAGGTTCTAAAGGGCGTAGATACTAGTTGAGCCATTTGGGGCTCTAAAGGGTGTAGATACAAGTTGCCTAGTCCCCCCTTCAATGCAGTCATGATTATGTTTTGTGTATAAACTTTATATATATATTTTTTAAAATTATTATAATTTGGTGTTTGATGAGAGCATATAAATAATTTATAGTAACTTATAAGTTAGTAGTTTTGAATTTTTAATAAACTATTTGAGATAACTTATTGATAACTTAGTTTATAAATAAATAAAAAAAAAACTAGTTTTTCAACTAGCACGTCTATGAGGTGGTCGGTTAACCGTGATGTTCATATAGCAAGAAATATTGAATTGAAACTTGAAAAATGAGACCTCATTTATGAATTATTATATATTAACTCCTAAAATACATCAAATGTAAGAGTTACGGGCTTTTTTAACAATACATAAAAGATTAAGCCTTTGGCTTAAGTTCTTTTTATTTTATTAAATATAAAATACCATAAAGGGCTCAATGCTCGATCAAATGACACAACTTTGTCTTCATCAATGCACCAATCCAAGGTCTTCCCAGCTGAAAATGAAAACTCACAATCAATTGTTGCAACACCATTACAAACATTGCTAAGATATGGGCCCATAAGGCTTTTCATCATCTAAACTACAACATTAACAAGAAAAAAAAAATAGAAATTAAACCAAGTTAACATCAATAGAGAACACTTTAGGTATTTTTCTTGTTAACCTACTTCACTTATACATTGATGTCGTATCTTTGGTCGAGGGAGATGATGCTAAAGGTGGAATAGGTTGGTTCCTATTAAAATTACTATTTTGGGTTGGAGAACTTATGTGGATGCTTGCTTGCTAGATCTAATCTGGATAAAAAAGCAGTGGATTTGGATTTTATTCTTTATCCTATTTATGAAAATCATGTGGGGTCGGTTGATTTAACAATGGTAGTGTGTAGATGTGGTTGTTTTAACAACTATACGAGCTTACCACAATTCATGGCTTTTTAAATCAAAAGTTCTTAGGAAAGATGCAATGTTTGGAATGTGATTTTGAATTTTGATAAATTATTTGAAATAACTTATTGATAAACTAGTTTATAAGCTAAAAACTAGTTTTTCAACTAACTCGTCAAATAGAACCTATGAGGTGGTAAACCATAATACTCACATAGTTAGAAATATGATATTTATATTAGTCTGAAACTTGAAACCAAGACCTCATCTATGAATTATTATTTATTAATTTCAACTCCTAAAATTCATTGGATGTAAGAGTTATTCAATAGTATAGAAAAAGATTAATCTTTTGGCTTAATTTTTTTGTTGCTCCTAAAGAATAAAATACCGATCGACAGCTAGTCGACAACCCGATGCTCCATCAAATGATACAACTTTGTCTTCATCGATGCACCAATACAATCTCTTCCCAAATGAAAATGAAAACTCACAATACCATTGCAAACATTAATAAGAGATGGGCCACAAGGCTTTTCATCATATAAACTACAACATTAATTAGGAAAAAAATAGAAAGTAAAACAAGCTAACATCAATAGAGTAGACTCAAGTGTGTTTCTTGTTAACCTAATGGACTTACACATTTGGTCATGGGAGATGGTGCTAAAGGTGGAATATGGAGTAGGTTGGTTCTTATTAAAATTAATATTGAACATATTTTGATTACCTTACCGACAAATCTCAATATGACATGTACTTGACACGCAATAAACATATGTAGATAAGATATTTCAATACGTTTAATTAAACATGTTGACAAAAGCACAAATATTAAACATGTAAGATTTTGGTCCAAACTTTCAATACAAAAATGAGCATTTATATATGCAATTTCCTTAAATATTTTAAGTAAACTTGGCATGCCCAAATCCAAACCCTAATGTAAATGAAAACCTTATGCCCAAATCCAAACCCTAAAACATTTGGTAAACTTTGAAGCCCCTAATTATCCGCTTGAATCTCATTTGGCAACTTCTTTCACTGTGATTTTCCCTCTTCTAAATTTATTATGAATTTTACCCCCATTGACTTCCAAACTACTATTTATTTTATTGTTTTGAGAATTGACTTTTTCTTTTCCCCCTCCTGACTCATGCTTTTCCAACCTATTTAGTGTTTCAGTCTAACGTGACACACATATTTACAAGATTTAAACCCTAAACCTGACACGACTCAATACGAAAATAAATATGTTGATATGATATTAATTATTTAAACATGTCGACTTATGGTCTAGGCGTCTCAACCTGTTTAAGTGTTTAAGTTTTAACCCAATTGTCTCGACTCATTTAGGTTTGAACCCGACATGACACAATGCATTTGCCAACCCTACCAGCTACAATAAATTTATAGTAAAAATGAAAAGAAATTAATGAGGACAAATTTGTAATATGTTAGAACTCAAAGGAAAAGCCTTGGGACATTTTCTTTTTATTCTCATTAACTATTGTATGTATAGAATGTTGAATAGATAAATAATATATGTTTTAAGTAACAACTATATGAACAAAAGTTGTTTCTTTTTATTAAAGACCAAATGAAAGTCTTAATGAAAGTGTAAAGACCATTTCACCCTTCCTAAAAAGACAGAAAACCTTTTTCTTTCCTAACTATCTCTATTAAGTCGTTCTTTCTGCATCAAATCCAAAAAGAAACACATATATATAACTAATCATGTCCTCATCAAAACCCATTAAGTCAAAACAACAAACATCAACTTATTGTCATTCCTATAAAATAACAATTCAAAACAAATTACATCATAGGCATGTCTAGAGCTCGTAAAACATCTTTAAACTCAAACTCACTTGTGTTTTTGTTAAAACGTTCAACCAATTTGTACCTCGTGTCATTTAAATAAAAAGATTGTGCAGTTTCCAAAAGCCATTTTGCCTCTGAATCGGTTAATTTGCTTGTAAAGACAACATCACCTCTAATAAGAACTAAATCCTTTGTTTCACAAAACTCTTTGTAATGAGAAATAGTGAAGTAAGGAGAAGCTTGAGTTCCTCTTGCTTTGTAATCTTCAAGTCCAGTAAAAATAATATGTGGCATTTGTACTGTTTTACAAATTCATAAATATTAGAAAATAAGACCAAAAAAAAAACTTTTCTAACAAAAAAAAATCAAACCTTGCATAAACATCGTTGTATAACCGCTTCCTTTCCACACTGGAATCACAAAATATCGGCTACAAATTACAAAATAAGTATTTTGATCAGTTTGTGTAGTTGTGTAGGATTCCACAAATTAAAGAATCAAATTTAATAACAACAATAATGATGATAGAGGTGTTTGAAAAACATTGCTTTCAGTTGTCACTTACCAATCAGCAGCTCTGTGTTCAAGCAATTTATACAACTTTGTCTTCATTGATGCACTAATATGACCTCTTCCAATGTGAAACTGAATACAAAGTGTAAACTCACTATCAGAAGGTGAAATAACATTCATAATAGATGGACCCATAAGGCTTATCAATTATCATCAGATATCTTCAGCAATATTATAATGGAAAACAGCTATAGTATTCTATCAATCTTTTGTTCCTGAAACTGAGACACCTTTCATTATCTAGATCACAAATAATGGAAATCAGTAGTAAATGGAGTTTCGAATTGTCAGCAAATGTTCTTAATAAATGAGTTGAAATGTCAGACACAACTAGCATGCTCATTAATCTAAGGGAATTGAAATTTAAAGAAAAGAGATAATTTAAAGAGAGAGAAATCAACAAGTTGGTGAAAGTGAAAGGAACATACATCATCCCAAATTGAAGCTAGATCCTCTGGAGTTTGAAGCTTTGCTCTTTCAACATCAATGAGGGATTCCAATGGCTTGTGCTTCAATGGAGTGAAGCCAGAGGCAAAGCTTGAAAAGCTGTGGGTGGGAATTGAAACCCCTTTGTGAAAGTCCCCTGGAATGGAATGCTTTATTCCCGACTCTCTTCCCACAGAAATGGTGAAAAATGATGAACGACATTCGGCTGAAGATAGTGCGCGTCTTGAGAGTCTGGTTGCTACACGTAGCATCGTGATTCTTCTCTGTTATGCAATGTAAAAGAAAAAGTTATAGATCTTTCAGAGCTATACAGATAAGATATCAAGAAACAAAGTGTATAGTAATAACTATAGATCGATCGCTATTTGACTATTTCCCAATTGAAACGTTTCATGTTTGACATCGACAATCAAAATGCAGCTCTCTAACTGTTGCTACAGAGAGAGAGAAAAAGACATTTCGAAGTTGGATTTGGGTATACTTTAACCTAAAAGCAACACGTGTCTTACACGGGCTTGATCAAACCTCTTACAGGCATTTCGTCGAACAGTTGGAATGCATGATATGTATGCAACATCGGTAATTCAGCAGAAAAGAATCGAAACATGTCACAGTCACGAAATTGAAAAGACTAATTACAAGCGTATAGATCTTTATTCAACAACATACTTTTGATAGATCCACCCCTAAGCAACTTGTGAAAAAAATGTAAACTTCCCTATAGCTGTGTACATAATAATCAAATCAGTAACCTGTACTCTGTTGTTATACAAGAGAGCCAACTGCAGGAGCTGATAAACGGAGAAACGGTGGCCGGAATGAGATGCCGGAGCTTCTTCGCTTGGTGAGAGAGACACAAGGCGTACGATGTCGTTTGAGCAACTTCTCTGTTCTTCGATCGATTCATTCAATCCCGGACCTACAAAGGCTACAACTTGAATTTTTGCGGTCTGGATCTTGAGCCCAATAACTTAAATTTAATCCCAAAGTCAAAGCCCAAGATTTATTCATAAAACTAGAACCCTAATCCATTCTCATCCCTATCTTGGCCAATTTTTGATTAAATTGATGTTTGGGGAGTGCCATTTAAGTGTCTTTTGATGTTAATGGTGTGATGGACTTATGGAGGAGTTTAATATCATCAAATCAAAGACACCATAAAGCAAATACCAAATCAATGAATAAGACAATGAGATATTACTATAATAGATTTGATAGTCAATTTGTGGTTTTTAGTATTGGTCGTTTATGCAATTGCCGACTTCCATACGACCATATAGGGACCCATATAAATATATCATAAAGTCATATGGGGCACTTGGACAACAATTTTGATATTTTGTGTTTTGGTCTCTATTTGCATTCCAGTGGTTATATGGGGTCCTAAGATTTGTGTAAGACGTATTACAAGTTTGTATATGTGACTTGATTTGGTTAATCGAGTCGTTTTGGATGTTGCAGGTGTCATCAAGATTTTGACATAGTACTTTCTCACCACATGTCCTATAAAATAATGACTAACAAAAAAACACATTTTATAATAACATATTTAAATTATGATTTTAATGATTTTTTATCATGAGGATCATATCCTATATGGGATGCATACAAAGTCATGGGGAATTGGTGTTTTGATTTTAGTACGACTTGAACATTTGATGTGAGATATGAGGCTGTCCGGAGTGGTCACCAAATCACACGTGGGATGCTGACTTGGACACCTTGGAGATACGTGAACACCGACCCCAGGGTGGGTGGGTTGGCTGTGACGTGAAGGGTGAGACGGAAGAAGACGCAGAAGATGATTGGCTGCTTGTTTTCGACCATTGCTCATGACAGTTTCCGCTATTAAAAAAATTGAATTAATTATTTCTTTAATTTCTATCTATATATCCATTCACTTACACATAATTTTCAAACTAAAACACACACGTACAATCTTTCAAAACAAACACTCTCTTCTACCTATGGATCCAAACCAAAATACCCTACCCACCCCAGACAATCCAAATGATCCATTATCAAATCTTAGCTACATGCAACTAATAACATCTATAGTTCAACAACAATCTCTATTTATCAATCTTCCATACCACCCACACTACTACTAACACCAACAACCACCACAAATCAATCAACCTCAATTTCAAGCCTTTCAATAACAATATTCTCCGCAATTTCAAGTCCAAACGTCCCAACGCCAACAAACTTCATAACCATCTCAAGTTCCGTTATCTCAACCCATAAACCTCGACAATGACGACGACGGTGAATGGGTTGAAGAAACACAACCAAGTCGTAGAAGGCAAAAAAATCAAAAGATCCAAAAAAAGTACGCAATGGACCGAGGAGGATGAGGAAACTTTAGCTAAAGCTTGGATTTTCATATCACAAGACAGGGATGTCGGCAATGCGAAAACAAGTCAAAGCTTTTGGAATCGTGTTTTAGACCACTTCCACACTTTATTAGGAAGGAAAATGAGTCGGACATACGACTCGGTCAATGCAAAATGGCGTGTCCTTCGAGCGGCTTGCACCAAATTTAACGACATATTTGATAATTTTAAAAATATGCATAGAAGTTGTAGCAACAATTTCAACATTTTTATAAACCGCGTTGTACCAATACAAAATTACCAACAATGGTAAAACATTTTCCAACCAAAAGCGTAGGAAGTTTGTCGCAATGGTCCAAAATGAGTCATTTATCCGGAAACAACGCATTCAGGATCTACCACCGGTTCCAACAAAAGGCCAAGAACGTCCGAGACAGACATTGGTGTTAACCTCGACCTCAATGATGAGTTCAACGCCACCGAGGGGGAGGATCCACCGGACGTCCAACTTCGTCGACCACCGGAAGGGTAAAGCGAGAAAGGGGTCGTCTTCTAGCGGAAAATCAACCAACGAAGACGTATTAGCGGAGAAAATCGACAAAACTCTAAATTTTTTAGAAATTGTTTTTTTAGTCAACGGAGGAAGCTCGTCGACGACAATTGACACTCACCGATCTTCAAATTATAAACACGGTGTCGCAACCAAATTTCGACCCAAAAAATTTAAGAGTGTTTTTAAAAATTCAACAAAAAGTTCTCGACAAATGTCGCAACTAGATTCTATGTTTTTATTTTTTTAGTAATTTAGGTTTAATTTCTATGTTATTTTTATGTTTTTTTTTAGTATTTTAGTTTTCAATTTCTATGTGTGTTTTATGTTTTTTTAGTAATTTAAGTTTATTTTTCTATTTTTTTAGGTTTAATTTCCTATGTTTTTTAGTTAACGTAATGTGGTTTCAATTAATGTAAAATATTTTATTATGTTTTTGTTTAATTTAATCATAAAAATATAATAAAATAAAATTGTCGAGTGGTGACTATTTCTTATGTCTAGTGGGTTGGTAGTGAGTTGACGATGAAGTTGACGTGTCGCAGAGGCGACCGCACTTTTCGGTGAGTTGGTGGTGACCACTCCCTATAGCCTTAGTGACTCTTTGATCACTTTTGTATTGCAATGTGCTATTTGTTTTTAAAATAAGTAACCGAAGCATCTCTGTAACCATTTGCAAAAGAAAACATGGATCACACCTGTATGTGGTCTGTAACCATTTGCAAAAGAAAATATGGATCACACGTATGTGATCCGTAAGATGAAGATTGTTTTTTAAATTCTACAAACTGTTAAAATAAATTAATATTTAAATAAATTATTTTAAAAAATGTTTTTTTCTTCATTAATTTTTATCAATAGTTTTATATATATATATATATATATATATATATATATATATATATATATATATATATAAACTATATTGTTAATTCGAGACAATATTCATGAATAAATAGAATCAGTCAATTGATTCAAATCGTTTTCAAAAAGAAAAAAAATGCTAGGCAAAAATTCATGAAACCATCAAATTATCCTTAAAAAGAGCTAATTGCAATATATATATATATATATATATATATATATATATATATATATATATATATATATATATATATATATATATATATATAGAGAGAGAGAGAGAGAGAGAGAGAGAGAGGTTTAGGTTCTACGGAAAACAAAAAATCCTAAAAATCATAAAAATGCATAAAAAAATACGTAGAGATCACAAAAAAAAAATTGAATTTTTTATGAAAAAATCGCTACTTTTACTATAGATTTGTTGAATTTTTTTTTGAAAAAAACCAATTTTTTTTTATAAAAAAAATTGATTTTTTTTCAGCGATTTTGTTAAAAAAGTAGCGATTTTTTCATAAAAAAATTTAAAAAAAAGTTTTGTGACCTCTAAGTTTTTTTTATGCATTTTAAAGGTTTTTTAGGGTTTTTTTTTTGTTTTCCAAATAATCCTTCCATATAGTCGGTCCATGGGGAGTTCAGAAGGTGTTCAGCCAATGAACATGGCCCATACTTTTTTTTAGCATTTATAGTAAGTTGTGTTCAGTTAAGGGCCTAAATAGAAATTAGGTTTGGTAAGCATCAAGCGACACAACGCAAGGAGGAGCAGGAAAACCAATTTTTTTAGGGAAAAGAAAAAACGCTTCGATTTCTTCTTTTTCACTGATAACGCACAGGTACAAATTAAATCATTCTCATGACAGGAAACAACGAGATTATTATTGCTTAATATCAGTAGGTTTAAGAGGCAATCATCAATCTTACTAGTTACTTCTCTCTTCACGAAATTCTGAAGGCTGAAGCAACGATTTAAGATGCAATCATCAATCTTGAGGTTTCAAAATCAGAAGGTAAAGGATTTTTGAGTTTTGAATTTTTCTGATTTTTTTTCTACTTCGTTTTTTATGGGTTTGTAATAAGAAAGTAAGGAGCTCTTATTTTTTGATTTTGAAGGCATAGACAAAGTATTTTTGAAAACCGAAAGGCAGAAGGAAGTCGGTTTCGAAAATCAGAAGGAATAAAGAAATCAAATTTGATTCTTGAAGGTACAATCAACTCAACTTCTATTTTTTCCTTTTGGGTTTGTTTTTTATTTTTATTTATGATTATTTATGATTTATAAGAAGTAAATCAGTTTTTTTTCTTTCATTCTTTTTGAATCCTATTTTCTTGATTTTAGATGCATTGAAGCAAAAATCTTTGAATTGTTAATCTTTCTTTGAGGTTTAGAAGTTTATGATTTTTAGATTTTTTTTAGTTTCAGAAAACTAAAGGGTAACTTTATGATTTCTGATTTTTTAGATAGAAGCAAATTATAGTTTTATTTTTCTCATACTATAATATAACTTGCTGGTTTCATTTTGTTCTTTTTACAGTTTTATTAGAAGCAAATCATCGATCAAAGTTTTATCTTCAGAATCAAGAAGAGAAGCAAATCCACACATCAGAGCATTAGAAGGATTACAGTTTTCAATTTGAAGCAAATTTGCTGCTTTTTTTTTTTTTTTTTTTTTTTTTTTTGTGTGTGTGTATTATTTTTTCATGAAAATTTAACTTATGTATTTTACAATAAAAATGAAAAAGTATAATTGGTTTACTTAAATGTTTAGATCTTTCTAGTTTTAGGGCCCATTTTTTGTTAAAATGCACAGGGCCTTCAAAATCTTCCGGCCGACCCTGATATATATATATATATATATATATATATATATATATATATATATATATATATATATATATATATATATATATATATATATATATATATATATATATATATATATATATATATGCATGAAACCTATCTATGGGAAAATTCAAACAAATGATTCAAAGGTAATCAACACAAAAAATTGAATTTATTAGCATAATCTTTAAACATATGATAATCGAGTTGGTTGAACAAGAATATTTGCTATTGTTTGCTAATTGATATCGTCATTTATATTCATATATTTTATGTGACATATTAGTATTTTTAGCTTTATTTTGGTCTTAAATTAAGATATATGATACTTATTATTTTTAAATTTCATTTTGTAGCCATAAAGACATTTTTGGATTAAAAGGAATTGACATGTACGAAAGTTGGAGTGTTGTAATGGATCAGTAAAAAAAAGTTATATTGCAAAATATAGAAGTCTGCGACACAGAATATAGAAGATTGTTTACATAATAAACCAGCATATGGATATTTGTGCCAAGCTGACTTGGATAAATCGAGAGTTGGAGGAATCGATAGATTATTATTGGAGCGAGATTTGGAGGAATCAAGAGTTGATACACATTGAATCATTTGGTATGCTTTTATACAATATGTTTAGCAAAGTTTTATGATTTATATTCGTGTTTTCACTTGGGTTATAGGCTAATAACTCTAATTTTGTTTAGAGTTGATGATCCTCTAGACTATGTGTTTATTTCGATAAATTTGGATTAAAACTAATTGTTTATTCATTATATTTAGTTGATAAAGATCATCATGTGTTAAAGTCATTACATTTACAATTTATTGTCGAGTATTAAAACGTTTGATTAGGGCTCTAAATAACACGACATGGCGTAGCCAAGGCATGTCATGGCGTTGAGACGTGGTGTAGACGTCCCGAAAACGACCTAGGCGGCTATATAAAGCTTGGCACTCGAATAACGTGGTAAGGCGTGAAAAGGTGCATGTTTTTGTGTAACACATTTTTTTGGCCACCTATGGAGCCGAGGTTCCAACATGCTTTGCGAGTAGCCATAGTCATTGTAGGTGAACCTTCGTGGCCACAAAGGGGGTTTTTGTTCCTCCTTAGATTTGATCTAAGGATATAACATGTTATTGTAATGCTCATTGACTTTTTGAAAGAATAAATTTTTGTAAAGTTTTATTATGATTGTAAATCGATGACTATATGTTAGATTAAATGTATATTAACATGAGAAAACATTAGGTTTTTGTTAACATATGACTTGCTTATATAATTAGATGATAGTAAAAATATACATACATATATATAAAATTATAAATTATATTAAAATTTTGTTGTCTTGTCACACCTTGAAAAACGTCAAAACATCACCATGTCTTGCAAGGCTTAAGGCTTGTTTATGTTGTCAAGTTATGTCTTATATTATTTATAGCCATGGTTTCGATGAACATTTTATACATGTTTACTTTAATCATTTTGATTTTATGAACATAATATTGTATGTCTAGAGTTTGATAAAAACGTAGAGTCAAATAGTAAATTTGGCAACTCTAACGTGTGAGAATGCATGTGATGACCATTCATATTGTAACACCCCATTTTCCCTACTTCCACAAATTGTAATAATAAGCAGTTATTATGAAATATGGATTAGAAATATGTTACTTTTGAGCCAAAATAATCATCATAAACATGTAGAAGACGTCAATACGATTTTCGTAGATATATTAAACGCTTAAATCCGACTTCATATGAAGAAGTTATGCTTCTTCGAAGTTTCGCTATTAAATCGACACAACTCTGCGTATCGAAAAAGTGAAATTTAGATAGATTGCGTATTAGCCTAAGCAATCTAAATGAAAGTCTTAGAAATCGTAAAACCGAGAGCATGCATATAAAGAACGTCCAAATATGATTATGTATGGGGAAGTTATGATTTTTAGAAGTTTCAACGCAACGGTGTGCGACATAGAAACCAAAATTAAGATCAGTCGATTGTTAGAAAAAGCAATCTAAACGAGTTGAAGATCCCGTCGATATGATTTTTTTCAATATAAAGAAAGCCGACAATGGAGTCCGTATGAAAGAATTATGAATTTTACACGGTCGTCAACAATGTAATCTTCATGGACTGTTAAATTTAAGATCGGACGAGAATTATCCAACAAAGTCTAAATGAAAGTCGTAGTACTCGTCGATAGTTATACGTGGATTTAAATAACGTAAAAAAATGGAGCTCGTATGAGAAAGATACAATTTTTAGAAGATCTGTAATTTTACCTGGCTTGGAAGGTCCAGAGAGAGACACGTAGCAAGCCAGGGTCCATCCAACCCACCTACCAAAAGGCGCGGTGCATTTGATAGGTGGCGCGGTGCGGCCTGCCTGATGTTGTCCTATAAATTGCCTGCAAGTCCCATTCACTCCTCACACCCATTTCTCATACCTCTCTCTTTAGATCCGATTGTTTAGGGAGTTATCGAGAGTTTAAGGAATTCCACCCTTTAGTGAAACTCTAAGGCATCTAAAGGTCGGTGAAATAAAAGTGTTCGGTATCTAATTCCTGCCAACGCAAATCCCAATTTTCACTAGAAACTCATATAAGGTAAGCTGCACTTACTACACCTTAAATGTAAATTATATTTATATTTGTACTCGTTATTATGAATATATAAAAATAAGATTATCAATATTTTCAATTACAATACTGAATGGTCACACTGTCTTGGTTGTTGGATTTCAGGAAAGCTAAAAGCTGAAATGATCCTACCTCCCAACTGTCCTGTCTGGTCTATCCTTATGTGATAGAACTCTCACTATTCATTGAAATTAGTAAAGGATCTAGCCTTTCATTACTAGATTCCCATAGGAACTAATAAACTATAATATTATAGGTAAATCCTCGTTGACGTGTTGCTTTCCAGTTGAATTTTCTGGTTAACTGTTAATCCTATAAGAAATTGTTCAGGTGAGTTCTTCTCATTATATTGTATACTCCATTATGTATCATTTGTATGTTAGGATATAGTTGGCCTGTAGTATGAAGTTAGACCACTAGACTAGCTTAATTAGTTTACTGTCATGTTGAACCATTTGTCTGTTATATGAGTGTTAATATATATATATATATATATATATATATATATATATATATATATATGTGTGTGTGTGTGTGTGTGTGTGAGTTATGGGCATACCAGCTTCGTGTTGAAGGCCAATGTACTTGGGTGGACCAGTGTTACGCTGAAGGAAAAAGGTTGGACCAACTTTACGTTGAAGGCAAAAGGGACAAACCAACTTTATGTTAAAGGTCGTTATGTTTATGCATTGTATCTGTATTGTGGTATGTGGTATCTTGGAGGAATTCACTAAGCCTCATCTTATAGTTGTTGAATATCTTCTTTTCAGGTTGTTCTTCGGATTGAGGAAAGGCTTACGCATAAGTGTACCTGCATCGAAGGCATTAATAAAATATTTTAAGACTTCCGATAAAACTATCTTTTATAATTAAATATGTGATATAACATGTGTAAGACTTATATTTTGAATAACTAAAAATAAAAATTTTGCCTTGAAAATCGGGACTTTCCAAGTTGGTGTCAGAGCCCTGCTTTAAGAGAATTAGATGAACACTCATGTGATTTCAGAGTCAAACTAAGGATCTGAGTATCAAATAAACAATTTTATAAAAAGAAATTATGCAAAAAGGAAGAAAATGTGATGCGTACAGTCAATCAGAGCTAAAAAAGGAACGTGATTCCCAAAATATCCATATTATTATATCTGTTGATATATGGTCTGTTAGAAACGCATGCTAGTATATACGCTAGGGATATTTTCAGGAATTACAGGAATAAGAATTGTATGATACTTAAGATACCTTATAGCCTAGATAATTATTTGCTAATTGTTGCCTACAACCTATATTGGTGTTGATTAGTTATTCGATAAATACGTTAGGTTACATGCTCCTAGAATTAAAATGTTTGATTTTAGCGGTTAGGTTACATGCTCCTAGAATTAAAATGTTTGACTTTAGCAGCATGCAATCGTATTTCGTCCGATAACTAGTTAGATTCGGTATAAGTTCTTCCTCAGAAAATAGTAGGATGAAGTAGAAGGAATCCTAGGAGAAGAATTTAAGAAAATAATAATTAGGTCCTTATAACACTATGCGTGCGAAAAGACCTAACGATATGTATAACAATTGGGAATTTCCCGCCACCAATTATCACTAAAGATTAACATCAACAGATAATAATGATATAAATTTTCATACCAAAGGAAAATATGATCTATTAAATAATTATAATAGGGTAAAAAATGAGTGACCCAAAAGTTATATCACTTTTTATGATGGTTAGCGTATTTGGAAAGTACACAACAAAGTGATACCAAAGATATAAGCATTGCATAAATTTGACTCCGATTAGAGGAGTTAATATTTCATAAAATATAAAAACCAACTGTGTTAATAAACACTATTAACATCAAAATGACACAAGGAGAACGATTGAGTTTCGGCTAACGTCACAAAAAGGAAAATCGTAGTACTCTAAGAGATAAGTACTTTGAAAGGAAAAAGGTCAAAAACGGAGTTCATATGAAGGAAATACGATTTTTAGAAAATTATAAAATAGGGGTTAAAAATGAAAGTCAAAATCTGGCAACGCGGGTTTAAGGAAAGTTGCAGTACTAGTAGAGAGCTACACAAATATATATAGAGAAGGTAAGAAACAAGATTCATATAAGGAAGATATAAATTTTTATAAAAGATTTAGGGGTGCATGCCTAGTGTGCATCATGCCCGTCGCGCACACCTGACACCCAAATTCTTCAAAGATTAGCGAGACGTGGACCATCAGAAGTGCGACTCGTGGCAAGCTCTGGATGGAGCCATGACGCAAGTGCACGTTGCACATGAAGTGTGTTGCACGCACAACCACTATAAATAGAGGTGCTCAAATTCTGATTTTCTCATCCCAAACACTCTCTATACATTACAAGCTGTTTCAGAGACCCTCCCGATGATGTGAAGCTTCGGATGCAATGACTCGGATGCTTCAAAATATGCTACTAGAGTGAGTTCACGACCCCTATTTTACTATTTTAAATGTTTTACCGCGGGGGGGGGGGGGGGGGGGGGATACATTTTTATTAAATAGTTTTATCAAAATATATTTATATTAATAAATATTAAATTGTTTTAAAGCTTAGAGCCTTAGGATAATGTATCTATAGATACTATACCTAGTTATAAGCTATGATATTATGCCTAAGAGATATGATGCCCAATAGTCTACAAAAAGATAATACCTATATCTTATAATGTCCAAATCCCTATGATAACATAATACCTAGAAGTTATGTTGGTCAAATATATGGGTATGCACCGTACTTAGTTGTTACTCTGCCAAAATATCTTGTTTTCAAATAACCATAATTAGGGTATATATATATATATATATATATATATATATATATATATATATATATATATATGAATACTTATATATACAAAATAATTATGAGGTCTAAAAGATAAAAGATAAATACTTAATGTCAATGTGTTAGTAAGCTGTTATATTCATCCAAAGGCCTTGATTAAATTGGGCATTCCCCGATACCTATAATCGTTAATCTTGTGACAGATAGGAAGATATGTATAGATTTATATGGGGTCTGACAACCTCACTTATGATTGCTAACTACAATTCCAGAAAGATAACTTTCTTATTATTCAGTATTCGACATCCGATGAAACATCAGGAGGGACAAAATTATTAGTCAAACAACGTCGATTATGGGGGCTCATGGTAATACATTAGATCACCTTAGAGATCAGACTACCATTAGGGACGCCTTAGAATGGTAAATAAAATACGTTAAGACTAGATAAATATCCTAAAAGATAATAAGATAGGATCGGTAGGTATCCTAGAAGATAATGAGATAGGATCGATAGATACCCTAAAAAAAATTAAGATAGGATAGTTAGATATTCTCTAAAGATAATAAATTAGGGTTACAAAATATCCTAAAAGATAATAATATAGGAGGTGATATAATAAAACATAGGAAACTAGGAAGCTAAGAATCCCAAAGAGTTTATTATACCTTTACCTCAAAACCTGTGAACTCACCAACATTAAGTTGACGTTTTTCAAAAATCGCATGTCTTCCTAGGATAGAATAAAGATCAAGTCAGGAAAGGATTATCGACATGAAGACTTGTAGATTTTCATTTAGATAGGTAATTATGATTAGCGCTCTGTGATTTGGGAAATGTTTGTACCGTCACCACTCGACATTTCCGCCATCGGCAGGGGAGGGTGTGACAAATTGGTATCAGAGCTAATTGTTATAGCGAATTAGTATTTCTCTAGGAATTATGACTATAGCTTAGGAAATAAAATCCGATTAGTTTTGTTCTCAAACCTATAAACAAAAATATTACTGCTAATTACCCTACTGATAGACTACGTACTGGAGAGGTGCCTAGGCTGGAATTGTCGACTTGGGTTTTTGGATTTCAGAACATCTCTATGCCAAAATGGTCCTGCCAACCGAATTTTCCTACTTGGCTGAACCATACATAGTTTACAAGTACAAAACAATAATAATTGGCAATCTCGAATAACATATACAAATCATACATAAGACAAATATCCAGGATGGTTCGATATGAAAAGGTTGAGTCACTCCTAAAACATAGCCTGATCAACTATGTTTAGTCTTAACTGAACCAATACATCGACTAAATTGGGGATTGATAAACCATAAAACTAAAATCATACAAATATAAACTTGTAAGTACCATAATACAAAGTATCAACCTCAACATACTCATCGTTTCTCTCATACTCAGCCTCCTCGTCCTTCGTACCATCGTCGTCATCATCATCAGTATCCCCATGATGTGTGCCTAAAGGACAAGCACCATCATAATCGGCGCCCTTGTAACGTCCTAAAAATCAGAGTAAAATTTTCATTTTTAAAACATAATTCCATAAATCCATAATTTACCAAAACATTGTTTACAAATCATAATAAGTCAAAGTATTAAATCATGGTATGAATCAACATAAACTACAGGATGATATGTACAATCACGCATTCGCTTTTCCCCGCTTATAAGAAGTACCTAAAACATTGAAATCCAAACTGTAAGCCAAAGCTTAGTGAGCTTTCTAAAATACCTCACACCACAAATAAATACATATACAATACAAGCATGCATACAGGGTTTATTGGTCCTTGACCTCAAGCCAATCGTACCGGGTTTGTTGGTTTACAACACATAGCAGTAAAACCTCAACCCAACCATCTAGGGTTTGTTGGCACATGGCCTCGAACCAACCATCCATATGTCAACATATACACAAACAAATCACACATAGAACTATCATAACAATCCTACATCCTAGGATACATAAAATCAATAAATGGGTCGGCCTTGGTGCCTTAGAGCCATCGACATAGTGAGAGAACTCACCTCCCAGTCTAAAAAGGTCGTTGAACAGGACACTGCTCCGAATATCAGCTCTACCGGTCACCTATTTATCAAATCGTAACCAATCTCAAATATAACTCAAAATACCCTTAGGTCAAACTTGGTCAAATTCTGGTCAAAGTCAAAAAGTCAAACTTGGTCAACAAAGTTGAGTACGCCCAATGTACTCAGTTGGTATGCACAATGTCCACGAGGCTTGACCAAAACAGGCTGGGTTGACCTCGTACGCCCAACGTACCTGGGTTACGCCCAACGTATGTGATGGGGTCTTTTTCTTCTTATTAAGAGCTTAATCCTTAATCTCTTTTGCCCATATTCCAGATTTAGTCTTAATAATATGTCTTTAACCATAAAGTTTCCAAATTTATGGCCTTGTCTGGCTATTAAGTGCCCAAACACAAAAACTCTAACTCCTTAACCCATTAAGATAACCTAGATCATGCATGGAAGGAAACTAACAATCAAGGCTACATTTTTATGTTTCCTAATAGCTCCATAATGGATAAAGTTTCCAAATTTATCCATTTGAATGGTCCAAACAACCAAGATCTAGTAATTAAGTCTCAAAGGGGCCCAAAATTGCATCTTTATCAACTTAATCCATTAAGTCCAAGTCTCCAACCTTCAGATCTGAATCAAAATGATGTTTAAATGGATAAAGTTTCTAACTTTTGATGGGTTTTGAGCATTCTAACACTCCTATGGTGTACATGCAACCCTAGAAACCTTGGATCTATGTTTTCTCTAATATTCATGCAAATTTGATTTTTCCAAGGTTCTCATCCTAACTAGCATGGCATGGGGTATTTGTAATATAAAAACTAGTAGAATGACATACCTTTATTGTAGCTTGGATTCCTTGAGACCTTATGAGCCTAGCACCCCAAATGTGATGCCTCAAATGTTTCACACAACACCACAACTCTTGGAATAACTTGAGAGAAGAACACTTTCACTCAAAATCAGCTAGCCCTCCTTGTTCTTGTCTTAGTGGCCGATTTTGCTTACCATGAGGTTCTTTATATAGTGTGTCACATGTAGGGTTACACCATGTAAACCCTAATGTGCATGGATTTTCATTTCCCCCATGATCCATGGGTTTTAACCTCCATGGAGCATCCATGGAGCACCCAATTGGTCCTATCCCAATCTAGTTAATCATGGACCATAAGCCCACTACATAAGAATGAATGATTTACAAATCAATCCCCATATATTTAATTAGTCACCTTTTGATCACAAAATTAATTCCAAATTAATTCTTGATCAATACTAATTAAATAATATGATTTCATATTAATATATTAGAACTTATAATATATTAACAAACCATAAGTTTCCTTTTCTCATTTTGTCTATCCAATTGTTATGATGCCATGCAACCCAAATGGACCATGCCAATTTGGGTCAAGTACATACTAAATATAGTTATGGACTTAGACACCTTATCCAACAGTCTCCCACTTGGATAAGTCTAATAACTATATTTATAGGTATGACTTCAGGAACCGACCAACAATCGTAGCTCTTTCAAAGTCTCGTGGAACTAAGATGATGCGTCATTTAAGATAAGTGATCATATAATCCTCTGTTCTAGATATCAACCGGACAAATACATGGAACAAAGTCCTACTTATTGTCCAACAGTTTGTTTCCTAATTTCTGATTTGTTTGACATAGAACTAAACTGAACACATCAATTTGGTTCTGACCGGGCCCGACACATAGGTCAAAACAAAGTCATCGAGGGGCCCATATATCACTTCTAATCCTCAAAGGACTAGAAGGAACATATAAAATTCAACTCATATGCTTGTACTAACTACTTGTTGAATCATACACAAAGGCACGTTTTATAACATCGAGTTACCGATGCATTTCCGTACAATCAATGCATAACCAACTCATAATCAACAAATCATATCTCTAGGTTTGAAGACTTATATGATATTATCGTCTCACGATCACTCGAGATAAATTCCATGATGTGATACAAGTGAGTGTGGGTTGTATCCAATACTCAGAACTTATGAGCACTCATGAATGTTGTAGCAACTTTTGCTATGTCTAACATATTAGACATGTACAAGCCCAATTCATGACAGTCTTGATTCATACCTACTTCCAACATATGACTGACTGTGGAGAGTTTGAATAAAGTAGTTATTCGGGGAGTCAAAACATGTAAAGTGAAACACAAGAGTAATACTAATCCTATATGGCCACAAGCACATTTGAGAGTACATAAAACACCTTTTATTTAAACACCGTATTGATTACTCATTATTCATTGTATAATGTTTCAAATAATCAACTTAATACTTGAACCGAAACAATAGTCATGCCATGCTCCAAGCATGCACACTATGTTTGTCCAAACTAGGGTGTTGATCGAGTAATTTTTTCGGGTTTCGGGTAATTCGGGTTTTTCATGTTAATAAAAATACCCGTTACCCGACCCAAATTAAATTCGGGTAATTTGGGTTTGGGTAATTCGGGTATCGGCTCGAGTTTAGGTAATTCGGGTATTACCCAAAATATATAATTTTTTTTTGAATTTTATCTGAAAATAAATTTAATGAAATAAATACGTCGTGCTTTATTATCTTGTTTATATAAACAAAGGAAACATAAACGAATTACTCAAGCTTTGAACATTGAGATTATTTAGTCAATAATACCTGAGATATCAAGTAATTTTTTAACAACTTAATCTAATCTAATAAGATGTTAAAAAAATAAATACTTAAAGATCTTAATTTAAAAGTTTAAAATGTTTAAGATAATTGTAGCCATAAGTTTTGCCATGTTCTGAAGTTTCGTCAAGATAATGAGTTTGTTATTTGCAATAAAAACTATAATCTAGAAAACAATTAAGTTTTACAAAACATGATGATATATAAACAATAACTTTTAATATTACTAGTGTCATATTTTCATAATAAAAGATATTCATGTTTTACAAGAATGATAGTTAGTTTAAGCGTGATCAAACATGATGATCAAATACCTACTATGAAAAGGGATGCCGTAATCATAGTCTCAATTGTTTAGACCTTTGCCATTTCTCACAAGTCCATGTTAGTGTGTCTGTTAACCACACACGCTCCACTAATGACTTTGAGAATGCAAAGATCACAATTGCTATCTACTTAAAAATTTACTTAGTGAAAGCGTTTCCTCACCATCATTTTCATGAATCGGATAGAAACCTAATGAAACTTAGATATTATGGTGTATGTGTTCCTATCCATGTGAATTTGTCAAAACCATAATCACAAGACAAGGTTAGTGACAAATTTAAACTCATATGGACTGAACTTGTTCGTTCTTAATTTCTTGCCACCTGGCAGCACAAGAGCCTACCATTGCTTCCAGGTTGTTATGCAACCAATTGATAATTCTCAGAACTCATATGCAAAGCCAACTTTAACTGGAATGGGTATAGGATCAAGAATATGTCAACAAGATAGGCTATAAACCTCAAGTCGTATGCTAGTGATAAACAATAAGTTTTTATTCTTGATTAGTTCTTGAAACTTTTCAAGATCTTTAAGACTCCCACTGACCTCATGACATATAAGATTCTCTTGTCAAGAACCATTCCTTGACAAAAAAATATTCAAGAGTTAGTGCGGATTCTTATCAAGACAAACACTTCATACAATTAGCCGTAGTTGGTCTTTGTTTTATCCAAAACATCACAATTCACCAATTTCAAATGTACAACAAGAGTAGAAAACATTTTACTCTGCACTTAATAAGTGTTTTAAACCTTCTAAAAATTATGTCAGTCAAGTCTCGATCTTGGAGTGTTACTCTAAGATTTGTTTTGGAACGAAGTATGACTCATCTTCTTGTTTTAACCATTTCAACAATTCATGATTCCTCTTCTTAGCCATAGGAACGCACTAAGATGTCCTTAGAGGATCAATTCCGATATGGTTTCTTAATCATTAAGATGGTCGTAAAACATGATACTAAAGTACTCTCCCATCTTTTCAGATTTGAGAAACTTTTATCTTTCTGTCTAATTTGATTCTTCTTATTCGTTCTGCCATACATTGAAACTTTTCCAACGTTTCAGAATTATACTTAAACTTGTAAGTATAACCATATCTACTAAATTTAGTAAATCATGACGAGTAGTTTTATCGATCTTTGTGGTGGACTTGACCAGTGCATAAGAATGTGTACTCGATCCCTTAGTCCTTCACTTGACTCACATATACATGTGAACAAGGAATTAGTCTTAATTTTCCAAAGATGAAAATTCTCATTCATCATACAACACAACTTGCATGATTCCAAGTTTCTGTCTAATTGAAACTTGGGTGATGAGAATCTTTCCTTATTTGGTAAATTTAAACACTACCACAAAAGAAAAAAATCAAATTCATATTTCCAATATTGCTAGAAACATACAAACATCAATTTTTCATAAATGCCATTGCAAGGAGATATAATAAAATAAAACAATTTTTATTTATTTATAAAATGCGGAAAAAACTTTTTCCTTACAATGCAACTCTAAATGAAAACTATGCTATTACATATTTCCTAGCAATCTATCATAACTCCTAAGCAGCAGCTCAAAAATCCGATCTTCGAACCATGCGATTGAAATCCATTGTAACAACGTAAATTTTCAAAATAATTCTTCATTTTTAAACCATATTTTCAATCATCAAAACAATATCAAACAAACTGTATCCAATGTCATCATAACAAACAAACCCCAGAATCTCAAAAGGTCTCAAATACATAAATCCTCTCAGTGTGTACGGATCATGCCGACGCCTTCCCACGATCCTTGCTAGTACCTGAAACACACAACACAACAATTATAAGCATAAATACGTAGTGAGATTCCCAAAATACCACATACAACACATATGCCTTTCTAGGCCATAACTCTGTGGGACCTTCCGATCCATGTGTCTCAGAGGACTTCCGTCCCGAATCCCAGTAGACCTTCCGGTCCTACCCGTATCGACCTTCCGGTCCGTAACCTCCTGACCTTCCGGTCCATATCATCTTGATCTTCCGGTCCTTATCATACATAGCATACATATCACATATCAGCACATAACACATACATCTCATAGCATATAAGACCTTCCGCTCACACATAGGTACCCTTCCGGGTACAGTATAGTGAGAAGACTCACCTCGGGTATCTTGGATAATCTCTCACACGAGAACACTGATCTAGCCCCCGCCTAATCACATAAACAATACTAATAAATAATGGCTCTCAAAGGCTAGATTAAATCCATTCCTACAATCATGTAGAAGGGTAAAAGACCTTTTTACCCCTCCCTGACCCAAAAGTCCAAATGTTGACCAAAACCCTAAAAGTCAACAAAAGTCAACCCTCCGGGTTATGCTGTGCGTACCAAATCTATACGCTGAGTGTACCCGGCGATGTCACAGAATCGGGGAATGCGACCCCTTACGCTGCGCGTACTGGGATTATGCCCCACGTAATTCTCAGTTTCATACTCCTTTAGATTTTGGGTCTTAAACGGTTAAGACACACGTCCAACTTTCAAATATGATTGTCCCTAAGCCTCTTAATCCAGTCGGTGACTTTAAGCCTTTGCATGGCTGTAAAAGTCACCAACACCAATATCATTCCATTTCTAACACTTAAGAGCCCATAACTCAAGCATGACTACATAATTTTTATGGATCTACAACACATATATCACTAAAATGGGATAGATCTAGGTCCATGGAGTCCCTTATGTTCATAAAGTCTCCACCTTTAGGACTTTAACCCTAAAAATGGACCATGAAACACCAAACCAAAATAAAAGGAAAGTTCTGAGCTTTTTACCTCTAAGTGAAGCTCCTCTCTCTGAAGAACTTAGATCCAAGCTTGAACTTCAAACCCTAGCCTCCACAAGCACCTCCCCTTCTTCTTCACTAACACACAAAGGCACTTTTAGCTCAAAAAACTCACATACAAGCTTTAGGATGAAGGAAATGCTCTCTTAGGGTTTCACTCGCTGATATGGTGGCTGAGGATAAGGCCTTAGCATTCCTTTTATAGTGCACAAGCCACAATTTAGGGTTTGCATCTGGGCCCGCTACGCCCAGCATAACCCTAGGTACGCCCAGCGTACCTAGGCGAGTCCGCATCCAACTTAAGCACATGAGTACGTGCAGCGTACTCTCCAGTACGCCCAACGTACTCATTTGCAACATTTTCCACTCAAGGGCTAATTTTGACAACTTGACAAGACAGAGGGGTTAAATAGCTGTACCTGAATTTCAGGATGTTACATCCATCTTCGCGATCAGATTTATCACACTGTTCCTTTAAGTTTCCTTCCCTTTGCTTGATACTGCCAAAAATCAAAATGCAACCTAGTCACATCATGTATTAAGAACCAACAATTAGAAACTTAACAGAGTTAGATAGTGTACTTACCTGAAGCATAGTCAAAATTTTTGATTCTTCCTTCTCTTAGATCTTTCAGGTAGTCAGGGAAGCTTCACCACAAATGCCCCTTCTATTGACAATAAAAACATATAGACTCTTTTGAAATGGTACACGAGACTATCACAGACTTAGCCTTTCCCTTTACCTTTTGGTCAACCAGGTTGACTAAGGCCGATCCCTTTCCATTGGGAAGAGAAAGCTTTTCCGGACTTCCAATGTTACCATTATCAATGCCCATGGAAGTTTGAGAAGTAGATCTTCCACCCAAATTTACTTTTTTAGTGCGCCAAAACATTTCTGATTCAGCAACAACAAGCAAATAAGTAAGATCAATAAGGGTCATGTCGTGGTCAGTTACATAGTAGTTCTTAATGAACTCACTATACGACTCAGGAAGTGATTGAAGAACCCAGTCAATAGCCAACTTCCTTGTGACTTCGACACCCAACACTCTCAGCTTGTCGATTTGTGTCTTCATCTCTAAGACATGAGAACACACAGGCCTACCATCTTCATGTTTCATTGCAAGTAGGGCTTGAGTGACCTTGAATTTTTCAAGTCTTTGAGCTTGTGGGTCAGAGAGAATAATTAGAGCAGGTAGAAGAAGAGATGTATGATTTCTATGATCCAATCACGGGACATCATCTTCATTAGGAAAGCTTGTTCCAAGAGATTTGGGAAGACCATAGTTGTCTGATCTAGACATCTACAATGGGAGAAATTCAAGTTAGTTGATTTAAGTCCTTAATACAACACCCAATATGAAATATTAAGGCTAGGACCCAACACAATATTTTATAACTTGGAAGAAGGATGCCGTAATCAAAGCTATAAAATATTTGAAGGTAGGCGAACGACGATTCACTAATTTCCACCATGAAAAACGAAATGGGAATTAGGTTTTAATTGGATTGAAACTCCTAGATCTTTTGAGATTCATTGAACTTTTCAATGGCATGTTTAAATCTCGATTGTGCCCTCTCAAGTTTGTGACGGGGATACCGAGGATCACAAACAAGGTGTGAATAACCATGCAGATTAACTTGGTGCCCTTAATTTTATCACCTAATCGATGTGTCGGTTACCCACACGCGCTCCAACGATCTATGATAAACATTAAGTCACCCATTGCCACTCTTACTAGTCCATGTTAGTGTGATGGTTACGCACACACGCTCCACCAACGACTTGGTAAGGTACAAAGTGTAATTTCATGGGTTAGCACCATCTTCACATTTTCCTAAAGTAACTTAGATTGGGAATTTATAAAAGGTTTAGTTACTTTATATTTATCATTATACTTATAATGAGAATTATAGTCCTTGTGCTACCCGTTCGGCTAACAAACCTCCACCAGTCAAGGAAGCGGTGGGTGAGAGTGGACACCCATTAAGTTGCCATTTTATAGGCAACAACCTTATACCCCCTTATAGACCGGCTTCGTGAATGAGGCCTACTAACAGTAAGACTGACTTGCTCTTATACACACACACACACACACACACACACATATATATATATATATATATATATATATATATATATATATATATTATTAACTTATAATGCTATAAAGTATAAGGGTTGAATTTTAACTTTTAAAACTCTAAGGTTTGGGATTAAATTTTTCTAAAGTGACTTTACAATTTCCAAAACTTGAGGGAAAGTTTTGAAACTATTCAAGACTTTTCAACTTCATAACTTATGAGTTTAATGGTCTATTAAAATGAAGACTCTTCATTTTTTGTAACCTATGGTTCTTTAATGACATTTTAAAGAAATGACCTTTGGTAATCCATAACTTGAGGACAAATTATAGACTCCATCAATAACATTTAAATCAAGAATTACATCATCAAACAATTTGCAAATAATTCCTATGATCTACCAAAACTCATAAGCATAAACATTCATATCAACAATTTCAAGAATCATATAAACATGTATAAAACTTGAAATTTTGATAATAACCATTGAAAATGGATTAGCATAGTCATTACCACATCAAAAACATGTTTTATAAGTCCAAAACAGTTTAGGGTAATGATTCCAGTCCATTTCCAACAGCAAAACTCGAAAATTTGCACACAAGGGCTCCTACTCGCCAAGTGCAAGAACCTACTCGACGAGTAGGATGCATTTTCACTTGGACTCGTCGAGTCCCCCCATGGACTCAGCGAGTTCACTGTAAGATTGCAGAATTTCGACTTTTTTGAAGCAGTTTACATCAAATACAAAGAAAACAAACCTGGGCTCTGATACCACTAATGGGTTTTGGGTATTCTAACACTCCTATGGTGTATATGCAACCCTAGAAACCTTGGATCTATGTTTTCTATAATATTCATGCAATTTTGATTTTTCCAAGGTTCTCATCCTAACTAGCATGGCATGGGGTATTTGTAATATAAAAACTAAAAGAATGACCTACCTTTCTTGTAGCTTGGATTCCTTGAGACCTTATGAGCCTAGCACCCCAAATGTGATGCCTCAAATGTTTCACACAACACCACAACTCTTGGAATAACTTGAGAGAAGAACACTTTCATTCAAAATCAGCTAGCCCTCCTTGTTCTTGTCTTAGTGGCCGATTTTGCTTACCATGAGGTTCTTTATATAGTGTGTCACATGTAGGGTTACACCATGTAAACCCTAATGTGCATGGATTTTCATTTCCCCCATGATCCATGGGTTTTAACCTCCATGGAGCATCCATGGAGCACCCAATTGGTCCTAGCCCAATCTAGTGAATCATGGACCATAAGCCCACTACATAAGAATGAATGATTTACAAATCAATCCCCGTATATTTAATTAGTCTCCTTTTGATCACAAAATTAATTCCAAATTAATTCTTGATCAATACTAATTAAATAATAGGATTTCATATTAATATATTAGAACTTATAATATATTAACAACACATAAGTGTCCTTTTCTCATTTTGTCTATCTAATTATTATGATGCCATGCAACCCAAATGGACCATGCCAATTCGGGTCAAGTGCATACTAAATATAGTTATGGACTTAGACACCTTATCCAACAACTTTATCCATAACAAAGTCACAAACTTTCAAGATCTAAAATTTATGCACTGAAATGACCAAAAGCTCATAATATCCAATACTAGATAGATCTAACAATGCATCATCAGATTCAAGCTTTATACCTTTAGAAGAAAGATCAAGGTGAACAAAATCTGGATCTACAAGCAGCAATGCAACCAACACTTCCCCCATGAGATCCTTCTTCTCCAAGATGCACCAAAAACACTGTAAGGCACTTAAAAATACCTACTTTTGCTTATACGGATTAAAATAGGGTTAGGGTTTCAAGGGAGGGTGTTGGAGAGGTGGAGGCTGAGAATGGAATAGGTGTGGGGAAGTTAAGGAGCTTAAATAGGGCTCAAACCATGAAAATAGGGTTTAGGCACTTATTGCGTACGCCCAGCGTACTCGGGGATGCCTTAGTATGCCCAACGTACTTGCACGTATGCCCAACATACACGACTTAACCCAAAACCGTCCTAACTTCAAACGGTCATAACTTCTTCGTTCTAACTGCATGTTCGACAATATTTATATCCACAAAAAGGTATTGAAGATCCCCACAATATTATCTAGATATCTTGGACTAAAAACTTCCCGAAAAAATCCATATTGCATGCAAGAAGTCTGAAACATCACTTTTCCCATTTTGCCCCTTTGACTCCAACACTTACCAAGGGCTTGGATCGCATAACCAATATTATCAACATCTAATAGGGTCTAAAACCTATTCCCTTGAAACATAAGGCCCTTACTTGATCCATTTGGTGCTCATAATCCCGAAATAAGAAACTTATCAAAAGAGGATGTTATATTATGGTTGAGAAGGTGTGGAATAGAAGGAACTGCCCTAGGAAAATGTGGATGGTCTATCCCCAGATGTCGCATCACCGCAAAGACCGAAGCCATATTCCAACGACACTCCTCCCGTGCAACAATCAGATACTACAACACGTCATGTAGAGTTGGCTCCGGCTGGTCAGTCTCCACATACCTAGGCCTCTGACGTCACACAAAGGCAGGATCAAGGATGTTCTCCGACTCCACCTGTTGAATCAGATCGACAATATCGTCCTACATAATCCTCCATTGCTACCCCACTCCCCGAACCAACACTCACATCTTCCCGAGAGAGGTAGTACCCAACTCCCGGATAGGTATATGAACCATCCCAATAGTGTCAACCTTATAATATAAGGCCAACCTAGTTACCCAGTGACCCCTGCAGATCCTGCTAAAAGGTGTAGAACCTAGAGCCATGCTAGATAAGTGGAGAGCAAGAGCAAAAAGAAGATAAAGGCAAACCTCTGTTTGAATGAGGCACCACACATAGAAAAGTTCGCATGGGGGAACCTTGTCACACTCCTGTCTGTGACAAATGATAGAAGCGACCAATTGGTGGATCAACCGATAGATAGGAGAACGGAAGACGCTTTCCTTGGCCATTCTGGAAACATAAGTCCCATAAGCGTGGGCCCAAACCTGCATGTAGTTGTACTCATGTGGTTGTGTAGTAATACAATTGTCCATATAAACATAAAAATGAGGACTCAAAGTCTCCTCAGTAGTGTAAATCCGTAGACTCCTCCTCTGCTCGATCAGGCTGCAGGATCGGGATGCGCCTCGCAGGAAAAAGTAAAAGTTGATCGATCTGCCCATCGCGTCGAATCCTTGTTGAAGCAGACCATAGAAAAGAACTCCCATCAGAGCTCCTTGTAGACCATCTCCTGAACCCGACGATCCATCGCCATCCATGGAAGATAAAAAGCTCGGGACCACTATCATACCACAATACACAGGTAAGGAACGGTGCTAATCGAGCCATCAGCCTAAAAGCGTCTGTCAATCACCAGGAAAAAGGCTGGGAATACTAATCTTCTTGGACAGAAGAACAGTAAGGAGAGAAACGAAAGAGCTTCAATCAGGAAGATCATCGGGGAACTCTAGAAAAGGATGTGAAAGCCAGTTTGGAGGTAACTGACTTGCAGCGTGTCGAACTCGTGTAGCCATACCTGTAGAAAAATAGGCCAAAAAGCAGTTAGGAATAAGTTAGAAAAGGTAAAAATTACATTAGGTGTTGAAATGGACCAGACACGCCAGATACGTGTTGCGCGCGAGTGTTATACATTGATTTATGATATGCTGAGTAGAGGATATATATGTATGATTCTATGATAATTGCTGATATGCATAGAATGGTAGATCTGTAGGACCAACTGTGATTTCTGGTTTCATGATTATTTGTCTGTTTATTGTGTATGTTATTTGTTATATGTCGAAATAGGGTTTTGGGTTGAGACTTTACTGCTTTGTGTGTGTATCAAATGACTAGAGGTATTCTAGTCCGATGACCCAGTGAACCCGAGGGTATTCCAGTATGATGACTGAGTGGACCTGTTATATATTGGCATTCCATTCCAATGACTGATTGGGCGATAGGTAATCCAACCTGATAGTTATGGAGCCGTGGGTATTCCAGTCTGATGACTGATTGGACCTAGCATGCTTGTTCTTTTATGATATGTGTTTTGTATGGTGGTACTTTGGGGGAAACTCACTAAGCGTTGGCTTATAGTATTTGGTTATAGTTTTAGTTACTTCCGATGATTGTGGGAAGGCGAAGGTGTGACCTTAGACATCCTGATTTTTATGTTGTTGATCTTGGGAGACTCTGTTTTGAACAATGTTTTGAAAAAAATGGTTTTGTAAACACTTTTATTAGTAAATGGGTTGATTTGAGAAGTTTAAATTGGTTGTGATTTTGGAGATGTTACAAGTTGGTATCAGAGCCTTGGTTTGAGCGAATTGGAGGAACACCTGTGTGAATCCAGTCTCAGACTAAGGAACTGCAAAAGTTTTAAAAATGATTTTCAAAGTTATTTTAAAAAATAATAAAGAAAGGATGCGTTGTATACGATCAGCCGAAGCTAGTAAGTATACCTTAAATTACCACACTGTTATATGGTATTATGATATGTTAGAACAACAGTCTAGTGATAGGCTAGGGATCTTTAGGAATTGCATGATTATATGATGCGTGATAGCCTAGGCTTTCTTCTTTATATGGAATTGACATGATTTCTGTAGTTACTTAGTGTATGCATCAAAATTATACATAACTAAAATTTTATAGCCTATGAATATTTGATTTAGCCTTATTTCATGTTCCTTGTTTGGTTGTGGACATTAGGTAGAATCAAGTATTCGACTATCTATAGGATCCAGTGTTATGTATGATTAGCATACATAAGTGATGCAGGGTTGGTGGAAGTTTCATGGATGAGTTATGTGGGGTCAGCCGACCAGTTAAGGGATATATAGCATTCCTATAGGAAGTGAGAATAGGGTGTATGCGTATTTCAGTGAGTATGGTTAGGGTTGTTGTAATGATCTTATGAGACAAATACGGGTAGGTGTAGAAAGTAGTATGGGCCCGTACTACTGGAAGCACAGAACCCGTACGTATAGTAGGGAATTCATAAACCCTAGGGTTTTGTTGGGGTAATGGTTCATATGGTCTCTTTGGTTTATTTTCAATATGGTGGTTACGAGGCAATTTGAGTAAGGATCTAGATGAGGAGTCGGAGCAGATGGTCATGATGGGCCATGATTGACTGAGGACTGGGTTATGGAGATGATTCATAAGGATGTTGTTTCTATTGTCTGGGGGCAGATACCAGAGTTTTTTTGGGTCTATCAATACTACCATGATGTATTTCTTAGATAACCGATACACTACACTTTCCAAGGTTGCTGCTGCTGCAGCCACCGCGACCATCGTTGTGGTAGGGATTGGCGCTAGGAGAGCCTTTTAGTACCAGGACTTCGACAATACAAATCCCCTGACATTTGACGGTGTTCAAGATCTTATCATTACCATGAGGTGGTTGTCAGATGTTGAAGGATGTTTGTTTACTTGCTCCTGACCAGCCGACCAGAGGGTCAACTACGCTCTAAATCTTCTTAGATCCAAAGAGAAGGATTGGTGGAGACTGATTTTTAGTTCATACACTCCAGAGCAGAGGGCTGCAGTATATTAGGAGCAGTTCTCTAAGATGTTCCGCTCGAGATATGTTCCACTGGCAGAGCGAGAGAGGCTGGCTCAGGAGTACTTGGATCTGTGACAGGGGACCGAGTCGATGACTGAGATCACCAAGATGTTTACAGAGAGAGCCATGTTTTTCCCTGAGTTTGTTGCTTCTGAGCAAGCTCAGATGACCCGGTACATGAGCATACTCAAGATAGACATTCGTCAAATTGTGTCTACACAACGTTATGGTTTATTGGTGGAGTTGCAGGAGGCCGCTAGGCGGTGGGAGATCGAGATGGAGCTCCATACGAGGGAACAAAGACAGGCCCCATAACAATCGCAACCTGCGACGAAGCGATTCAAGGCTGCTGATGTTAGATTTGGGAGTTAGAAGGGCCGAACGTGTGGGAAGTGTGGTAAGGTTCATGACGGTGCTTACCGATCTTCTTTTGGATGCCACAAATATGGCAGACAAGGCCACACTTCGAGGGATTACCGTCAGTAGACTTCAGTACCCAACACCAGGATTTGTTATCACTACGACCAGGTTGGCCATGTGAAGGCCAACTGTCCCTTGCTTGCTACTAAACAGGCGTAGGCTCTAGCGCAAGCTACTTTGAGGATCACTGATGGGAGCCAGGGCACGACGGAGTCCCGAGGGATCGAGGTCGCGTTTTTTAGCTCACGGCAAAGGAGGCCAGGGTGGTGCCAGACATCGTGACGAGTATTTTTCTATTTATTGTTCCGTCGATTATTGTATGGTATGCTTATATATATATATATATATATATATATATATATATATATATATATATATATATATATATATATGATTCTGTTAGGTACTTTCCTATTGAACTCTTTGCTTGCTCTTGTGCTTTTTGACTCGGGTGCGAGTTGGTATTTTGTATCCTATATATGTAGTAGGGAGTTTGATATGCCTATTGGGGAGTTAGAGTGTCTGTTGCTGGTTTCTATCACCAACGAACACATAATTTCTACATCCACAGTGTATTGGGGTTGTGTATTGGAGATCTTCAGGGTGCCTTATACGATTCATCTGATTCCTATCCCCATGGGGGATGTATGTGTGATAGTAGGGATAGATTGGTTGAGCAAGTTTGGTGTTATTAAAGACTGCAAGGGCCAGCAAGTAGTAGTTTAAACCCCAATTGGGGGAGAACTCGTTATCTATGGAGAGGATACCAAGGTTGGTTCAGGGTTTTATCCGGCAGCCACAGCTCCATAGTATATTCATCTAGGGATGACAAAAAACCCCATACCCAACGGGGAACTCGAAACCCGCACCCGTTTTGACTGGGGAATCCCCAAGTTGACTGGGGATGGGGATGGGGACGGGGAATCCCCAAATAAAATAAGTGGGGATGGGGATGGGGATGGGGATACCCTTAATCCCCGACCTTGGACCCGCCCCCGACATATATTCATATATAAAAATAATACAGAACATATATTTATAGTACAATTTATAATACATAAAATTTGATCTAAGTAACCTAACTCATTAGTAATTACTTGGTTGAAATTATATTTTTACTTTTTTTTATCTACTTTAAACTCGTGTATATTTCTTTTTCCTCTTTGGTTGATCTATTTTACCTAAAATATCAATTTGATAATTTTTTTCTACTTGATTTTTTATGTATGTATTTAAATTTGGTAGAAAATTTATTTATATTTTTTATGCAATTTATGAGTACTTATATATTTTATAAAATCTTTAAACTTATGATGGTAAAATTGAAATTTAGAGTTTTTTCTTACGTAAAAGTTTGCATGTTAAAAGAGAAATAGAAATCCCCGTTTCCCCGTTGGGGATCCCCAGTCCCCATTGGGGGTGGGGATGGGGGTTTATTCATATTCCCCGATGGGGATGGGGGTGGAGATGGGGATTGGATTGAGGATTCGGGGATAGGGATGGGGATTGGGGTCCCCTGTGTTCCCCGCCCCCGTTGCCATCTCTATATTCATCATAGGTGTATGTGTTATCATGCCTATATGGATGATACTTAGGTGCGAGAGTGGGTCTCGATTTTAGATGTGCCGTTGTTAGGGAGTTTGCCGATGTATTCCTGGAGGAGTTACCCGACGTGCCTCCCGAAAGGTAGGTTGAGTTCAGGATTGATATGGTGCCAAGTGCGGCTCTGATTGCCAAGGCACCATACCACTTGGCACCACCCGAGATGCAAGATTTATCCTCTCAGCTTCTGGAGATGTTAGGCAAGCATTTCATCAGACCGAGCAGTTCACCATGGGGAGCGCCGATATTGTTCGTCAAGAAAAAGGATGGTTTACACCGGATGTGCATTGGTTACTGGGAGTTGAGCAAGTTAACAGTGAAGAACCGTTATCCCCTTTCGCGGAGTGATAACCTCTTTAATCAATTGCAGGGTGCCTCTTAGTTCTCTAAGATCAATATGAGGTCTGTATATCATCAAGTGAGAGTGAGAGGGGAGAATGTAGAGAAGACATCATTTTGGACTCTTTATGGGCATTAAGAGTTTGTGGTGATGCCATTTGGGCTCACCAATGCGCCTACAGTGTTTATGGATTTGATGAATTGAGTGTGCAGGCCGATGCTCGACCGATCTATTATTGTGTTCATTGATGATATCTTGGTGTATTCCAAGACAAGTGAGCAGCACGAGGAGCACCTTCAAGAGCTTTTGGGAGTATTGAGGCGGGAACGGTTGTATGCTAAGTTCTTGAAGTGTGAGTTTTGGTTACGAGAGGTCTAGTTCCTGGGACATCTTCTTAACCAAGATATGATTTTGGTCGATCCGACCCAGATCGAGGCCGTGATGCAGTGGGAGGTTCCAAAATATCCCTCAGAGATCAGGAGTTTCTTGGGTTCAGCGGGATACTATCAGAGATTTATTCATGACTTCTCTAAGATCGCAGTACCCCTGAGCGGATTTCCGATAGGGCCTTGAGCAGCAGGTTGTTTTTGAGATGCTGCGACAGAGATTATCTGAGGCCACAATGTTGACCCTTCCAGAGGGTGTCCAGGATTTCGTTGTATTTTGTGATGCATCCATCACTAGTTTAGGGGGGATGCTTATGCAAAGGGGACGAGTGATTGCTTACGCTTCTCGAAAGCTGAAGATGCATGAGGCGCAATATCCTACTCATGACCTGGAATTGGTGTTAGTGGTGTTTGCCCTCAAGATTTGGATGCATTATCTTTATGGGGTACTTTGTACCATTTGCACAGATTACAAGAGTTTGTGATATCTTATGGACTAGCCAAACCTGAACATGAGGCAGTGCAGGTGGCTGGACATGGTCAAGGATTGTGACTGCGGGATCCTTTACCATCTGGGTAAAGCGAATGTGGTAGCGGATGCCATGAGCCGCAAGTCATCATAATCTTCAGTTGGAGAGATGTGTATGAGGATATCCGTTGATTCTCCACTTTTGGGTTTGATTAGGGACGCACATGCAGAGGGAGTTAGGAAGGAGAACTGGAAACAAGAGAGGATTAGGGGCGAGATAAACATGTTTGTCACCGATAGTCGAGGGTTGTTGATCCGGTGTGGTCGGTTTTGTGTTCTAGTTTCTGGTGGGATCAGGCAGATAGTGTTAGAGGAGGCTCATAAGCCTCACTTTTGTATACACCTAGGAGCCATTAAGATGTATTGGGATTTGAGATTGAGTTACTGGTAGCTGTGTATGATGAGGGAGATAGCCTAGTATGTTGAGAGGTGCTTGACCTGCAGGATGTTCAAGGTCGAGAATCAGAGGCGTATGTCGAGCTATAGCCTTTGGAGGTTCCCATATAGAAGTGGGAACATATCACCATGGATTTTATCACTAGCTTGCCAAAGACCGCTAAGGGTGTTGATACTATATGGGTCATTGTGGATCGATTGACCAAGAGTGCCCACTTTTTTGCCATCCGGGAGAGCTCTTCGGCCAAAAAGTTGGCCGATGTGTATGTCCGGTAGATTGTTACTCGTCATGGGGTTTTGGTCTCTATTGTTTCAAACTGAGATGTTCGGTTCACTTTCCGTTTCTGGTAGAAGTTCCACGAGGAATTGGGCATGAGGCTACATTTCAGCATTGCTTATAATCTGCAGACCGACGGTCAGAGTGAGCAGACCATCCCGACACTTGAGGATATGTTGTAGGCTTGTGTCATAGATTTTGATGGGAGTTGGGATTCCTGCATACCTCTTGCAGAGTTCTCCTACAACAACTATCACTCAAGCATTGGTTCCCTGACTTTCGAGCTCTTGTATGGTCGGAGATGTCGTATCCCGGTATGTTGGGGAAAAGTTGGTCACAATGTCATGGGGAGGACCGAAGTAGTCCTTCTGTTGAGTATTTGAGATATTGAAATTGATTTAGCATGTTTGGTTATCCAGGGAAGTCTTTTTGAGGTTAATCGTTTTGTGATTCCCTACGGTGCCTTTACAGTAGAAGTTCTTCATCAAGCTCTTCTAAGGCATTGGTTTTATACTTTTGGTAAATATTTTATATTCCCTATAAATAATCATTAGGTTAGCTTTTGATAAAAGCTTATTCTAGAATAGGGTTTTCTTTGTATGTATATATCATAATCAATATACACAAAACCTTTATTAGATTACTTGCATGTGACGGTGATTGATTCTTGATATTCCACATTCGTTATCTCAAATTTATTCCCAACAAGTGGTATCAGAGCTAGTGGCGAGGGTTCGATTCTCTCAGGGATCAATTTCTGATGGGGGGGATTGTTGGGGGTCAGAAATGGCATCGACCAAGTCCTCGCATGATGGCCTAGAGTGCCGCAATTGAATGTCTGTTCCTGGAGGGCTAAATGCAATATATGGGTTAGGTTGCGCCCTTTCTAACACCAATTGGTTTTAGATCAACCAGTAGCATTGATGCTCAACAAGTGGTATCAGAGAGGGTTCTTGTAGATCTCAATGATTATTGCAAGAATCGATCTTGTTTATGGCGATATTTTTTTCGTGAATCTCACGTTGTTCTTCAAATGTTGTAAGTTTTCTGAAAAGAAAAAGTCTAATATCTCGTATTATTGCAAAATCTTGTTCAGACCTGTCATCTTCTACCCATTCTATCATATGATTTGTTCTTAATTCGTGTTTTGGAAGAAAAAGAAGAAGAATTTCGTGTTTTGTCAAAGTATTTGTGTTCAGATCTACTTTATCTCTCTAGAAACCATCTCAGATCCATTTTCTCTCTCTATAATTCTTATCAAATCTACTTTCTTTCTCTTCAAGTTCTGCCACTTGTTAAAGATCTAATGGATCTTTTGTTCTGTAACTCCATTTTAGAACTTGGATTAAAGGTTACTAAACCAATCTATGGTGTCGACAAAGTGACTATGTTTCATATTCTTGGTGATTATACGTTGAGGAGTGTTACTGAGTTATATAATCTTTTTGTTGATGAGAAAATATCTGAATACGCACGTGTTAATGAACGTGAATTACAAAAGGATGAGAGAATAGCAAAACAATTTTGTATTATCTTAGGACATTTAGATCGAGAAAATAAACAATAGATTTTGAAGATGAAAATAGCTTAAAAGAAAAATGAAGATGTTATTGGTGTTCTTGGTGAAGTTCATAATGTTCCTCATGTTTTTGAAGAAAAGATGACTCTAGATGTTCTTATTGAGGGGGAGTCAAGTGGTTTATGTTTTTCAGAAGTTTTACAATCCGAATCCAGATGTTTTGAAGACGAACCTCATTGCAAAAATTCAGAAGTCGGGAATGTGAAGAAGTTTGGTTCAGTTGGAACTCAAACAGATGATTTTTTATGTTTTGATGATGTTTTTGAAGGAATGAATCCTTACAAAAGCCAATACTTCATGATGTTCAAATTTATCAAACTCCAAAAGTTTGTGTACCAAAGGTTTCTAATGTTCAGATTCGGAAAGATGAAGAGGTTGTTCAGATCCGAAATTCGTTTCTGAAGCCTAGAAATCAGAAAAGAAAGCAGAAGAAGAACAACAAGAAAAAGAGTAAAATGAAGAAGGTTTGGATGCCCAAGGTATAAGTACCTAATGCATGTGAAAAGATTCAGAAAGCTGAAGTCAAGAATGTTCAAAGAAAATTCAATTTTTCTTCAGATGAATATGTTAGAAGTTGGAGAAAAGAGAAAAGAGAATTTGGTTGGTTTAATGAAATCTATGGAAATTTTTGTTTTCCAACTAAAAAGCAGGTATTATTTTCTGAAGATGATTGATTCTCTTCAAATAAATGAGTGTGCAAGAAACCAACTTCAATCTTGAATCTTAAATGAGTTCCAAAAGTTTCATACAAGTTTTGTCCTTTATATAAAAAAAAAAAAGAAAGAAAAGGCAACATTATCTTGTGAAAGCTTACGAAAATTGAGTAAAAAAGAAGAAATTTTGTTGAATAAAATCAATTTTTATTGATTTTTAATGGTTGAAAATGACAAAATTTGAAAAAGTTGGAAAATGTGGTGAAAAATGACATTTTCTGCAAAAAGAGGGCTGTCATCTGACACTTTTCAGCAAAAAGGGTGCAAGCTGTCAATTCACTATAACAGGAGTGTCAGATTTGGGAATTTTGGAAAAATAGGGGTAGATTCGGAGTTATTAACGAAAAGAGATTGTTTTTGAAATTTGGGTAAGAACTGCGAATTCATTAAACCATTAAGGGTTAATTTCGGATTTTATCAGGAACTCGTGTGAGTGGACTCGTTATTCGACGTCGACTGTAGGAATAGGAATATCCATTGGACATCCGAAATTGATTCAAACTCCGAGCATTCGGAACAATTCACAATCGGACTCGTTTTTCCTACGAACGTTCGGAACCAATTGATTCGGAGTTTGGAATCTTTGAAACGGAGTTGACGAACAACACAAGATGCGAAAGTCACAGTCTCGGAATTTCTAATCGGAACTGGAAATCAAATCCGAAACTGCTACGTTCGGAGTTCACTGTTCATCTCCGAACGTTCGGAGGCATTCACAGTGCTAGGTTCGGAGGTTGCAATCGATTCGCAATCGGTGTTTCTGTCTCAAAATTGAAATTGCATTCGGAGTTCTGGGATTAAAAAACTGCATTCGGAGCTGATCATCAGAGGGGCTAAAGATTCGCAATCGATTCGGAATCGGAGTTTACTGGCATCGGAAGTTTGAAATTGAAATTCATTGATCGGAATTTCATGAGTATCTGGTTTAGAAACCAAAATCGGAAGTTTCAATATGAATGAATTTTGATTTGATTTCGGAATTTGATCTCGTAATTAAATCACGAGTTTTCTGGTCTTCATATCTCGTCGTTATTATTAATGGTGATCGGAACCAACGACATTGAAGATTGATTTCGTTTTACAAGCTTTTCATTATCGGAAATTTTCTTTCACGTATTTGATTTTGACTCTACAAAGTCAAAGAATGTGTTGATCTCCGTTCATATGAAGATCGTGGCTTTCTTTCAAGATTCAGCCCTCAGAGTTCGGTAAACTTAACAATTTCAACCCAAAATTTTAGATTCCTTTACAATTTCTTGGATTTTACCACTTTTCACCCTGCTTTCCAAAATATTTTCATTTCTTATCCTTTTCTTTGGTCTTAATCTTTTCAAACCCATTCTCAATAATTGCTTCTTATTCTATTCTTTTTGTCTAATATTTAAAAATCGAAAAATACAAAATTAATTTTTCGTTATTTTTCTGGTTTTAATTTTTGAGAATTGCGAATATTCTATAAGAATTTATTTTATCAAATCTGACGGGTTTTGAAGATCAATTTTGGCAAGCTCGCTCCTTATGACAGATAGGTCTGACAATCGTGTTGTGTTCGAGTTGGTGTGTTGCGGGTTGGCGGGTCAAAATATGCCAACCCAAATACGACCCATCTAAATATACATGTCATGGGTTGGCGGGTTTTGAACATAAACCCATATATGACCCGCCAACGCATTTATTTATATCGGTTCACAGGTTGGCGGGTTCATGGGTCAGATTTGGGTTCGTTGGTCAGATTCTATAAATAAAATTGACAATTAAACATGAATAAATTCTTGATGGTTGATTCAAACATATCTGAATTTTTATACATTTAAGTCTTAAACATCCAAATGAAAATCAAAAACATTCATAGACACATGTTAAAACCAAACATTAATACAAACATAGATAATTCAAGTGCTAAAGTAATACCTACAATTCCCATTTTTTTTCTCCCAAAAAACAAAGTCAATTCTCCAACACCGTTTCGATACATGATTTCGATCACATAGTAACAGAGGGGAGACTGGAAGTCTGGAAGAGGGAGATACACTCATACGTGATTTGATTTTGAGATTATTATTTAGGGCAAATGGGCAACATGGTTACAGACTTAGCCTTACAAGTTACGACTTATGACCTTAGGCCATCCACCACGAGTCAAAATGTCAAAACAGTCAAATGGTCTATAAATCAATGGTATGTATTATATAATACTTATTAAATATTAATACTTGATACATAAATACACTTAAAAATAAAATAATTTTTTTTATTAAAAATATAAACGGGTTGGCGGGTCAACCTGTTTATTTTTTTGAGAAACCCATATATGAACCGTTTAATAAATGGGTTGGCGGGTTAGCAGGTTGGTGGGTTGAAAAACTCAGCTCAAACCCATTTATTTTGTCTCGTGTTGTGGGTCGTGTCAAGAATTGCCAGCCCTAAAGACAGAGCTGGTTTTACGACTCACTATATGAGCTAGCGAAAATTGTTGGTGATTCTTCATTACTTTCTGGATTCTCTCAATGGTATTTGTTGACGATTCAAGGGGGAGTGATGATTATTCAATGGGGAGTTCGTATTTGGAAGATATTATTTGTTTCTCTCGCTTTGAAGACCCCATGGGCAGATGAGTCTCACAATTTAGGTGGGGGGGGGGGGGATGCCTAGAAGATCGAAAATCGTGATCTTCATCAGTTTCATCATCCAGGGGGAGATTGTTGAGTATTTGGGATATGGAAATTGATTTGGCATGTTTGGTTATTTAGGGAAGTCTTTTTAGGGTTAATCGTTTTGTGATTCCCTACGGTGCCTTTACAGTAGAAGTTCCTCACCTAGCTATTCTAAGGCATTGGTTTTATATTTTTGGTAAATATTTTATGTTCCCTATAAATAATCATTAGGTTAGCTTTTGATAAAAGCTTTTTCTAGATTAGAGTTTTCTTTGTACGTTTATATCATAATAAATATACAGAAAACCTTTATCAGATTACTTGCATGTGATGGTGATTGATTCTTGATTGTTCTTGATATTCCATATTCGTCATCTCGGATTTATTCCCAACACCTTTAGACCTCGGGGCTTATTCAACAGATTAGGCAGAGATAGTAGACAACTCAGAGTCGGAAAAAGAGTTATGCCGACCGGTGTGACATCCCCATTTTCACGGCCAAAAAAGACTGATTTGTTTATGCTTTATTTTCAAATCACAGTAACTTTTTAAAGAAAAGTGTTGCAAAATTTGTTCCCCGAAAAACATGATAAATATGTTATCAAAGCATTTTCGAAGAAATTTATTTATTCATTTTAAAACTTTGGGATGTCATCGTCAATACAAAAACATAAGCATAAACAGAACTTACATTTATTTACACTAGGGATCTACATCTCTTTAATCTCTTGGTGTAGTGCAACTTTATATCGACACCTATGATACAAATAAACTGAGTGGGTCAGTTTGGGAAACCTGGTGAGTATATAAGGTTTTCAACCCACAATAATATAGTTATTATGTTTAAACATTAAAAAAATCAACCCAATTACCCATCCCCACTATTTTCTCTACTCTTAAGGATCTACCCTAAGAATCAACCAGTCTTTATTCATTCATTCCTAAGGATTGTCCTAAGGAATAGGCACGAAGTCCATCGTCGTCAGGGTTATATAACAGACACTAAATCCATAGTTACTAGGGTTTATCCGATGGGCGCTAAGTCCATATCTACTAGGATTTATCTCATTTATCGACAATATTATTTACCAGAGTCCACCCGTAATACATGTCAATGGGTTTTTAGAGTACACTGGGTGAACATATCGTTCAGAACACCTACAAGTTGCGAGCCTGCTAGTGTTCCATCGGACCGTCTAGAATAGTACGTGGTTGTCATCCATACTCTGCTAGATGACGGGGCCAACGCTTGGGTAAAGGCTTGTTAGGTGTGTCAAACCCAACAAATAATGGGGTACAATAGACTCCAAATACACTGCTTTAATGCACTAAAAAGTAGTACAAGGCAAGCAGGGTCGAACCACAGAGACACGGGACAAAAGTCTATACCTTTTTGCACAAGGTACTTTGGTCACAGATGGGGGTTTTGTTTGCAAAAGTCAAATAAAAAAAAATAACAATCAACTTTGAAACATGTAGAAAATGAAATAGATTTGTAAACAAGTTGTAAAAGTGCTTCCAATTCTAGTTCTCTATGTTGTCATTTAACCTGATTATGACTTGATGTAATTTGTGATTGCTATTCTAAGTTGGTACTGAAATATATTAACACGCTCTAATACCTCTTGCTTGCCAAATTATCTAACCAAAACACGCTCTTTGACTAGACCTAGCTTTACTAATTCAACCTAAACACGCTCTTAGATTGTATTGAAAAATTGCATTAAGTTTTGTACAAGCTTCCCAACAATGTTAATTTCTTCTCATAAGCTCGGAAGTATGAAAACATGTGATATATGTTTTACAATAATAAAACTTATTGCTTGTCACCAATTATTAACTCAATAGAATGATTAGGCGCCCTAAAAGTTAATTAACTGCACAAAAATTCAATACATGAAAGTGGCCAATCAAACACAAACCAAATTCAAGGATTCTAGTTTAAACAAAAACATAATCACTAGAATAGAATCACAAATCGAACATCAAATCATATGCTTCAAGTCAAGCAATCAACATGTTTTGAACAAGAATTAGAGACTAGGGTTTCTTAGCCACACATGGATAAGAACAAATCAAACAAGAATAAATATGGAATTGCAATGTTTAATTCTTACTAAAATGAAATCAAAAGTGTTTGCAATGATTAGGTCTTCTCAAAAGCTTTGAGAAATCTCCCAAAATTGCCCTAGATCGCCAGAAACTGCTCCCAAAACCGTTCTCTCTTCAAATGACGTCTTTCTCCTGTTTTAATTAAAGTTCGCGTGACTTGCCATAAGGCCATGCGTTTTTAGCATGGCCATGCCTTTTGCCCATGTGTTTTTGGCAAGGCCATTTGTCATGACCATGTGTTTTTGGCATGGCCCATGCTTTTTGCTAGGAAGCAAATACATCTTCACTGTGGCTCCCTCTTCAGTCTAGCTTCACCATGCGTCATGTTGCTCAAATATGAGATGATAAAAGACAAACACGACCTGTGTCAATGTGACAAGAACCGCATTTTAAACGTAATCCTTTGCTATGATGACAATGCAACAATGACTCGGGTTAATGCTTTCATGTATTCTGCCATGGAATGACCGGTTCATCTTCTCTTCATGTTCCAAAGCTCCATGCTCCAAGCATCCATGCATCCAAGCTCCACGTTCCATGCTCCATAATGCCTGCAAAATAAATCAAAAATAGTGAAGTACCATGCATTCTTAATGAAATATGCAATTACCCTAATAATCAACTAAATGCAAGAATTATGAAGTAGAATGCTATAAAAAGACGGAAATGAACATGCAAAATAGGTGCATAAAATGCACCTATCAAACCTCCCGAAGCTTAGACCTTTCTTGTCCTCAAGAAAGAACAAAATTGAGAATCTACCTAGAGAAGATGATAGGTGACTAAAAAGAAACTAGGATGAAAAGTGTGGAAGGAACGAAAAGGACTAAATGGAATTAAGAGTGCATGCATGCAATAAAATAAGAACTAATGAAAATAACATATGTACAAAAAGATTTTTTTTTTTCAAACATTAATGCAATAAATAAAACAAAATGAACATATTCAATCCAATTAACCTCATTATGTCATACAGTCAAAGGTGTACCTGTCGGGTCTTGAGATAACTTGACATTAACCCCACAAAAATATATAACATGTAAAACAAGGTTTTTAGCCATTCCCTAACGCAACTCAACAAAATCAAAAGTTACAACACTTGTTCACTTTTACAGGTATTGGGTTAGCACATGGAACAAATTATGGTCTTACTCTTGTGAAAACATGTGATGCAAAATATGCTCATTTTCATTTTTCAAAACATGACAATGACCGACTCCAGCTATTTGTTGGCTAACAACAATCTTTTTCTAAAAAAATATTTTCTAAAAATTCCATAATATTTACCCAGATTGGTTATATGTTTCAAACCACTTACACCAATCAAAGTAGTTTACAGTCAGTCCCAATGTTTACAGCCAAACATTTTTTTTTCAAACACATTATTCAATTAAACTATAAACATAAATATATACAAACTATCTAATTATATCTTTCTACAAATAAAGCTCATGACTTTATTTGAAATCCATGTAACGGGCTTCCAACCAACACATCCAAATCAGATGACCTTAGTGTGCTAGATTTAAAGGGATCCCTCGGGTTTACTTGCCCGAACCTCAAAGGCCACATATTAGCTTTATTTGTTATTATTAAGTTCATGACTTTCTATGGAACCCGTGTAGCGAACTTTCAACCCAGTCAGTCCCAAACAATTTTGCTTTAGGCAATTAGGTGTAGAACACCCCTCGGGGTTTACTTATTCGAGTCCCAAAGGTCACAGATTAACTTAATAATAATAATTTTTTTATTATTTTTTTGTTTTTTTATTATTTATTTATTTATTTATTATTTTTTTTATCTTGTTTTCCAGGTTTATTTCCTTATATTTTCATCTTGACTCTTTTAGGGGAACTGATGTAAATGCACAAAGACCCGTAAGTATAGTTGGAAACAATGTCCCCAAGCAGGGTATTTAGAAGGGAGTAGGTAGAAAATACTTTTTAGAGTGTTGGAGGATTCGAGTCACTGAAATTTTATATTCATTTTATGACTCTTTTGAATTTGGAGTTTGGATATGAAAGAGTTATACTACTCATAAGACCGATCGTGTGTTCCAAGGGCTAAACTATATCTGTCGTTATGCTTCAGTGTTGATAACCTTATCATTTTTTGTTTTGCATGAGTAGCTTCGGGAGACGTGTTCGTGTGAGATTAGGTTGCTTCAAGCTTTTGAATGAAAAACGAACAAGTTCTAATCTCAAGCCACGACTAATTTACCACTTCAACTTATTCAAGAAGATTAGGTTTCTTTAGATTAAATGTTTTTTTTTTAATTTTTTTTTGTATGCTTTGAAATAAATGCATGAGAAAATGAAAGTAAGAAAAGTAAATTTTTTTTGATGAAATTCATGTGGAAACTAGAGGCTAATGTACAAAGACCCCTCCCCAAGCTTAAGATTAAGCATCATCTGCGATGCTCGGAGAGGGTAGGGCAACCTACTAAGATATGAATGTATAACTATATAGAACATATGAATGGATTCTCAACAATTCTAGTCAAACAATATTAGGATTCATGCATCAAACTTAAGATATGGAAGGAATGTACCATTCAAATACTTGAATTTGTGATGTGTGCTTGACTTTTTCACTTCATCTTCAACCTCAAGAAAGCTTGAACTCTTCAATGGTGGAATGCCTAATTGGATGAAAGCTGCCAAGTTTCCTTCCCAAAAGCACCTACCCAAGCTTGTTCTTCAAACCCTATACAATAATTTTGAAACTCAATATAAGAATCAATTCAAACTTTACAAATCAAGAACTAGGGTTTATGAAGAAAAATTTGATTTTTACCCACTAATGGATGAATTCGACCTAGATGATGAATGAAGTGAAGTTAGGAAGCGATAGTAACATACCTTGGTGGCTTAATCTCAGATTAATTGAAAGAAAAATTGTGCCCTAGACTAGGGTTTAGAGGTTCGGCCGAGGAGTGATAAAGAAGGGAGAAGAAGCGCACGATCGTGAGGGATAGAGAACTATAGAGAATTGAGTGTGAGGTAGAGGTAAATCAAAAACGCATGGGCCGTGAGTTTTTAGATGTGCCCATGTAGTTTTTTTTAAGGCCGTGCTCTTTTTTTTGTTTGAAAAGTTGCGATCAAAAGGCATGGGTGATTTCAGCCCATGCGTTTTTGTCCTTGCCCGTGCATTTTTAACATGGTCTAATGTTAGGCCATGCTTTTTTAGCATGACCCATGCGTTTTTAGAGATAGCCCATGCTAATTTATTTTTTCCTTTGAAACTTACGATAGCCACACATGGTCTAAAATCAGGCCATGCGTTTTTGAGTCTTGCCCATGCCAATTTCACATGCCCATGCTTTTCTTTCTGTAATTCTAAAAATCACGTTTTTTTAAATGTTAACCTCACAAAAACGTTTTCTTTTGTACACATGCATCCCTCTCAATCTTGTAGATAGTTTTTTTTTTTTTTTTTTTTTTTTTTTTTTTTTGCAAGGGACTCTAAAAAGACTTAAAAACATTGCAACACAATAAAGTAAATAAAAAAGAATAGGAAGAAAAATACTCCCCGAGTTGCCTCTCGGTTAGCCGCCCTTTTTTTCAATTCTTTGGCTCGACTTGGCCCTTGAAATATGTTATTCTTTGAATATTGGGGGTTTCCAACTCAATGAACTTTTTGCCGCCTCCTTCAATGGAACACGTATCTTATACTTGACTTTCTTTTTGCATGGGAACCATGTTGGACTTAGACCCTTAATGACAACAATCGTCCAGCCGGCCCGTTTCTTGTACTTGTCTAGTAAGGTGGTAAAATCTTCCTTCTTTGACAAGGTGGTCGATTTGATGACCGGTTGGGTGTCTTCCTTCTCGGGGTACATATCCCTTGAAGGGTCCAAAAAATGTATCGTTTTCGGCTCTTGTGGTTGGTCTACCGGCGAAAGGAGTTTCTCATTGGTAATTGGTGGCTCAGCCTCTTTTTTGTCAACCTCCAACTCCTCCTCTACAACTTCCATGTCAGCATTCTTAATTTCTACTTCTTCCTTGACAACCTTTTCCACTTTTACTTCTTCCTCCTCTTCCCCATCTTCAAATTGCAATGTTGGGTCATCAAAATTTTTCCCATCGTTCAAGATCATGGCAGAAACGGTATGCCTTGGGTTCTCTTCAGTCTGCAATGGTAATTTTCCTTGAGTTTCTAATATACTCACAGATTGAGCAAGTTGTGCAATTTGTTCCTCTAAGCTTTTGAGGCTAGCTTTGGTTGTTTCCTGGAAGATTTGGGTAGTAGTGGCAATGCTTTTCACAATGTCTTCCAAAGACATGCTCAAAGTTTCAGCTTGTTGGGGAGGTACAAAATATGGTTGTTGGAACTGTGGAGTTGGTTGGTATTGGTCATTTCCCAAGCTTGATATGGGTTTTGGCATTGGTTGTTTCCCTAAGCTAGGTTGTTTTCCCACCGTTGATCATGTTGAGGTTGATCGTGACTCCATTGATTTGGCCAGTAGTAGCTTCCCCTTTCCTGCACTTCCACCCATTCTCCTTGTAAATACAGACACATATCAGTATGATGTCTATTTTGAGTGCAAAAATTGCAAGGAATAGGCGTAGGTTGCACACTTTGGTCATTGCCAATCATCATAACTAACTGAGCTAGCTCAGAAAGTTGGTCTTCAATGTAAGGAGTATTCATCTATGCGTGAAACTTTCAGTTTTTTTTATAGAGATGTACCTAATCACAAAAATCTTGGCATAAACAATTAGTAACACCGTGCCCCCGGCAATGGTGCCAATTTGTTAGGTGTGTCAAACCCAACAAATAAAGGGTACAATAGACTCCAAATACACTGCTTTAATGCACTAAAAAGTAGTACAAGGCAAGCAGGGTCAAACCACAGAGACACGGGACAAAAGTCTATACCTTTTTGCACAAGGTACTTTGGTCACAGATGGGGGTTTTGTTTGCAAAAGTCAAATAATAAAAAAATAACAATCAACTTTGAAACATGCAGAAAATGAAATAGATTTGTAAACAAGTTGTAAAAGTGATTCCAATTCTAGTTCTCAATGTTGTCATTTAACCTGATTATGACTTGATGTAATTTGTGATTGCTATTCTAAGTTGGTACTGAAATATATTAACACGCTCTAATACCTCTCGCTTGCCAAATTATCTAACCAAAACACGCTCTTTGACTAGACCTAGCTTTACTAATTCAACCTAAACACGCTCTTAGATTGTATTGAAAAATTGCATTATGTTTTGTACAAGCTTCCCAACAATGTTAATTTCTTCTCATACGCTCAGAAGTATGAAAACATGTGATATATGTTTTACAATAAGAAAACTTATTGCTTGTCACCAATTATTAACTCAATAGAACGATTAGGCGCCCTAAAAGTTAATTAACTGCACAAAAATTCAATTCATGAAAGTGGCCAATCAAACACAAACCAAATTCAAGGATTCTAGTTTAAACAAAAACATAATCACTAGAATAGAATCACAAATCAAAAATCAAATCATATGCTTCAAGTCAAGCAATCAACATGTTTTGAACAAGAATTAGAGACTAGGGTTTCTTAGCCACACATGGCTAAGAACAAATCAAACAAGAATAAAGATGGAATTTAATTCTTACTAAAATGAAATCAAAAGTGTTTGCAATGATTAGGTCTTCTCAAAAGCTTTGAGAAATCTCCCAAAATTGCCCTAGATCGCCAGAAACTGCTCCCAAAACCGTTCTCTCTTCAAATGACGTCTTTCTCCTGTTTTAATTAAAGTTCACATGACTTGCCATAAGGCCATGCATTTTTAGCATGGCCATGCCTTTTGCCCATGTGTTTTTGGCAAGGCCATTTGTCATGACCATGTGTTTTTGGCATGGCCCATGCTTTTTTCTAGGAATCAAATACATCTTCACTGTGGCTCCCTCTTCAGTCTAGCTCCACCACGCGTCATGTTGCTCAAATATGAGATGATAAAGGACAAACACGACCCGTGTCAATGTGACAAGAACCGCATTTTAAACGTAATCTTTTGCTAGAATGACAATGCAACAATGACTCGGGTTAATGCTTTCATGTATTCTGCCATGGAATGACCGGTTCATCTTCTCTTCATGTTCCAAAGCTCCATGCTCCAAGCATCCAAGCATCCATGCATCCAAGCTCCACGTTCCATGCTCCATAATGCCTGCAAAATAAATCAAAAATAGCGAAGTACCAGGCATTCTTAATGAAATATGCAATTACCCTAATAATGAACTAAATGCAAGAATTATGAAGTAGAATGCTATAAAAAGACGGAAATAAACATGCAAAATAGGTGCATAAAATGCACCTATCAAGGCTTCTCTCATTTTCACCTCTCACCCTCTCTCATGTTCTATATCACCTTTCATCTCATCCTCCAACTCACCTTTCTTCCCACACCAACTATTTCATCTGTCCATGTTCTACCCAACATATATGTAGATATAAAATACATATACAACTTAGATATGAAGAAAAGGTTTAGATCTGAAAAGAAAATACAATATACAGTTTAGATCTGAAAAGAAATTACATATATAGTTCAGATCTAAAGAAAAGTTTTAGATCTGAAAAGAAAATACATATACAGTTTAGATTTGAAAAGAAAACACATATACAGTTCAGATCTGAAGAAAAAGGTTTAGATCTGAAAAGAAAATACATGTACAGTTCAGATCTGAAGAAAAGGTTTAGATCTGAAAAGAAAATACATATACGGTTCAGATATGAAGAAAGGGTTTAGATCTAAAAAGAAAATACATATACAGCTCAGATCTGAAGAAAATAAAAGTTAAATCTTTCTTCCAGCATAGATCTCAAGATAAACAGATATTATGCACACATAGCATGTAATTTATATAAAATACTTCATATCTATGTGTAAGATGAAAGTAACTATGCACTCACTTGATAAGGTGGTGATTCCAACTTGAACAACGCTTCGCTTCATAAAAATATGATTTCCTTTGACAAAACCGGGAGGTTTGTTTGAAAACCCGATTCTGCATGGGAAGAGTTTCAAACCGAAAAACTTTTTTTCTCAAAGCCTTCGGGCGCTCCGGGGCTTTCTTCTAGTGCTAGGGAGGTTTCCTATGCTTCGGGGGTGTTTAGGGAGGCTTAGAGAGAGGGAGAGAGAGTAGAGAGAGCAAGACAGAAGTTTGAGGTGTGAGAAATGAGGCTACCTCACACCCCCTTTTATAGGGCCGAGGCTTTGGATTACGATGGGCGTACCCTCGGTGGTACGCTACGCATAGAGACACGTGTCCAAAATATGGTGGGGCGATGTGGCTCGCTTTGGAACCACTCAAAAGAAGACCGTCGGGCGTACCTTCGGTCTACGTGGGGCGTCGGAAGCATACGCGGGGAGTCCAAAGAGACAGGTGTTAGCATCCGAGTGTGAGAACGTGGGGAGTAAGGGAGGGTCCGAATTATGCCACATCATCACTTCTCGCAACAGCCCACCTCTAATTTCTAAATTCCGTAACTTTCACATACAAGCTCCATTTTTGACGTTCTTTATATCCACACATAGGTGGGACCGTACTCTACAACTTTCGTTTAGACTCCATCGGCTAATTTCAACTTTGTTTTTAAAGTTATATTTTTAACAGGTCGGGACAGGAAAAGTATGTTAAAAATTTATAACTTCTTCATCCGATGTCCATTTTCATCTGTCTTTTTACCGTTGAGCTACTATTAACGAGATCTTCGATTCTCGTTTAGGTTATGTCGGCTAAAAATCGGTCGATCTACTATTCAAACTCCGGGCTACATGCTACTAAGCCGAAACTTGGAAAGATCATAACTTCCTTATACAAAGTCAGATTTGGATGTTCTTTTTATGCACTCTCTTGGTTTAACGAATACTATGAATTTCGTTTAGCTCGCTAAGGCTAAAAAGTATTGTATCATAAACTCACTATTTACGTCACATAGTGTTGTGCTGGTTTTGTTTTGAAACTTCGACAGACCATAACTTCTTCGTTATAACTCAGATTTTGGCATTCTTTATATCTCTGGAATCCTTGTCACGAACACTACAACTTTCTTCATAGGTATCGGGTTTATCTAACATTTTATTTTTGACGCTTATTGTCATTCTTAATTTATTATATCATCATAAACAAGTATAAAAAACATAAATTCACATAATACTTAAATATACTAACGCATTATTATACTAATGCGTAGCCCGGTAACACGGGCGTTACAACCGGCACCGATTAGAGTTGGAATTTCTGAAATATCCCAAAAATCATGACTAAAAATTTCATTTTCAATTATTATATAAACCATAGTTTCCAAAATCATTTCATCAAAAAACATAAGTCATCGTATCAAATCAAAGTATCATATCAAAACACATATCAATATATCAGAGTAAAACATCCCAGGCTAAACAAATGGTGTGTGCACTGCAGTCATCCCGAGCTCTTCCCTTTACTACCGAAAGTACCTAAAATCAAAACTAAAAATTGTAAGCACCAAGCTTAGTCTCTCCAAACTACCACATATCATTCACATAATCACATAAACTGGACCCCCGCCCCTTCCTCGGGCCTCGCCCGACATCGGACAGTGTACGACATCAGGCCCCACCTGGCATCAGATCCCACTTGGCATCGAGCCCCGCTCGGTATACATATCTGTTTGTTCCAGGCCCCACCTGTATCTGGGCCCTGCCCGCTATACATATACAAACAATAACATATGATAATGCTAGTACATAAAGAAGCATACACAACATTATATATTCTAGTCTTAAGGCCTCGCCTATCATGGGCCCCGCCCCTACTTTGCTAATGATGAGATATGGAACCTCATCCACTCTCAGCTAGTGATGAGATACATGACCCCCTACACTCACCTCCCCGCCGGGCACATACAAGTATCACAAAGACAACAAGTATAACTAAACATGCATTCCTTCATCGGGTACCACTCGAAATCGAACCGTAGATCGGAAACATACATGTAAACCTTCCTCGGGCCCCGCCCGACATCAGACCAAAATCCGGAATCATACAAACATTCCCCGGGCTTTCCTCGGCATCGGACCGAAGACCGGAAACATATAAAACAAACACATGCAATAATCACGAAGGCATCAAGCATACAAACATTCCTCGGGCACCGCCCGACATCAGACCTTAGTTTGGAACATACTAACATACATAAACAGGCCGACATTGGTGCCTTCGACCCGTTCTATAGGAGAAAACTCACCTCACAAGCTTACTGCAGAATCCCACGGATAAACCTTTGGCTGCTAGCTGGTAGATCTCCGAACTGCTGATCTCTCGACTTCCCGAGTTATTGATCATCATACAAATTAGATAAGTCTGAGATTATCATAACTTAACCATAAGTCCTCATTGGGGTAAAAGACCATTCTACCCCTCACATACTCTTGTCCCAAGTTGAGCTCTACCCAAACCTTGGCCCAACAGATAAACACTTCCACAAGGCCTAATATATGGCCCTATTTCCAATTGGGCCCAATCCCTTCACATAGGCCTCAACCTAAGGCCCCAAACCACAATATGAAAGGCCCAATACTAGGTAGAATTCCCAAGCCCACCAACCCCTCTAATGGGCCTTACCCTAAAGGCCAAACATATTCTTAGCCCAAAATCTCTGACTTCTGATGGCCCACTAAGGCCCAAAGAAACAAAGTCCAATGCATGGTCCAATCCAAGGCCCAACACACGCAAAGCCCACATCTATGAGTATGCAAGGTGTACTCCTTTGTACGCTAAGCATACAACTGTCTAGCTTGTACGCTGCACGTACATGCATGTACGCCCAACGTACTGCTCTATTAAGCCACTTTTTCCCATTAAGCACTTAATGCTCTATTCTAAAGGCCATAATCACAGATCCATGTCCTCTTCAACGTCTTAATCCATAAATTCAAGTACTTGGTGGCTTGGAACCCACATATCTAACCTTTACTGATATTGGGACACATTTATCACTAAGGGTGGAAACCCTACGCCTAGAAACGCAGTTGAATCATAAAAATCCATTATTGGGACCTAAGGAGGTCCAAAACTCCATTAACATAGATCTAAGCATTCATGAGGCAAGTTGAAAGCTTTTTACCTCCAATGAGTGCCAAATGGAGATGTAAACTCGGATCCATGAGCTCAAGATACTCAAGTTCTTCTTCACCAACTTCTCCTTTCTTCTTTCAAGCTTCTAAACACCACCAGGAACTTCACAACGCCAAAAACACACACGGATGAAGGATAAGAGGCTATCTAGGATTTCTGAGGTTGAGAGGCTGATAAGGAGGCTAGGATTTGAGTCATAATGTTCTTTATATAGTGCTTAACCCTAAAAATTAGGGTTCAGGGACTCTGCATGTACGCTGGACGTACGCCTCCAACACCCGCATCCACTTTAATCATATATGTTGGGCGTACCCCCAACTTATGTTGAGTGTACTTCCGTGCTGGCCACCTTGCATGCATGGTATCTTCTTGCCACTTTTCTCCATTAGGGACCAATATTGCCAATAACTTAAAAGTGTCATATCTTCCTCATCCGAGGTCCATTCCTGACGAACCTTATATCCATGAAAAGGTGGAAAGAAGACCTATGCTCCTAACAACACACCCTAGCCTTAAAGCCTTCCAAATAAAACCCAAATTCATAAAGAGCTCGAACTGCCACTTTACTGATATACCGTTGGCTCCAAGACACAACCCAACTCCCGGATCACCTCAATTACATTATTCATACATGAATGGGTCTACATCTCTATTTTCTAAAGGCCATAAGCCTTATGATAACCTATACTTAGGCCACAATCCCGAATTAGGAAAGCAATTTAGGACAGGGCGTTACAATTTCAGGTCGATGACATGGTATTACTGAAGGTCTCACCTTGGAAGGGTGTGATACACTTCAGGAATAGGGGGAAATCGGGTTCTCGGTACATTGGACCATTCCGTGTGATAGCCAGGGTATGCTGGGTGGCCTACCGGTTGGATTTGTCGAGTGAGCTCAGTCAGATCCACACCACTTTCAATGTCTCTCAGTTGCGGAAATGTATGTTGAACGGTGAGATAGTGGTCCCTTTGGATGATATTCAGGTCGATGAACGCCTAAATTATATTGAGAGGTTGGTGGCTATATTATAGAGAAAGATGAAGGTCATGTGCAACAAGGAGATACCTTTGGTAAAGGTTCAGTGACAACATCAGAGAGGCTCCGAGTGGACCTAGGAGCCGGAGGCTGAGATGCGAGAGCATTATCCTGAGTTATTTGCCACAACTGACTTGAATGACGAAGTCTAGTTCAAGTGGGGGAGAGTTGTAACATCTCGATGTCAATTTAATTTCAGTTTCAACCCTATGTTTGAATAATATTGTATTTTAGCCCTTGGGATTTAAAATGATTGCAAAATGACCCATAGTGGAAATATGGTAATTTGGTCCAAGTGTAATACGTTGAGCGTACGTTGTCTATGCTAGGCGTATTAGGGCGCTCCCTAGTACGTTGGGCGTACGTGAAGAATGTGCAAACCCTAATTTTTAGGGTTTGGTCCATATTTAATCCCCGTTATAGCCTCATGTCTCATTTCTTCATCAACCTCCCTATGTGAAAAATGACCCCAAGCAAACCCTAAGTGAGAAGAGTGCATTTTGAGTCCATTGGAGTGTTTTGGAGGTGTTCTTCATTTCCTTCTTGTTAGCAAACTCTAGGAGGTATAAAGTTTACAACTTGATCATTCCATCTTGTAGATCTAGACATTTCTTCCTTTAAGACACTTTTTTCCCAAATATGGTGATTCTTGAGCATGACATGTTCTTGACCCAATAAGTCGTCCTTTCAGACCTTAAGAGGGGCCTTAAGTCATAAAAATGTGGTCTTGATGGTTAGTTTTGCTCCATGCATGCTATAGAAGGCCTTAATGCATCAAGATGTTGAGATTTTGTGTTTTAAGCCCTTGATGGACATGCAATGTCATAAAGTTGGAAACTTTATGACTCTTGAGAATATTTTGGTTTTGGATATGATTTTGGACGTGAAGATTTGGAGTATTAAGCTCTTAATGAGGAAAGGGTTGAATCGGTACGTATGTTGGGCGTACCAAGTGGCACATTGCACGTACGCGGTCAACGCCCCACAAGTTGGTTAACCACCGAGTATATCCCACATACAGAAGAGTACGCGTAACGTACTAGGCTGAGTCGACTCGGTCAGGGTGGCTCGACTGGGTTGACTCGGCTAGGTGTTGACTTTACTTCTACCCGTTGACCAAGTTTGACCAAGGGCATTTTGGGTAAAATATTATTATGGATAATGTTTTGACAATTAGGATTGAGGTCGAGCCAGTATTTGGGAGCAGAGTATTGATCCGCTATTCGTCATATTGTGAGGTGAGTTTTCCTCACTATACTTATGGGTCGAAGGCACCAAGGTCCGCCCATTTGATTGATATCCTGTTACACATTGATTTATGATATGCTGAGTAGGGACAAATCTGTATATAATTACTGATATGCATAGACCGGTAGATCTATAGGACCACCTGTGACTTCTGGCTGCATGATTATCTGTTTGTTGATTATGTTTGCTATATGTTATATGTCGACATATGGTGTTGGGTTGAGACTTTACTGCTTTGTGCATGAGTCAACAGACCGGGGGTAGTCCAGACTGATGATTGAGTGGACCTAAGGGTATTCTAGTCCAATGACTGAGTGGGCCCGCTGTATTTTGGTGTTCCAGTCCAATAACTAAGTGGACCTATTATATATTGGCATTCCATTCCGATGACTGATTAGGCCACGGGTAATCCAGCCCGATGGATGTGGACCCATGGGCATTCCAGTCTGATGACTGATTGGACCCAACATGCTTGTTCGTTTATGATATGTGTTTTGTGTGGTGGTACTTTGGAGGAAACTCACTAAGTGTTAGCTTATAGTTTTTGGTTATGGTTTCAGGTATTTCTGAGGATCGTGAATGTAACGACCCAAATTTTCAAATAAAATTTTCATTTTTGATTAACTAAATTACTTTCTAGAAAGCATGAAATCCCAAATACAATTGTTTTTAAAATTCATATCTAGTACAAGTTTTATTTAAAATCATCAGAGTGTCCCACAAAACGCCATAGAGAGAGTGCACGCCTCGCTATCAAGCCTTGCCCTTGCCCTTGGGCTCAGATGTACCTGAAACAAATCCACAAATTGTAAGCTAATGCTTAGTGAGTCCCCCAGAGCAAACCCCACCCATAATCCACATAACACATATCATATTAGCTATAAAGCTACATATACCACATAAGCCATGCATATAGTCATATAGGGATGTTGTGGGAACCTTCCAAGGTCTTACACCAAGTGCCACGGGAAACCTCCACATGGTCTTTACTAGCCACCACTGGAACCCCCACGTGGTCTTGGCTACTTGTCGCGGGAACCCCCACACGGTCTACACCAATCATGAAAATATCATACAAGCTAAACTAGTAAACATACTAAGAATCTATGGAAACTGTGACAACCTGAAATTTTCATTTGTACGAACATCATCTATTCAATAGAAGCTAGTTCAGTTTCTGTGGTTTTCAAGCTTTTCCGAACGAGTTTGTGTACATTAGGGTTATGTTTTAGAGGATATCAGGAGAGTGGATGCTCCTGGTTTTGTGAAAATTGGGCATTCCAAGTTTCATACTGTTACAGTCCAACATCAGGAATAAAAATATTTTCTGCCAAAATATTCCAGGACTATAGATAGTTTTCTGAATTAAATTAATTCATTATTCACAATTCCAAATAGAGAAAAGCCATATTCTCTCTGACGGATCTTCGGGTTTTCATCCCAGATTGTGAGTCTACTTTTCTATATGTGTTTCAATACTTGTTTAATGCTTATTAACAACAATAACATGTTTAGATTACAAGATCCGGGAGTTTACCGCCCAAGATCGTTCTTGGGGAGTAAACTCCAAAATGGAACATTATGGCTTCCTAGTCCCGATTCCTTGTTAGACAACTTGTTTAGGAGTTAGGGTATGATCTTTATAGGCCAAAAAGCTTCCAAGAAGCACAAGTTCTAGGAGTTTACGGCCAAGGAACTTCCTTGGGCCGTAAACCCCTTTTCAAGGGCTAAAGGTGCCCTAAACTTCCCCAAATGCTTAAGGACTTTAACTACTAGTGCTTGTGCTTATTTAGAACATCAAAAGCCCATAAAAAACCATAAGTTTCTAGGAGTTTACGGCCAAGAACCCTTCTTGGGCCGTAAACCCCTTTTTGTGGGACAAAAATCATTCCATGCACCCCTTAAGCCTTAAGAAAATTTACCTTGCACCCTTGGGACTAGAATGGAGAGTAGAACACATCTAAACCACTCCTTGAAAGGAGTTTACGGCCAAGGAACATGGCTTGGGCCGTAAACTCCAAGTGAAGGCACCAAAGTGTGCCTCTTGTCCCCATTAGCCTTAGATAAATTCATGGAAGCCATCCTTGATGTTTAAGTGCCTCAAAACAATTAAAATCCAAGAGTTTACGGCCGTAAACTCTAGGTTGAAGGACTTTAGGCCGTAAACTCCCATATGGAGTGTTCTAGAGCCTTAAACTACTTCATGTGTTATTCCATTAAAGCTAGGAGTGTTCTAGGATCAAGATAGCACCACAAAACACCCAAAACCACCCTTTGAGGAGTTCACGACCATAAACCTATGAGTTTACGGCCGTAAACTCCAAGGTGTGGGGTTTTTTGGGTGGTGAACTCCTATACAAGGCCCTTTGATGTTTCAAACCCTTTTGCCTTGTCCCGTGGCAACTTAGATGCAACCATTTGAACCTTAAACACTCATAAAAGTGTTTAAATGTTTTCTAAGTGTCTTAACTTATTTATTTAAGTTATTATATGTCTAATTAGTTATATATATGATTATTATATGATAACTAGGCTCATGCGTCTAAACCAGTCTCCGTTTGCCACCTAGCACGGTAGCCGACACTGCAATTCAAACGACTCACCACAAGTGAGTTCATACCCCTTGAATCAACCTTTGAAATGATTTTAAGTGTTTTAAATACTTTATGGGGGGGGGGGGATACAAGTCAAATACTTATAGTTATTGCTTCAATCACATGTGATTGCATTTAATCACATGTGATTAATAACTAGGAAAACAACGATTTTCACCACTGTTCAAACTGTTTTTCAAACTGCTTTACTATTGAAATGTTTTACAAACTGTTTTACTATCCAAACTTATTTATAGACTGTGATTCAACAAATGCTTCTTATACTTAAACTGTTTTATCAATTTATGCCTTCAAAATGTTTTATAGATCGACATCAAGTCGATCTTCTCTTGAAATTATATTACTGCTTCAAATGTTTTATGAAAACTTATTTACGCTTTTATATATTCAATTGCATGCCCATATATGTATAGATGTATAAATAATGTTTAAAGGACTTAGGAAGGCCATCCGCCCTATTTCCTTTTCGCGCCTTGAGATGTGGTCTGGTGGGATTTCGGGTGACCATCCGAAGGTCGTTTCCATATTACTTATATATCATATATACATGTATAGACATAAAAGTACTTCCATATTCATACTCATCAGTACATCATTAGCTGGTTACCATCGGGGTAACGCAGGATCAATACATATACAGAAATACTAGAAACAATACATATACAGAAATACTAGAAACAATACATATACATAAATACTAGAAACAATACATATACAGAAATACTAGAAACAATACATATACAGAAATACTAGAAACAATACATATACAGATATACTAGAAACAATACATATACAGATATACGAGAAACAATACATATACAGATATACGAGAAACAATACATATACAGATATACGAGAAACAATACATATACATGAATACTTAACAATTGTGATCCACTGTATCGGGCATGCCTTAAATGTCATGGCCCGAGTTGTAGCCAGAATTCTCTTGGAGGGAGAGCGTGAGTTTGCGTATAGATCTATACTGGATTGACTATCCTACACCTTGCTGCTAGCTACAGCCGGACCTGCGGGTCTGCGGGTGCCAAACGTCATTTCTTTATTACGACCATTCATTATGTCGTTGATTTCTAGTCGATAGCATGGTGCAATTTATCACAATAAACCTTAATATAAATCCGGTTTAAGGTAGTAGTATTTAGTACAGCAGTAGTCTTAATATACAAAGCTACAGTACTACAATGATTTACCCATTACATATTTTAGTGATAACCTCACTTAAGCATTAATGTACAAACTATATTTTTTAACAAATGATAGTTATATTTGGGTAATCACACACTTTTACAACAGAAAAGTTTACAAAACAGTCTAGCCTTGGTAGAAGGTTACTTTTATAGAAAATATAGGATTTTCTGAGAGATTCAAACTTTTGCAAACACTTTCAAACATTTACTTACATTATTACAACTTATACTTTGAGACAGGTTCAAACGTTTTCACAAGAAACATTGACACTAAAATACTTATGAACTCACCAGCTTAATGCTGATAAACTCTTTCAAAATAACTTGTATTCTCAGGTCATCAGTAGACAGGTACCGAGGCCAGCTTTTGAGAAGATGGAGTGCATTCAAGACTCATCTCATATTATTTTGTTATACATTATTTTTGGTGTCTATAACTGTACAGAACACACTTGTATTAAAATTATATATTTAATGCAATTGATGATGTTGTTTGCTTATTTACATTTACTGTGTTGTGATACTATACATGACGTCCTCCGCCCCAGAACGTTTCCGCCGTTCTTGGTTTTGGGGTGTGACAGATTGGTATCAGAGCATTGTTTATAGTGAATCAAGTATATCAACCCATAAAAGATATACTAATCTATAAACCCAAAAGAGACTAAAACACTCTGACCAAGAGTCTATACTTTAAATAATAAAATATTTAATTAAGTATACTAGTCTGCATTCATACTAAAATCAGTGTCACAATGACAAGAACAAAAGTATTACGATTGTTGAATATCACAAGTGAGCTCGGGGATGTATGGTCAGTCCTGGGAATGGCATAGCCTGATCAACTATGCTGGTCCTAAGAGTGATTAGCATATGCCCTAGAATGGTTGTGATATGTTAACAAGTCTAAAAATTTACCAACAATACCACAAGAAGATCAGTAGAACTTAAACTTAAGATACTATAGGAGTATTTTGTGCTACTAGTTACAAGTATACTATATTCTTATACCTCTCTTCTCGCGTAGATCTAAATGGCTGGATTCCCTCATGGCGACCCGTACTTTCCCAATGAAGGCAATGCCGAGTGGATCGATGAAGAGCCCGAAGATGACCATCCAATCCCTTTGGATGATCACCTCGCAGAAGGCTTTTCTGATGGATCTGACTCTGAGCCTGAAGTTAACAACCTACCACTTGTAGGTCAAGCCCCGAACAACAACCCTCGACCAGCGTTTCCAGGTCCTACACCCATGTGGGCAAACAATCTGAATCGCTGGAGTGATGAGCAGGGTCAGCCCTTACCATACTTTGGGGACCGAACCTTTTACAACATTAGCGATGGTGGCTCTGCTGACAGAGCTCTGCCGGTAATCATCCGCAGAATAGCTCGTAATGTCGAGCAAGGTCGAGCAGCCATCGACCGGGTCATGGAGATTGATGCCAATTCAGGCGTCAATACAATCCGCATCTGCCGTCTTGAAGAAGACATGGAACTGACCCGGAGAACCAACGAAACTCTACAACAACAGCTGGCTGCCTCCCGAGCTGAGGTCGTGGAACTTCGAACTCATCAGAGAGCTCAGGACCGACACCTTCAAGAGGTGTTTCGCCAAGTGTCCGACCTCAGGGCTCGCCCGAGGAATTCCCATCGCCATTAGATGATGTCTAGTACATCTCTGTCTTTTGATTTAGGGATAGCCTTGAACTTATGTGCTCTAAGTAGCACTTGTCTGTAAAATATTCCTAACCTTCGATACTCTAATTAGGAATCAGGGACTGTCAGTATTGTCCTTATGGTATGATGTAAGACCTGCTAATAGGTCGATTTTCATTGAACTTATTACATCAGTAATACCTGTACTATTGAAATCTATTATGTGGGAAAAATTTGTACACTTGTGTATTCCTACTAATATTCCTTATTGTGATTTCAACACTCATTAAAACTGTTGGGCTATGGTTAGTTAGTCCATGGGTCACTCTCACGTTGCTTACGAATTGATTCTTATCATCCTTCTTGTCTTTATAAACTTATAGCTGAAGGATGCCTCCTCGCAAATCTCCCAGGAATAGGAGTAATCCGGTACCTCCACCACCTCCACCCCCTGCGGTCATCGATACTGTAGCTCTGAATGCTGCCGTAGCTGCAGCAGTGGCAACTGCCATGGCTCAGTATCACTCATCCGATGCTAGCAGAGGTGGGACCCCTGTTGAATCTATCCCAGTTGAAATCCATGTGCGCTTGAGAGAGTGCTCTTACAAGGATTTTACAAACTGCAAGCCGAAGCCTTTCTATGGCACCGGCGGAGTCATTGCTCTCTCGCAATGGTTCGAGAAGACTGAATCAGTCTTCGAAATCTGTTCGTGCCCTGCAGCATTCAAAGTGAAATATGCTGCATGCACCTTCGAGGATAAAGCCCTAACGTGGTGGAACGGCCACGTCAAAGCCCTAACTCTCGTCGTGGCTAACGACATGGGCTGGGCAACGATGAAGGACCTCATGACTGAGGAGTATTGCCCGAGGGGCGAAGTCCAGAAGTTAGAACATGAACTCTGGAATCTGACTATGAAGGGCACCAACGTGATCGCTTACACTGCCCGCTTTAGCGAACTGGTGGCCCTATGCCCCAATATGGTTCCCACTGAAGGGAAAAAGATTGAACGGTATGTATGGGGGCTAGTACCCCCGTACCAGGGGAATGTCTTAGCATCCAAACCTGCTACATTCGACAGTGCTAAGCGATTGGCACAAAGACTTATTGACCATGGAGTCAAGACCCCTGCAGCCATAACCACCCTAGCCATCCCAGAACCCTCCAAACCCGCTGGCAACAAGCGGAAGCTTTGGGATGAGAAGAAGAAGCAACGAGCTTCAAAGAAACAGCAAATCGTAGCAGTACATGCTGCGGTAGCCCCTACTGCTGTTACTGCTCCGGGGAAGCAGTATTCTGGAAGTTTGCCGAAGTGCAATAAATGCAACTTCCACCACAACGGCGCCTGCCGTGAAATGCAGTGTACTAACTGCCACAGGAAAGGACACACCGTCCGATTCTGTAGGTTCCCGGCGCAACCGATCTCCCAAGTTCCTGGCTCTGGCGTGAGCCCAACTTGCTACGGATGTGGCAAAGCACGCCACTTTAAAAGGGACTGCCCTAAGGCGAGGAATACTGGAGGAGCAGGGAAGGTACTAGCAATAGGCCACGGGGAAGCAGTTGCTGACCCGACAGTGGTGACTGGTACGTTCCTCCTTGATAACTCCTATGCATGCATTCTGTTCGATAGTGGAGCGGAGCGAAGCTTCATGAACCACAAATTTGCTCGCATGCTTAAGCAACAACCACACGCACTTAATGAACAATTCACAGTAGAAATGGCCAATGGGAAAACTGAAAGTACTAATAGCATATACTTAGGTTGTCTTCTAACCTTAGATAACCATTCATTCCCAATCGACCTTATGCCGGTCTCAATATAAAGTTTCGACGTTATTATCGGCATGGATTGGTTAAGTCTTCATCGCGCCGACATCATGTTTCGAGAAAGCAGTCCGACTAAACCTTCCGTCTAACGAAACTCTTATAGTCTACGGTGACAAACCTGGTGCGGGTCTTCGCATTATATCTAGTATTCAAGCACAAAAATATTTGTGCAAAGAATACCACGCATTCCTTGCTCACGTCGTCGACACGAACCTAGAAACGAAAGAACTAAAGAACCTCCCAGTAGTGAGCGACTTCCCCGACATTTTCCCAGAAGAGTTACCCGGGTTACCTCCACAACGACAAGTCGAGTTCAGAATAGACTTAGTCCCAGGAGCTACCCCAGTAGCCAAATCGCCCTACCGTTTAGCACCAGCCGAGATGCAAGAACTCTCTGGTCAACTTAACGAACTGCTTAACAAGGGCTTTATAAGACCAAGTTTCTCACCTTGGGGAGCACCGGTCTTGTTCATTAAGAAGAAAGACGGATCATTCCGTATGTGTATTGACTACAGAGAACTCAACAAATTGACGATAAAAAATCGTTACCCTCTGCCACGCATAGACGATCTGTTCGACCAACTGCAAGGGGCGAACTATTTTTCCAAGATTGATCTGAGATCCGGATATCACCAGTTACGAGTGCTCGAGGAGGATGTGCCGAAGACAGCCTTCCGAACTCGTTATGGACACTACGAGTTCGTGGTGATGCCATTCGGATTGACCAATGCGCCCGCAGTCTTCATGGACCTGATGAATAGAGTATGCCGACCTTACTTAGATCAGTTCGTCATCGTTTTCATTGACGACATCCTGATCTACTCCCGAAGTAAGAAGGAGCATGGTGATCATCTACGACAAGTTCTAGATACATTACGAAAGGAGAAACTTTACGCGAAGTTCTCGAAATGCGAATTTTGGATCCGAAGAGTCGAATTCTTAGGACACGTGGTAAGCGAAGAGGGAATCCACGTGGACCCATCCAAAATAAAAGCCATTGAGAACTGGTCAGCACCAAAGACACCTACCGAAATTCGTCAATTTCTAGGTCTCGCTGGCTACTACCGCAGATTCATTCAGAACTTCTCACGAATAGCAAAGCCTCTTACGACCTTGACCCAGAAAGGCGTGGCCTTTGACTGGGAAGAGAAGCAAGAAAGAGCGTTCCAAACGCTCAAACGAGCCTTGTGCACCACACCAATACTATCCCTTCCAGAAGGAATAGAAGACTTCGTTGTCTATTGCGATGCATCCAATCAAGGACTCGGATGTGTTCTGATGCAGCGAGGTAAGGTCATCGCCTACGCCTCGAGACAGTTGAAGACACACGAGGTTAACTACACGACCCACGATCTTGAACTAGGAGCAGTAGTGTTTGCTCTGAAGATCTGGAGACATTACCTGTATGGAACGAAGAGCACTATCTTTACCGACCACAAAAGTTTACAACACATTTTCGATCAGAAGGAGCTCAACATGAGACAACGACGGTGGGTTGAGCTACTCAGTGATTACGAATGCGATATTCGTTATCATCCGGGTAAAGCCAACGTAGTAGCAGACGCCCTAAGTCGGAAAGAATATTCTGGTCGCAAAGTCAAGTCATTATCAATAACCATCCATTCACACCTGACTAAGCAAATTCAGGCGGCTCAGCTTGAGGCCATAAAACCTGAAAATGTGTCGAGTGAAGCCCTTAGGGGAATGGACAAGAACTTTGAAGCCAAGGGTGACGGAGCTTTATATTTCATGAACCGGATCTGGACACCGAAACACGGTGGTTTCCGAGACTTGGTCATGACCGAGGCGCACAACACTCGGTATTCCGTCCACCCAGGTTCAGATAAGATGTATCTGGATCTTAAAAAGCTATACTGGTGGCCTAATATGAAAGCAGAGATTGTTACCTTCGTGAGTAAATGCCTTACTTGCGCAAAGGTAAAGGTCGAGTACCAGAAGCCCTCTGGTTTACTGCAACAACCAGAGATCCCGGAATGGAAGTGGGAGCGGATCACTATGGATTTCATAACCAAGTTGCCCAAGTCGACGGGTGGACTTGACACCATATGGGTCATCGTTGATAGATTGAACAAGAATGCACACTTCCTGCCTATCAAAGAAACCGACAAGATGGAGAAACTTACGAGAACATACATTAGGGAAATTGTACGGTTGCATGGTGTACCTATTTCCATTATCTCCGATAGAGATAGTAGGTTCACTTCAAGATTTTGGCAATCCCTACAACGTTCCCTGGGAACAGGGCTGGACATGAGCACAGCCTACCATCCACAGACCGACGGACAGAGTGAGAGAACCATTCAAACATTGGAAGATATGTTGCGAGCCTGTGTGATGGATTTTGGGAAAGCATGGGATACTCATTTACCCCTTGTCAAATTTTCCTATAATAACAGTTATCACACAAGCATCAAGGCTGCTCCATTCGAGGCTCTCTACGGCCGTAAGTGCAGATCCCCTCTGTGCTGGGCTGAGGTTGGTGATACCCAACTAGCTAGGGAGCAAGCTTCCGACAGTACTCTCACTGGCCCGGAAATCATTCGGGAAACGACATAGAAAATCGTTCAAATCCGTGAACGATTGAAAGCCTCTAGAGACCGACAGAAGAGCTACGCCGATAAACGAAGAAAACCTTTGGAATTTCAGGTGGGAGACAGAGTCCTTCTCAAAGTCTCACCCTGGAAAGGCTTGATACGTTTCGGCAAGCGTGGGAAGCTTAATCCGAGGTACATAGGGCCTTTCGAGATTCTTGCCAGAGTCGGTCCCGTAGCTTACAAACTTGATCTACCCGACACACTGTGTAACGTACATTCTACATTCCACGTATCTAACTTGAAAAAGTGTCTGTCCGACGAGACTCTCGTAATCCCACTCGACGAGATCGAGATCAACGAGAGCCTCAACTTCGTGGAAGAACCTGTAGAGATCATGGACCGTGAGGTCAAGCAGACGAAACAAAGCCGTATCCCTATCGTGAAGGTTCGCTGGAACGCCAAGCGAGGACCGGAATTCACTTGGGAACGCGAGGATCAGATGAAGTTGAAATACCCTCATCTTTTCGCTTAATTGTTTGTAACTTTTATTTGCTTAAATTCTAATTTCGGGACGAAATTCCCTCTAACGGGGGGATGATGTGACAACCTGAAATTTTCATTTGTACGAACATCATCTATTCAATAGAAGCTAGTTCAGTTTCTGTGGTTTTCAAGCTTTTCCGAACGAGTTTGTGTACATTAGGGTTATGTTTTAGAGGATATCAGGAGAGTGGATGCTCCTGGTTTTGTGAAAATTGGGCATTCCAAGTTTCATACTGTTACAGTCCAACATCAGGAATAAAAATATTTTCTGCCAAAATATTCCAGGACTATAGATAGTTTTCTGAATTAAATTAATTCATTATTCACAATTCCAAATAGAGAAAAGCCATATTCTCTCTGACGGATCTTCGGGTTTTCATCCCAGATTGTGAGTCTACTTTTCTATATGTGTTTCAATACTTGTTTAATGCTTATTAACAACAATAACATGTTTAGATTACAAGATCCGGGAGTTTACCGCCCAAGATCGTTCTTGGGGAGTAAACTCCAAAATGGAACATTATGGCTTCCTAGTCCCGATTCCTTGTTAGACAACTTGTTTAGGAGTTAGGGTATGATCTTTATAGGCCAAAAAGCTTCCAAGAAGCACAAGTTCTAGGAGTTTACGGCCAAGGAACTTCCTTGGGCCGTAAACCCCTTTTCAAGGGCTAAAGGTGCCCTAAACTTCCCCAAATGCTTAAGGACTTTAACTACTAGTGCTTGTGCTTATTTAGAACATCAAAAGCCCATAAAAAACCATAAGTTTCTAGGAGTTTACGGCCAAGAACCCTTCTTGGGCCGTAAACCCCTTTTTGTGGGACAAAAATCATTCCATGCACCCCTTAAGCCTTAAGAAAATTTACCTTGCACCCTTGGGACTAGAATGGAGAGTAGAACACATCTAAACCACTCCTTGAAAGGAGTTTACGGCCAAGGAACATGGCTTGGGCCGTAAACTCCAAGTGAAGGCACCAAAGTGTGCCTCTTGTCCCCATTAGCCTTAGATAAATTCATGGAAGCCATCCTTGATGTTTAAGTGCCTCAAAACAATTAAAATCCAAGAGTTTACGGCCGTAAACTCTAGGTTGAAGGACTTTAGGCCGTAAACTCCCATATGGAGTGTTCTAGAGCCTTAAACTACTTCATGTGTTATTCCATTAAAGCTAGGAGTGTTCTAGGATCAAGATAGCACCACAAAACACCCAAAACCACCCTTTGAGGAGTTCACGACCATAAACCTATGAGTTTACGGCCGTAAACTCCAAGGTGTGGGGTTTTTTGGGTGGTGAACTCCTATACAAGGCCCTTTGATGTTTCAAACCCTTTTGCCTTGTCCCGTGGCAACTTAGATGCAACCATTTGAACCTTAAACACTCATAAAAGTGTTTAAATGTTTTCTAAGTGTCTTAACTTATTTATTTAAGTTATTATATGTCTAATTAGTTATATATATGATTATTATATGATAACTAGGCTCATGCGTCTAAACCAGTCTCCGTTTGCCACCTAGCACGGTAGCCGACACTGCAATTCAAACGACTCACCACAAGTGAGTTCATACCCCTTGAATCAACCTTTGAAATGATTTTAAGTGTTTTAAATACTTTATGGGGGGGGATACAAGTCAAATACTTATAGTTATTGCTTCAATCACATGTGATTGCATTTAATCACATGTGATTAATAACTAGGAAAACAACGATTTTCACCACTGTTCAAACTGTTTTTCAAACTGCTTTACTATTGAAATGTTTTACAAACTGTTTTACTATCCAAACTTATTTATAGACTGTGATTCAACAAATGCTTCTTATACTTAAACTGTTTTATCAATTTATGCCTTCAAAATGTTTTATAGATCGACATCAAGTCGATCTTCTCTTGAAATTATATTACTGCTTCAAATGTTTTATGAAAACTTATTTACGCTTTTATATATTCAATTTCATGCCCATATATGTATAGATGTATAAATAATGTTTAAAGGACTTAGGAAGGCCATCCGCCCTATTTCCTTTTCGCGCCTTGAGATGTGGTCTGGTGGGATTTCGGGTGACCATCCGAAGGTCGTTTCCATATTACTTATATATCATATATACATGTATAGACATAAAAGTACTTCCATATTCATACTCATCAGTACATCATTAGCTGGTTACCATCGGAGTAACGCAGGATCAATACATATACAGAAATACTAGAAACAATACATATACAGAAATACTAGAAACAATACATATACAGAAATACTAGAAACAATACATATACATAAATACTAGAAACAATACATATACAGAAATACTAGAAACAATACATATACAGAAATACTAGAAACAATACATATACAGATATACTAGAAACAATACATATACAGATATACGAGAAACAATACATATACAGATATACGAGAAACAATACATATACAGATATACGAGAAACAATACATATACATGAATACTTAACAATTGTGATCCACTGTATCGGGCATGCCTTAAATGTCATGGCCCGAGTTGTAGCCAGAATTCTCTTGGAGGGAGAGCGTGAGTTTGCGTATAGATCTATACTGGATTGACTATCCTACACCTTGCTGCTAGCTACAGCCGGACCTGCAGGTCTGCGGGTGCCAAACGTCATTTCTTTATTACGACCATTCATTATGTCGTTGATTTCTAGTCGATAGCATGGTGCAATTTATCACAATAAACCTTAATATAAATCCGGTTTAAGGTAGTAGTATTTAGTACAGCAGTAGTCTTAATATACAAAGCTACAGTACTACAATGATTTACCCATTACATATTTTAGTGATAACCTCACTTAAGCATTAATGTACAAACTATATTTTTTAACAAATGATAGTTATATTTGGGTAATCACACACTTTTACAACAGAAAAGTTTACAAAACAGTCTAGCCTTGGTAGAAGGTTACTTTTATAGAAAATATAGGATTTTCTGAGAGATTCAAACTTTTGCAAACACTTTCAAACATTTACTTACATTATTACAACTTATACTTTGAGACAGGTTCAAACGTTTTCACAAGAAACATTGACACTAAAATACTTATGAACTCACCAGCTTAATGCTGATAAACTCTTTCAAAATAACTTGTATTCTCAGGTCATCAGTAGACAGGTACCGAGGCCAGCTTTTGAGAAGATGGAGTGCATTCAAGACTCATCTCATATTATTTTGTTATACATTATTTTTGGTGTCTATAACTGTACAGAACACACTTGTATTAAAATTATATATTTAATGCAATTGATGATGTTGTTTGCTTATTTACATTTACTGTGTTGTGATACTATACATGACGTCCTCCGCCCCAGAACGTTTCCGCCGTTCTTGGTTTTGGGGTGTGACAGAAACCCTCCAAGGACTTATACTAAATGCCATGGGAACCTCTCATGGTCTTAGTATACAGCCACAGGAACCTCCTGGGGTCTTTCATGCAAATTTCCTAGCGAAATATCACATAAGCAACTATCAACCCATATAACATTAAATGGGTCGGCTTTGGTGCCTTAGACCCACTGGCATGGTGAGAAGACTCACCTCTCGAATGCTTAACTGATAAGCTAAGATCGGATAAATCCCACGCACTGCTCCAACTCAACCGCCTATAATCATGATGTGATTAACTTGTCACAATCCCAAAATACCATAAATGCCCTTAAGGTCAACCCTGGTCAAAATCGAGGTCACGGTCAAGGTAAACAATCCATGTTGACCTCAACTCGTCGAGTGCATCCAGCAACTCGTCGAGTTACCCGAGTAACTCTTCAACTCACTGAGTCACCCATGTCACTCGTCGAGTTCCTCAATGTCCAGAAGACCAAAAACCCATGCAGACCGAAAACTCTAATTCTTCACCGAAATCACCCCGAATCTCGAAAACGGGTAAACCCTATCCGGCTTGTCAAGTCGACTCATGGACTCGACGAGTTCCTTCAGTCTTTTGTGTTCAGTCCTTTCTAGTGAGATCTAGGGTCCCAAACTTCATATCCAACCTCTCCTAGTGAAAATACCACATAAAGTTGCAAACTTTACGTGTATGCTAGGCCTCCTAAGGCTATAACATCAAAACCAAGCTTCCTACAAGGGTTTAGTGCATGGTAAGGGGCTAATCTACATAAAGTGAGCAACTTTATGTCATTGGGGACCTAGAGAGGTCCAAAGAAAAGGGATCTAAGAAACTAGAGATCAAGGTAACGAAATTATACCTCAAAATGATGGCCAATACATAGTAGATGTCGGATCTACTGTTTCTCTCCTTGCTCCTTCCTCTTCAAGCTCTAAAATCCTTCACGAGGGCACAAGTTTCACTCTCTAAGGCTCACACACACTCAAGGAATCTCAACTAAGCAGCTAGGGTTTCTTTCTGGGTTGCAAGGTCGATGAGGGAGGCTACAAATGAGCCATAAGTCCTTTAAATAGGGTGCAAACCCCTAAAAATTAGGGTTTCTCTCTACAACACCTACTCGTCAAGTCTAGGCCTTCATACTCGTCGAGTAGCATCCAAGTCATGCATCCTCATAATAGTCTCTATTTGATGAGTTGGAGCACCCCAACTCGCTGATTCTATGCACAAAACCCTAAAAATTAGATAAATTAATTAATACCTGGAACAAGTGTTACAGTGAGAAGGCAAAGGCGTGACCGCATACATCCTGATATTTATGTTGTTGATCTTGGGAGACTCTATTTTGAACAACCTTTTGAAAACAATGGTTTTGTAAACACTTTTATTAGTAAATGGGTTGATTTGAAAAGTTTAAATTGGTTGTGATTTTCGAGATGTTACAACTTACTATCCGAGGCAAAGATTCCAAATGTAGTTCAACATTTTGTTCCACCGCAAGGGCCAGAAAATACCTACAACATGGTTATGAAGGATTCTTGGCCTATGTAATCAAGACTAGGGAAGAGAAGAAGGAGGCTATTAAATAAGTACCAGTAGTTTGTGAATTCCCTGATATGTTTCCCGAGCACCTACCTAGTGTGCCTCTAGAGCGAAACGCATAATTTAAGATCAACTTAGTTCCTAATGCGACACCCGTAACCAAGGCACCTTATCGTCTTGTACCCTCATAGATGCAAGAGTTGTCTAACTGGATTCGGGTGTTGATGGACATGGGGTTTATTCAAACAAATAGTTTGCCTTGTGGAGCACTATTTGTTAACATTACCATGTATGGTCATGTTAAAGTTAATGGTGAACCTAGACAGAACGTTACTATGCCAATACCTTGGTCAAGACCCAGTCTTGGCCCATGTATCCCAACGTCGGGCTCACAGCTCAACGCCCATTATAGGGAAAGAACATTCCACATGATCTCCCTATTTATTCACAACCAATCAAAAGGCAACAAATGGCTCGGGTGATGCCCAAAAATGACGTGACCTGGTAGTTAGTTAACGTGGGCGTGATCCTCCCAGTCAGAGGAGGCCACATTTCATGCTAATTAGGTGAGGTCCCCACGATCCGTTAGAAGTAGGTATAAAAGGATCACTTCCTCCTCAAGGAAGGGATCCATCTTCTCTCTCATAGAAATTACCCTAAATTTACCTCTCTCAGAAAACTAACTTGATCTTCGGAGCGACGTCCCGAGAGAACACCAATATGTCCTTTAACATTCTTCTCTGTGTTGCGTTCTCAGGAAAATTCTCAAGGCAGATTCATCGTCCGACACCCACACTCCTGTTGAAGATGTCACAACATTTGGCGCCATCCGGACGTATCCTCAGAGTGATACAGCCAATAAATGGCGCTGGTTAACTACAGGAGGGAGATCCAAACCTGGAAGCATCTGTGGTTGTAGTGAGCGACCCGCCTCGAATGATAGTGAAGATAACCAAAAATCACCAGTGTAAAGATAGGATGCAGATCCCAACCCAGGTGCTAATGGCACAAACCCCGCCGATTATGAAACCAGCACTCCCTAGCGGTTTACAATAACTGTTGTCAGATGGTTCACTGTCTCAGATGGCAACATCGCATTTTGATCTGTTGCAGGAGCCTCTGCACAACAGTATGACGGTACTCACCATCTTAAAGTCTTGCAAGAGAAATACCACTCACCAAGTGGGGGACGAAATAGAGGTACTCTCGAGAAATCTACTCAATATCAGTTTTTCGAGTACCGATCCCAGACCATTGAAATGGGATCCACGAGATCCGCTCCTGATATCTAGATTCATTTGTAACACAAAAATCCATCAAATATATATCAACAACGGTAGTCGCTGTGATATACTCTACGAGCATAGTTTTAGGAAACTACCGGATGCATGGAAGGAGGGGTTACATCCCGCAACCGGTGGACCACTAATAGGGTTCACCGGACACAGTTTGTGGCCATTGGGCACAATTCGGCTACCCCTAATGATGGTCTGTCATGATGAAAAGGACCGAATCACAAGAACAATCCAATTCTTTATGAACTGGTATCCGGCAGAACACAACATTCTGCTCGGGCGGTCGACAATCTCCTCACTACATCTCGTACCATCTACAATCCATGGCATAGTCAAATTTAGCACACACCAGGGATCAGCGGCGATTCTTGCCACAAACACCAGGGTACAAAAATATCACCAAATCATAGCCGCTCCTGAGCTTGTGCGAGCTCCAAAGAAGTCAAAAGAGGGATGTTCCACCGAGCAGTACCAAATAAACATGGAATATCCATAACAGCTTGTGTGGATTGGTGCCCACTTGTCAAACGAAACAAGGACACAACTGGTGGCACTCCTGAAACAATATTCCACTGTTTTCACCTAGAAACCAACCGATCTGATGGGCGTCGATTGACAAGTTATAGAACATAGCCTGAATATCGCACCAAGGAGCAACCCTGTTAAACAAAAGAAGAGGAGCCAAGCAGCAGACCAGAACAGGGCTATAAACACAGAAGTGGCCGACCTGGTGAATGTTGGTATACTCCGGGAAGTCATATTCCCGAAATAAATAGCAAACCCTGTCATGGTGAAGAAATCCAATCAGTCGTGGTGAATGTGTATCGATTACTCAGACCTTAATTATGCCTGCCCAAAGGATTGTTACCCTCTTCCGGAGATCGATCAGAAAGTCTAGTCGCTTGAAGGTTTTCGGCTCAAATGTTTCCTTGACGCGTATAGGGGCTACCATCAGGTACATATGAGAAGAAAAGGCGAAGCAAAAACAACCTTCCATACTGAAAAAGGGACTTTCTGTTACCATAAAATGCCATTTAGGCTCAAAAACACAGGTGTTACTTACCAAAGGCTGATGGACAAGGTATTCGACGATCAAATTGGTAGGAATATCAAAGTCTATGTCGACGATATGGTAATCAAGAGCCGCGATGAGGAAACGTTACTCCAAGATGTGGAAGAAACCTTCAAAACACTGGTTAAAGCGCATATGAAGTTAAATCCAGCTAAGTGCACTTTTGGAGTCGAGAAAGGGCAATTCCTTGGGTATCAGGTATCTAAGGAAGGGATTCTATCTAATCCCTTTAATATAGAGGAGTTCCTTGAATTGAAAGCTCTTCATAACCTCAAGGGATTCCAGGAGATCAACGGTAGGTTGACGGCATTAGGAAGGTTCATTTCCAAATCTGCAGAAAAGGCACTTCCTCTATACCAGACACTCAAAGGATGATTAGACAAAAAACAGTTTAAAGGGACAGAAGAAGCAGACACGACATTACAAAAACTAAAAGACACCCTACAACAGCTCCCAACCCTCGCTTGCCCACTCCCAGGGTAGACACTACAGATGTACTTAGCAGCGTCTGCAGAGGCTATCTCCTCTATGCTAGTAGTGGAGAGGGAGAACAAGCAAACCCCAATTCATTTTGTTAGCAGGGCCCTGCAAGGGCCAGAAGTTAATTACACAGCCTTCGAAAAACTTGTCCTCGCCCTGGTTGACGCAGGTAAGTGACTATGGAGATATTTCCAAGCCCACAGGGTCGATGTTCTGACTAGTTACCCAATAAAGCAAGTACTGCTAAGGCCAGAAAAGTCCAGGCGCCTAGCCAAGTGGGATATAGAGTTGGGAGAGCATGACATCCAATACCACCCCAGGACAAGCATCAAATCCCAGGACCTGGTGGAGTTCCTAGTCGAAATCCTAAATACTATCAAGGGAGTGCCAACGACGATCTCCACTAACCCGCTCGAGCCAGAAACCAGTAAAGAACTCTGTAAGTTATACACTGACGGCGCAGCAAGCAAGGAAGGCTCAGGCGCAACCCTGGTCCTTCAAAGCCCCAATGGCGAAGAGATCACTTACGCATTATGGTTCGACTTCCAAGTATCTAACAACGAGCCAAAGTACGAGGCACTCGTAGCAGGTCTGAGGTTGGCCAAGGAGGTTGGCGCAAAGCAACTAGCAACCCTCAGGGATTCACTACTCATCACAAACCATATAAATAGGACGTACGAGGAAAAAAACTCAAGGATGCAGAAATACCTAGATGCATTTCGAACTCTAACCAACACGTTGAAAAGCTTCTCCATAAAACAAGTCTCCTGAGGATAGAACGCAAGGGTGGATGCTCTTAGAAAGTTATCATCCACTTCCTATGATCACCTAACAAAGAAAGTACTAGTTGAAGTGATCCCGAAGAGAAGTATTGATAATGAAAAGGTTCATACTGTATCGACTGCACCGGAATGGACCAAACCGTATGTCGATTACTTACGCCAAGGCGTGCCACCAGATGACCCTGAGGAGGCAAGGAAAGTCAAGATCAGGGCGTCACATTTCACAATCAGAGATAATCAACTATGCCGGAGAGCGTACCTCAGCCCATGGCTAAAATGCATCTCCAAGGAAGAGGGGCATACATTCCTAGAAGAAAGTCATTCTAGGGACGCAACGGCACATGAAGGCACTCACAGGCAAAATACTCCGCCTAGGGGTATATTGTTCAGACGTGTACAACGACGCTGCAACCTAACCAAAAAATGAAAGGAATTCCAGGCATTCGCTCCTTTCCAAAATCAACCGACCATGCCGTTGACCAGCATCACCAGCCCCTGGCCTTTCCACCAATGGGGGATTGATATAGTAGGACCTTTCCCGCCAACGCCAGGGGGTGTGAAATTCTTACTTATGACCATGGACTATTTCTCCAAATGGATAGAAGCAGAACCGCTGGCCACCGTCACTGGCAAACATATGATAAAGTTGATGACCAAGAATATTTTGGACTGTTTTGGCACCCCAGAATCCTCATAAGCGATAACGCAACACAATTTGAAGGAAGTCCCTTCAGAGAGTGGTGCGAAGACAAAAAAATTCACCATCGGTTCACATCAGTGGCGCACTCTTAGGCCAATGGACAGACCGAAATATCAAACAAAACCATATTTAACGGTTTCAAAAAAGGCTACTCAAATCGAAGTCCGCCTGGGTGGATGAACTCCCGATGGTGATGTGCTCATATCGCACTTCGCACCACAACAAGGTCAAGCACGGGCGAAACACCATTTAGTATAACCTATGGGACGGAAGAGGTCCTCCTATTGGAAATTGTGGCCAGCTCTCTGCGAACAAAGAGTTTCGAGGAAGCAGCCAATGAAGAAGGGCGACACCAGCACCTGGACATGCTCGACGTGAAACGTGAGGTAGCACAGTTGCGCCAAGCACTGTACAATCATGAACTGAAAACTGTTACAACCGCCAAGTCTGGGTCAAAAACTTCAAAGTTGGAAAATGGGTGCTAATAAAGAATAAGTTTAGCCATGCCGAACCATTAGGGAAACTCAGTGTCACGTGGGAAGGACCATACAAAATCATTAAAGCCCATAAGAATGGTGCTTATGTCCTAGAAGCTCAGGACAGGCGTGCCATTCCAAGAACGTGGAATGTGCAGAGCCTACGCCACTTTTACTCCTAAAACGAGTGTCAAAGGTAGAATCAATGCTAGCTAAGGCATTGTGTATTAATTTTAACATGTAAATGTAATCAGCAAGAATTACTTTACTACTTTCAATTTTATTACACTCTAAGCAAAACTAGAATCAATAGAAAGGGAAATTCAGATGCACCTTATTTTCAAGCTTGAAAAACAAAACAAAGAAGCTGTGTACATTTACCATGTGACAACAAGGACTAATCATCCAATGTCATATGAGTGAAATCTTTACAAGGAGGCAGCCATGGAGTTTTCATATAAGAAGGTTCATAACCTTCCTCCCAAAACATTTTCATCATTTACATCATAGCAAACATACAAACGAACATGTGACATGAGTGTAGAAGGATCATAACCTTCCACCAATAAAACATAAAAGCATAATTGCATGAGCCCCAAGATGATGATCTTGGCTACACCTAGGGTCTTTTAGAAGCAAACTACAAGAAAATTCTCGAAGACCAGTCTTGTTAAAATGTAAAGAGTTCACTAATAACAGAACTCAAAACAGGGGTGCCAGCAAACCCTGCGTAAATACCATGTAATGGCCAACATAAACCATACATGAGGCAATCAAAGAATATGTGCAGTAATACCAAACATTCATACCCACGAATATAAAAGAAACATTGTCATGATTGTCAGACTCCTAGACTTTCAAATGGACACAAAGGGAAAAATAAACAAAAACGAACAAATAAAAAGAAAATATTGTTTAAGGGATTACATCAAAAACAAGTCACAAAGCAGGGCTACTTGTTACCAGGAGCAGATCTTGGGCCAAGGTCCTCTCCTTCGCCTTGGGCTTCTTGGAAGAGATTGCGAAGTCTAACCATATCCAAACTATCCAGGTGAAGGTGGCTAGCAAATTATGCTTTTGTGAAAGACACCAGGGCATCCTCCATCTCTTGAGTCCTGGTGCCACATTCTCCTCGGCCTTTGGGTCCGACTCCCCAGTGGTCACCTGCTCCCAAATAATCCTTTTGCCCTGTTCCACACCAGCATCAACACAAGCTTTCTGCACATGCACCAAGCATTGGAGAAATTATGGGCTCTCGCCCACCCTATCCACCACCCTGCTAAGCCCGTCATTAAGGATCCACGAGACATACTTTTCCAATGCCCCTTTCACAGTACTCTCAGTAACCAGATCAACATCCAGTTCTGCTGTAGGCTCGGTTAGCCCTGCATTATCCAAACTCAAATCCCCCACACGATCATCCAGGTGCCTTGCCTCCTCCTCCAGCTTTGGCACTTGATCTGCTAAGTTTTCCTTCTCAAGCAACACCATCTCCCGCTCATCCTCCCAACAACGCTTGTCAGTCTCTATCTTTTCCAATTGGGTTCTCAGTTCCTCGCACTCAATAATCTTCAGGTCAGCATCAGACTGAAGGGTCTCCATGTCAGTGATGCGTCCAGTGGTCGCAACCAAGTACGATGACACCTGAGCGGCGGCATAACGCAAGCCATCATCCATGTGCCCATCGAATAGGATGCTTAAGGCCTCAGTGGTGGCGGGAGGAAAAGCATGTTGACATCACTCCAGAGTGGTGTCGTGATCGGAGACAAGATCCTGGGCTATCAGCTTCCAAGCCGGCTTATAGGCATCTGGATGAGAGCCTGCAAAAAGGGGGGGTTGTGGTTTTGTCAAAAGAAATTGATGCGAGACCATGGGAAGGCGAAGACCCAGTATTTGCCTCGGCACTTCCAGTGGTGGTAACAGGGTTGGCCTTGTCGGTGTTCTCTCATGATATACGATCGGGCGATTCAGTTGCCTGATTGTGTGCCCTCTCCGACTGTTTCGAAGGACCCTCATCGGGGGCACGGGTGGAGCTCTTGGAAACCTCTAGCAAGAAACTCAGATTATGTTTCTTGCGAAGAGGGGGCTCAGAGCTAGCGGTCTTAGCAAGACCGTCGACAAAGGCGTCCAGAATGCCAAAGCGCCTCTTCACACGACGAAGACTCCTTGGAGACCCTGAAGGGGTAGGATCCTTCTGGGAAGCACAAGTGAGAACGACGACTTGGAGATCTGACTCATCGTCACCACCTACGCCGACGGGAGACTCGTGTGTAACCACGACTCCTTAGCTAGAGACAGAAGGAGGAAGAGCTTCTACAAGGTTGACTTCACGACATTGAATGTCACCCTTAAACAGACCCTGAAGAGCCCTCTCCAAGGATATAATCTCCTCCCCACTTGGAAACAAAACAAAAACAATGGCGGTTAACCAAAACACCGATTTCAACATATTTTGCTAAAAAAAGGGAGGGGAGGAGGATAAGGGAAGAAGAGTGGTACTTTCCTTCTCAACAAAGAACTCGAGCATCTTCCCATGAGCTCTCCAAGCGGCGCTCATTCCACCGGCGGCCAAGAAGCAATCGAGCCAATCCTCGCTATTGATGTTGATCTTCTCCAAGGCGTTTGCGAAATCCTTGTCAGCACCAAAAAGCATGGGAGCATGGTCCACATACACCTTAACCCTTGGGTAGCCAAGCACCACAAGATCATTATTCACCCTCAAGAACTTTTCTTTCCAATTCTTCTTGGACTTTTGGACGTGAATAAGAGTAGGGACTCCCCACCGGAGAGAAAAGGTTCGAGTCCCAGACTAGGTTGAAGCGTTGAAGAAGTGATTGAATGACGGAACAGTTGGTTGACGACCTAGAGTACAGAAAAGGAGCTCAAAGCCTATTATCTTGTTTATAGCAATAGGTGTCAACTCCCTCACTGAAAACCCGTACTCACAAATGATCAGGTTAAAGAAGTCGGTGGTAGGCAAACAAAGACCTGCCACGAACAAGGCGATCGAAATCCCGACTTTTCCCTTAGGGGGTTGTAAAGTAACGCGTCGAAGAGGGGAATTTGTATGTCGTGTTCAGGAACAAAGCTAAACCGGAATTGGAAAGATTCCCACTCTTCGACGGTGAGATTTCTTCCTAAAGAAAAAAAGGACGCCATAAAAGAGTATGAAGGAAAAGATGAACAGGTTTATTTCGAATAAGAACTCAAAGGAAGAAAGGTAGCAAGTGGAGAGGATGTTCCAGGATGAGCAGAGGATTAAATACCAAAAAAGGAGAGCGAACCGTTTCCATAATGAAACCACTGAAGAGCGGTGATTTCTCCCTGACAACCGCGCAGACCACCAATAGCCTCTTGCCATGTGCCTGGGAATAGACCAGAACGACGTTGCTACGTCACAAACGCAGACCCCTACTAGTCTAAGGGACTTTTTAACGTTACCCTGTACGATCACGTTAAAGTTAATGGAGAATCTAGACAGAACGTTACTATGCCAATACCTTGGTCAAGACCCGGTCTTGGCCCACGCATCCCAGCGTCGAGCTCACTTCTCGGCGCCCATCACAGGGAAAGAACATTCCATGTGCTCTCCCCATTTATTCAAATCCAATCAAAAGGCAACGAATGGCTCCGATGACGCCCATAATTGACGTCACATGGTAGTTAGTTAAGGTGGGCGTGATCCTCCCAGTCAGAGGAGGCCATGTTTCACGCTAATGGGTCGAGGTCCCCACGATCCGTTAGAAGCAGGTATAAAAGGACCACTTCCACCTCAAGGAAGGGATCCATCTTCTCTCTTACAGAACTTACCAAAAAATTACCTCTCTCAGAAAACTAACTTGATTGTTGGAACGGCGTCCCGGGAGAACACCAAGACGTCCTTTAACGATTCTTCTTTGTTTATTTTGTTTGTTAAGAAGAAGGATGGGTCACACAAAATGTACATAGACTAAATAGAACTTTACAAACTCACGGTGAAGAATCATTATCCACTACCTATGATTGACGACTTGTTTGATCAACTCCAAGGAGCATCGTGGTTTTCCAAGATTGATCTACGTTCAGGATACCACCAGATGCAAGTGAGAGAGGAATATACTCCAAAAACGGCCTTCAGAACTCTGTATGGCCACATAATGATGCCTTTTAGGATCATTAATGCACCCATCGCATTCATGGATTGAATGAACCATGTGTGAAGGCTTATGTTTGATCAATCGGTAATCGTGTTTATCGACGATATCTTGCTCTTTTCAAAGACTCAAAAGCGAAATAAGAAGAATCTAAGAAAGGTACTAGAGGTCCTAAGAAAGGAGAAATTGTATGCCAAGTTCTTTAATTGCCAGTTTTGGTTACGAGAGGTCCATTTTCTTGACACCTTGTCAACCAGAATGAAATTTTAGTAGATCCAGCCAAGATGGAGGCAATAACATAGTGGCCGGTCCCATCTACTCCTTTAGAAATCTGAAGTTTTCTAGGATCAGCAGGATATTATAGAAGATTTATTCAAGACTTTTCCAAGATTGCGGTACCAATGACCCCGTTTAACAAAGAAGGGAGTTACTTTTCCTTGGGGTCTTGAGTAACAATTGGTATTTGAAATGTTGAGACAAAAGTTATGCAAAGCTCTAGTGTTATCCCTTCCAGAAGGTGTTGATGACATGATAGTTTACTGTGATGCATCAATCATGGGTTTTGGAGCCGTCCTCATGAAGCGAGGTCGAGTAATCGCATATGACTCAGGACAGTTAAAGCCCCACGAGGCTAATTACCCGACATACGATTTGGAGTTAGGAGCAGTGGTCTCTGCTCTCAAAATTTGGAGGCATTACTTGGATGGAGTGTGATGCACCATCTACACAGAACACAAAAGCCTGAGATACCTAATGAATCTACCCAACCTGAACATGAGGTATCATCGATGGTTGGATGTACTGAAAGACTACGACTATGAAATCCTTTACCACCCACGTAAGGCTAACATAGTGGATGATGCATTAAGTCGAAAGACAACTAATACACCGATGAAGGGCATATGCTTAAGGATGACTGATGCGTACAATAAGCTACACCTAATTTTATATTTATAACCTAACTAACTTACCTAACTAAATTGCAGCTAGGTAGTGTACCTAGTCAGGTGTCGATCACAGGGAACGATTTTGACTTATTAATTTATCTACTACTAAACTAACCTAGTTATTATCAAAGAAATGGAATTTATCTAATTTTGCAAGTTTAGATGAACTTAATTCTTTAACACAAACTCAATCACTAAATAAACACTTCTGTTAGTTCGAATCCACTTTCACTCAATGGGTTATAAATTAGCTATGACAATTACTGTTGGTTACCAATTAAGACGGTATTAGCAATTTAGTTCTAAATCTACTAACATTAATCAATTCATGTAAATATACGAATGGTCACACAATAGTTAACACATAACCGATTATTAAATGAAATTGGAGCTATGTAAGATTGATTTGATAAACATACATTATGGTCATAATCATGAGTTCTCTAGCACAACTTAATTTTAATAATTTATTTGCTTAACTAAGATTGGTTTGATCTTAGCTCTAATAAACTAGTGTTCACTAAATTATTAGGTATTCAAATTCATGTAACTTCATATTCACTAACTACACAAAATAAGAATTTAAAGCAATCAATTATTAGACAAACATGCTAGGTAAAATCAATCAAACACAAGTCTTAACCAACTAGTAAATTAAAGCTAAAGTAAATACACCATGAGTTACAACTTCATCTAGCTAACAGAAGCAGCTAGATTTAGCAGGACATCCTAGCAACTAAGCAAACAAAATCCATAATCAAAAACATGTTTAAATATACCAAACTATGAATCAAATTATGAACTTCTTCTCCCTTGGTGTTGAAAGCCAATTCCAAACTTTTCCTTCTTCTGAAACTCGTCTCCAGGAACCCTCCAAGGCAGCCAAAAAGTCCTCAAGTCGTAATGATCAAGCGTTTATATACTTTTCCCGAAAGTCGTGATTCACGTTGTGAAAGGAAGCTTCACGTCGTGAATTTAGAGATATCCTTATCGGGCACGGATTCTTACTTTGCACGTATTTATCTTCTGGAAGATTCAAGTCCACATCGTGAACTTGTGGTTCACATCGTGATTTTAGCTGAATTCCTGGGTTTCTTCTACTTTTGTACTCCAAGTCTCCAAAGTTCCACATTTTGTCATATTTGTTCCCTTTCTTCGAAAGTGCTTCCATTTGGATGCAAAATATAATTTAAGCTTATAAGTACCAATATTCTATGCAAATAACCACATTTTTAGTAAAAATGTAAATCAATATTGCCTAAAAATATGTATAAATATGGCAATATCAAAATACCCCACACTTGTGTTGTGCTTGCCCTCAAGCAAATTTAACTATTTTTCTAATTAAACCTTTATCACCAACATCACATAGAACGATCCAACTCAAACTCATCCATTATGCCAAGACCTCAACGTGTGCATTTGTGTCTAAAATGTTTCCTAAGTAACCCCCTCAATCCTAAATACTCACAATCCTCATAAACACGCACCCACTTCTTTCGAGCAATGCTCATTTTTTGCATCCCTCCAAATCCATCCGCAGAAAACTTCCTAACCTCAAGGTATTTTTGTAAAGCTACCCAAGCATACATAATCTAGAGAATTACAACTTTAAAATACCACACTATGGAGCTCTTGAATTCTTCATTTCATTGATATTAACTCTTTGATTTCTTCGAATTCACCACTTTTTAGTGTAATTCTTGGTATCTTCATCTTTTGATTTTTTAGAATTTTTGATCTTCAAACTTTGATATTTCATAGCTCCAAAAATTCTTCAACTTTTCTTGTAATTACTCTCTCTTTTGTTACATGTATAACTCACTTTTTTACTCAAAAACCTACATGCTTAAGCATGGGCGCTTAACATATATCGGCTAAACTAAACATTTGAGCTCTCATCGGATCATACCATGCAACACTAGCAACTTAAGTTCAAATTATCATTATTACTAGAAATTATTAGATTATTATTTCAAACCTATTAAAAATTTTAAATTTACCTATTTCTAGCAATTTACTTTTTTGACCCCCTACCCCACACTTATTACATACAATGCCCTCATTGTATGCATAAATTAATTAAAAAGCAATTAATAGGAAGAAAAAGGAACAAACTCCCTTGGATAGTAGTGGCAGGGCCGAACTCCGGTCGTGCGGATAAAATGTGCATTTCGAATATGAAACTTCCTCAAAATAAGAACTTGGATCCTGATCACTGCGAGATATATAAGACACCTTGATGAATCGAAACTTCAATCTTTAACAAATGAGGCGTAAATCTCGAAAATGTGAAGAATAATGTGGGAAAGCATACGCCACATTATATAGTGGAGGGAACTAGCCAGTATAATCTTCAAAATAACTCCAAAGAGAATGGTGTTGAAGCATATAAAAAAGGTGAATGAAAAGGTTGCATTTTTGTGAGAAGGTATGACTCACGTCTATAAAAAAGGTGAATGAAAAGGCTGCATTTTTGTGAGAAGGTATGACTCACGACGTGAGTCATAGTGTTCACGACGTGAGGTCGCTAAAAATAAAGTCAGATTGCCTTCGCAGCCCAGCTCACGACGTGAAGGATAAGGTTTCACGACGCGAAATCTGGGCAAACAAAAACTGAAACAACCCATCTTCCTTGTAAATAAATGTACTCCAACCAATGTCTTAATAAATAAAGACCCTTCTAAATGCATTATTTGACGACTCTTCTAACTCTATCCTCTCTCTCGACTCACCCACACTTATTTCCAATTGTGGGTCTCGGCTCGTGACTCTAAACTCTAAACGACCCTTTGCTAACCGTAAAGATCATAATTCGACTTTCCTTCCCGATACTCCTTAGCAATTATGAAACATAGCAACCAAAGGAAAAATAAAAGTAACATAATACTTTAACATGAGTTCAACAAACCAAACAAGTTCAAATCAAAATAAAAGTAAACAAAAAGCCAAGAAAACTAAAATAAAGAGATCACTCATCATCTTCACGTCCTTGAGCTCCACTTGGTCCTTCTCCATCTCCCCTCGGTATCCATAGCTCCTCCCATGTAGGTATGTACGGGCATTGCAGTGGCATGGAAGGTGGTCATCCCACACCCATATGAGAAAACATGGTTTCAAGAATTTGGGTGTTATAAGTCATCCCACCGCGAAGATTATCCAAATAAGAACCAACCCGACTTTGAAACGGGTCGGTGGGTACTCCACCCGCATGTGGTTTTGCATGAAGATCTCGCTCAATATCACCCTAGGCTCTCACATTCCTTCGTTGTCTCGCCGGAGGTTGTTGCTCGGGTTGCTCTACTTGTTGCTCATCATCCTCCACGGGTATCATATATCCTCCCCCAACATTCACTACCACCCGCATAACACCCAAAAACTGAACCGTCAAATCATTATCCGGAAAGCGAGTAAGATTCCGAATAAAATTAGGAGTCAAAATATTGTATGACCGAGCAAGGCGAGTGACTAAATGTCCACCCGTAATCGGACTCCCGGGCCTAGAATTAGCCGCTTTCTTCCCTAAAAATCAAGCACGCATGTAGGGAAGGTCGCAACAAACCCTAGGAGTAATAATACTCCATAAAAAGAACAAATTCTGATTGGGAACCTTATCACCATGGTGCTTGTGGTTGACCGAAAAGGTGACAAGGCGATGAAGAAAACGATACACGAGATTCCGAATTTGTGATTCACTAGAATCACAAGGATTGTACTCGTGATTGGAGACAGTCCGCCAAAATTGAACATCAAATGTTCTGGGAGTAAAATCCAGAACACAACCAAGTAAAAAGGGCACAAAGAATGGAGATTGAGTCTCCACTTCCGTATATAGCCCCATGCGCCAACCAAACTCCCGAATACTACATTCTTAATATACCCCACCTAACTGGAAAACAAGTGCCCAGTTGTAATCAAAATCCACAGTCCATTCTTCAAAGCTTACGGTAGAGAAAAACTCCACCGATAATTCCTGATAAACGGGTTCTTGAATTGCAAACCAATTCCTCCACCCATGACATGTAAAAGAAAAATCAACCCACTCGTACACCTTAGTCCAATAATGCTCCAATTCCACAACCATGCCCACACCGCGCAACCATCCCCAATCGACAATAGGTGCTATCACAAACTCCCTATTATATAGCCATCCCAAACGGTTTTCGTATGTGGTCAACAATGACCGAGAAATGTTTCGTGGAAACCGGTATAACGGATGAATGCTCGCAACATCAATAGGATCTTCCTCCTGTTGGACTGCTCTTCTAGGACCCATATTCTTGCAATGACCAAAAACAAAACAAAACACCCAAGATTTCCTATTAAAAATGAAATAGGAATTTTGTTTGCCCAGGGTACATAACGTGTACTGGCCATTCACGTTGTGTATCGTAGTCTGGACGTGAGTCTCGATCTGCCATGTTACAGTCCAAATCTGACATGTATGATACTTGGGGTTTGTTTATTCCACTAACCTAAGGCCATGTAAATTGAAAACACCAACTAATTCAACCAATTTGGGTTTTTGAATTTCTAAATAAACCCTAACTCTTAAAATGCATAAATTGTAAGCAATAGAAACAATTGAGGGATGAATCACTCACCAAATGAAGTTAAGAGACAAAAGATTCAAGAAATTTGGAAGAAAAATGGAGAAAATCGGTTGTGGGGCTTCTTTACTTCGTGCGACAGTAAACAAATGGGGAGGTGCGACAGTAAACAGTTAAACTTATTGGGCTTAAAAATCGGGCCAATCTAAGATAGTCCTCTTATCATCTATGACCACGACGTGGGCCACGACGTGAATGTAGTCTAGACAAAAATTAATTAGTTAATTATATTTGTTTATTTTAATTGTTTTCCACTTAATTCCAAAGTACCCCATAGCTAATTTTTCCATTTAACAGTTTTTGGATGACGAATTGATCACTTTCCTAAACTAAAAATGTAAAAAAAAAAACTAAAAAGAAAAGAAAATCCAAACCAAACTCGGGTTGCCTCCCGAGAAGTGCTTCTTTTTTATGGAATCGTGAGCCGGACTCCGTGCCTCCTACGTTGAGTTGTCAGAGGAGTCCACCACCTGCACCTTCTGTTCTTTCCATTGTCTCTTGTACGCTTGAACTTGTCTAATGTACGCCTTCTTTGAATTTTCTTTTTTAGCTTTTACTTCATCTATATCAAGTTTGCGTTTGATCCCTTTAGTCTTTAATTTTTCATTATTCTCATTAAGCTTCACAGGAATCTTTTCTTCCTTCACCACTGGACTCGTCTCCTTGGAAGTAGCCTCGTCTTCATCACTCGACAAATCATCGCTTTCCTCACTCATCAAAGTTGTTGTTTTTGTGTAGGTAATAACTTCAACGAAGAACAGGACGGATGCTCTTGGTTTGGTGCGTTTGACTTGATGAATTTTCTTAATTTCTTCCTCCATGAGCTTTTCTAATTCTTCCAGTTCACTATCTTCATCAATATTGAACACCTCATCGTTAACATCTTCTCCTTGAAACATATCTTGTACTCCAAACTCTTCCTTATCATCACCAACCCTCAATGTAAGCTTGGATTCACGAACATCAATTAAAGCGCTAGCAGTATTTAGCAAGGTACGACCAAGAATGATTGGGATATTTACATCCTCCTTCATATCCATAATCACAAAGTCAACTGGGAAAACAAATTTCCCAATTTTAACAAGGATGTCTTCTATGATTCCCCTTGGGTGTGTTACCGAATGATTGGCCATGTGGATGGTCATCTTTGTAGCCTTCATTTTCTGAATATTCAGCTTTTGATGGAATGAATATGGCATCAAATTTATGCTAGCCCCGGAATCGGCTAAAGCATAAGTCTTCAAATTGTTACCAAACTCACATGGAAGAGTGAGGCGTCCATGATCTCCCGTCTTCTTAGGAATCTCTCCGAATACAGATTTTGAGCTTTGTTCACTAAGAATGACCTTAGAATTCTTCTTCAACTGCTGATGAGTGTCTACAAGATCTTGTAGGAACTTCGCGTATTCTGGGATTTTTGAAAGTGAATCGATAAAAGGGGTATTAATAGGAATAACTTTTATTTCTGAATAAACTCCAAATGTTCCCTTTCCAGTGGGCTGAGATGTGCTCGAGATAGAAACGGAAAAGCTGGTCGGTAAGCCGGAACGGATTCTGAATTTTTCTGTTCAGATTGAGACCACGTCGTGAGAATGGGAGGCTCACGACGTGAGTCTGGTGTTTCATCAAAAATTTCATTTTCAAGCTTCGACTTCTTTGGTTTTGGTTCGGATGGATTTGGATCCTCCTCTAATGCTTCTAAGAACTCAAAGATGGCCTCTTCTTTAGTATCAATCATTATAACATGAGATTGAACATTCTTTTCGAGAAATTGTGAGGATAATTTGCTGCTCACCAAATTAGTGAGTTGACCAACTTGGACTTCTAGGTTATGGATTGATGCTTGATGATTTCTTAATGAGGCTTGCTGGGCAATCATCATTTTGTGTTGTTCTTTCATCATGTTCATATGTTCCTTTAGCACTACATCAGTATCATCATGCCTTTTCTCGGACGCTTCCATAAATCGGGTCAAAATGTTTTCCAAGTCTACTTTCTTCTTGGCCGGTGGTTGCTTTTTTTGATAGAAGCCTCGGCCTGTCAGCTTATATTTCTCTTCTTTTTGCTTCTTATACTCATCGTAAGGCAACTACTCTTTCTTTGGTTTCCTCCAGTCTTCATCATACTTGTCCCCACTCGAGTAGCAAGCTTAAGCCTTCTTGTTCCCATATTCATCCAAATGGCAATCCTTAATCAAGTGTGGCTCACTGCATCTTTCACAACCAACTCTTATTGCATGAATTGATTGGTCCATTTGGGTCAATCTCCGGTCCATAGTATTGAGCATCGCCATCATAGCAGCCATCTCTTCAGAATGTGCACCTCCACTGCCTTTTGCTCCATCTTGTCTTGGGTTGTGGTACTCACGAGAGTGTTTTGCGAATTCTTCAACTAACTCCTTGACTTCCCTTGGATTTTTCTTTGTCGGTGGCCCTTGAGAATCAAGGAGTTGTCTTGTCATAAAATTGACCCCATCATAGAAAATAGACATCTCTTGTTGAACATTAAGATCATGTTGAGGGAAATTCCTTAACAACCCTTTGTAACGCTCCCATGCCTCGTATAATGACTCCCCTGGTTGTTGCTCAAAGTTGGCTATTGCCTTCTTGAGTTTAGCTTCTTGGAAGGTGGGAAAAACTGATCTAGAAATTGCTCACGCAATTGACACTTTTTTCCAAACATGCGATCGCCTGTACACAACCTGCGATCTCATGTATTGAGTTTTCACTCCCGGATGAATTTTTGGCACTAAAAAAACCTACAATCCATGCTGCGACCAAACCTGCAATCGCATAAAGGCTCCATGCGATTGCATGAAGGCAACATGCGATGCGTACAATAAGATACACCTAATTTTATATTTATAACCTAACTGACTTAACTAACTAAATTGCACCTAGGCAGTGTACCTAATCAAATTATATAATAGTTGGGTAAGTTGGGTGTCAATCACAGGGAACGGTTTTGACTTATTAATTTATCTACTACTAAATTAACCTAGTTATTAACAAAGAAATGGAATTTATCTAATTTTTCAAGTTTAGATGAACTTAATTCTTTAACACAAACTCAATCAATAAACAAACACTTCTGTTAGTTCGAATCCACTTTCACTCAATGGGTTATAAATTAGCTATGACAATTACTGTTGGTTACTAATTAAGACGGTATTAGCAATTTAGTTCTAAATCTACTAACATTAATCAATTCATGTAAATATATGAATGGTCACACAATAGTTAACACATAACCGATTATTAAATGAAATTGGAGCTATGTAAGATTGATTTGATAAACACACATTATGGTCATAATCATGAGTTCTCTAGCACAACTTAATTTTAATAATTTATTTGCTTAACTAAGATTGGTTTGATCTCAGCTCTAATAAACTAGTGTTCACTAAATTATTAGGTATTCAAATTCATGTAACTTCATATTCACTAACTACACAAAATAAGAATTTAAAGCAATCAATTATTAGACAAACATGTTAGGTAAAATCAATCCAACACAAGTCTTAACCAACTAGTAAATTAAAGCTAAAGTAAATACACCATGAGTTACAGCTTCATCCAGCTAACAGAAGCAGCTAGATTTAGCTGGACATCCTAGCAACTAAGCAAACAAAATCCATAATCAAAAACATGTTTAAATATACCAAACTATGAATCAGATTATGAACTTCTTCTCCCTTGGTGTTGAAAGCCAATTCCAAACTTTTCCTTCTTCTGAAACTCGTCTCCAGGAACCCTCCAAGGCAGCCAAAAAGTCCTCAAGTCGTAATGATCAAGCGTTTATATACTTTTCCCGAAAGTCGTGATTCACGTTGTGAAAGGAAGCTTCACGTTGTGAATTTAGAGATATCCTTATCGGGCACGGATTCTTACTTTGCACGTATTTATCTTTTGGAAGATTCAAGTCCACATCGTGAACTTTTGGTTCACGTCGTGATTTTAGCTGAATTCCTGGGTTTCTTCTACTTTTGTACTTCAAGTCTCCAAAGTTCCACATTTTGTCATTTTTGTTTCCTTTCTTCGAAAATGCTTCCATTTGGCTGCAAAATATAATTTAAGCTTATAAGTACCAATATTCTATGCAAATAACCACATTATTAGTAAAAATGTAAATCAATATTGCCTAATAATATGTATAAATATGGCAATATCAATGACTGTAATCACCCCAGATACTAGAAATGATCAAGCAAGCTCATAACGAAGCAGTCAAGGAAGAGAATCAGAAAAGCGAAAAGATCATATTACATATTTTAGCTTTTGATATAGACAGTCGTGGGTTGTTAACCCTGTATGGAAGAGTTTGGGTTCCATACTCAGGAAGAACTAGACAAATACTGATGGACGAGGCGTTTAAGTCTAGGTTCTCAATTCATCCAGGGGCTACAAAGATGTATAGAGATCTCAGACACAATTATTGGTGGCCCTATATGAAAAGAGATGTAACATGGTACATCGAGAGGTGTTTGACTTGTCGAAAGGTTAAGATTGAACACCAGATGCCCCATGGTAAGCTACAACCTCTTGATATCCTGATGTGTAAATGGGAGTAGATAATGATGGACTTACCCACCAAGTTACCAAAGACTCCTCGTGGTCTGGATACTATCTGGGTGATAGTGGACAGGTTGACTAAGAGTGCCCACTTCCTACTTATCCAAGAGAGTCCATCGACTGAAAAACTCACAAATATTTATGTTAAAGAGGTAGTGTCTCGACATGGTGTACCGGTCTCGATAATCTTTGATAAAGATGTCTGTTTCACTTCTCAATTTTGGAGAAAGTTCCATGATGAGCTGGCTATGTGATTGCATATCGGCACAACTTATCACCCTCAAACTGATGGCCAGAGTGAAAGGACGATACAAACCCTTAAAGACATGCTACGATCATGTGTGATAGATTTTGGTGGGAGCTGGGATACTTATCTACCGTTGGTAGAGTTTTCATACAACAACAACTATCATTCAAGTATTAGTAGACCTCCTTTCAAGATGCTTTATGGTAGAAAGTGTCAGACACCAATATGTTGGGGAGAAGTCGATTAACGAGTCATGGTAAGTACCGACATTGAAATCAAGACTACAAAACTTATCCAACAAGTACAAAAAAGGATGAAAATTGTTTAGAGTTGGCAAAAGAGTTATACAGATCGATGAAGGCCAGACCTTGAGTTCCTTGTCAGAGATCTTGTACTACTTACAGTTTCACCATGGGAAGTTGACATCCAGTTCCGGAAGAGGGGAAGGTTAGGACTTAGGTAAGTTGGACCCTTTTGAGTTATTCATCGGTAGGCAAGGTTTCCTATCAATTGGATCTACCGGAAGAACTTAGTCAGATCCACAACACATACCACGTCTCCCAATTTAGGAAGTGCATTACAAATGAAACCGTAATTGTTACTTGAGAGGATATTCACGTAGACAAACGTCTGAACTACGTGGAGAAACCATTGACAATCTTCGATAAGAATATGAAAGCCTTACGCAATAAGGTGACCAGTCTACTAAAGGTGTAGCAACAACACTAAAAAGGATCAGAATGGATTTGGGAACCAGAAGAAGAGATGAGAAGCAACTACCTAGAATTAAATAGTTAGATTTTGGGGACAAAATCCTTGTAACTGGGGGAGAGTTGTAACACCCCATTTTTACTACTCCTGTAAATTGTAATATTAAGCAATTATTAGGTGGTGTTTAGGATTAGATTAGGAGTATGATAGTTTGTCGTTTAAAAAAAAGGCAATTATTATAAAATGCAAAGTAGAAATATATTACTTTTGAGCCAAAATAATCATCATAAACATGTAGAAGAAGTCAATCCAATTTTCATAGATATATTGAACGCTTAAATCCGACTTCATATGAAGAAGTTATGCTACTTCGTAGTTTCGCGATTAAACTGACACAGCGGCATATCGTAAAAAGTGAAATTTAGATAGGTTGCTTATTATCCTAAGAAATTTAAAAGAAAGTCGCGGAAATCGTCAAACCGAGACCGTGCATATAAAGAACATCGAAATCTGACTTCGTATGAGGAAGTTATGACTTTTAGAAGTTTCAGTGCAACGGTGTGTGACACAGAAACCGGAATTAAGATTAGTTGATTGTTAGGAAAAACAATCTAAATAAGAGTTGAAGATCCCGTTGATATGATTTCGTCAATATATATATATATATATATATATATATATATATATATATATATATATATATATACATTCGATAATGGAGTCTGTATAAAAGAGTTATGAACTCACAGTCATCAACAATGTAATCTTCATGGATTGTTAAATTTAAGATCAGACTAGAACTAGCTGAAAGAGTCTAAATGAAAGTCGTATTACTTGTTGATAGCTGCGTGTTGATATAAAGAAGGTAAAAAATGGAGCTCGTATAAGATAGATACGATTTTTAGAATATTTGTGATTTTACCCAGCTTAGGAGGCCCCGATAGCGACACGTGGCAGGCCATGGTCCCCCTAACACACCTACTAAAAGGCACAGTGTAATATTCCACATATCAATATAAACTTTTTTACTTTTAAAATAGAGTAAACAATCATTTTTAGAAAATTACATACGTGCGTGTGTACAATCTTGCCTTCACAATCCGATAAGTACCTAAAAAACATTTAAATGCACAACTATAAGTTAAAGCTTAGTGAATTCCCCCAAAATACCCCACACAATAATACATATACAATGCATGCATATCGGGCCCACAACATAAGACTAGATTACTCCTGAGCCCACAACATAAGACTGGAATGCCCCTCTTGGGCCCTTAGCTTATGACAACTTACTCCCGAGCCCACAACATAAGATTGGATTGCCCTTCCCAGGCCCTCAACTTATGACTGACTTTCTCTCGGGTTTGTTGGCTTACAACACAAAGTAGTACCGCCTCAACCTAACCATACTTTGTTGATATATGCAAACATATAAACAGTAACCAACAATACAGGTAGTCATAAAAATCTACTAATCTAACATGTCACTACAGGATACCATCATCCTACACACATTTTTTTATGTAGTGATTGTTGGTTTAAATAGTTTCTATGTAATATATAAGCATTATGTGTAGTGATTTATGATAAATTATTTAGTTGATTTATATAACTGATTTCTTTAGCCTTTATTTAAATTTTTATGTGTAGGTCTGATTATGAAGAGTATATCTATGGGCTAAAAGATTATGAATGTTAGAAAGTTGAAAGTAATGTATAAAAACTATGCAATTTTTGTTAGGGTTCTTTGTTTTTCATTTGATAGAACTGTGTGAAAAATGATATAATCGACATGTTTTATGGGTTTTTTTATTTCTTCTATTTTTTTCATGTGAGATTTTGTGTTTTTATTAGTTTAACTAGGAAGAAAAAAAATGTCTAAGTATGATTATAAAAGAGAAGTTGGAGTCCTTAGATTGATAGTGTATGTGGAAACGATTTTGAATTTTAATTGACATATTAAATATTAATTTTGCGTTTATTTTAGGTAATTGATAGATATAAATGATTGTTAGTAGTGGTCCAACGGGTCGGACCGGTCTCAAAAACTAGAAAAAAAACATATGATGTAATATTTACATTATTATTACTAGTTTATAACCCGTAGGAACCACGGTTACAAAATTAATTAAACTTTTATAGTGAAACTCAAAATTATTAATCAAATATTTTAAATAAATTATTAACTAAAAGATATTTTTTAGTTATATAAAATTATAATTTTTAATTTAAATAAATATATAAATTATATCATCTTATAATTTGTATTAATTTTATTTTAATTTTATTGTAATGTTATTAATTTAATATAATTAGAGTGGGAAATTTAAAATTTAAAATTTAAAATTGAGAATTAATATGTTAATAAATGACATGCATTAATTAGGAAGACTAATAGGGTGACACATGTCAAAAGTATAATAAAATATGTATTTATTAAAAGGTCTAATAAGATGACACATGTCAAAAGGAGATTAAAGTTATTCTTTTATTAGAATAGGAAGATTTTTAATATATAAAAAATACAAAAAAAAAATTAAAATTCCTGGTGTTTACTGGTTCTACCAGATTGGTTTTTATGGTTTCACATGATGAACGGTTTTTTGGCCTCTAAGACACGATCCCGGTTGAACCGACCGGTCCGACTCGGTTTTCAAAATATGGCATAATACTATCAAAAACTTACAACTTAAAATGACATGTATTTCCTTTTAACATAAATACTAATAATATACATAAAATAATTAGTCAAACATATTTGAAATGAATATATTACTACATTTATTTATTAACAATTGTGACAAGTAATCAGACTTTGTTAAAAAAAATAAGGGGATTCTTATAAAAATAACCTCAATATTTATTTTTTAAAAGTATTATTAGATCAAAAAGTATAATCATATCTAATAGATCGACTTTCCAAATGGATGGGGTTTTATTGAGCTCATATGGTAACGGTAAGAGTTAGATAAAGTTGCATAATAAATATTAGAAACCTAAGTTTTTCATGTCAGGTCATTCAAAAAGGGGATAAAAACAAAGAGGGTGAACGTTGAACACAGGACCGATCAGCTTTGAGATATCCATGTTTACTGTTGCAGCATGTAGCTATGTTAGTAATGTTCTAATTATATCTTTTATAGAGTTTATACCGTGATTTGTTATTGTATATGGAATAATACTGTTACGGAATCGCGACCCAACAAATGGATTGTGTAATGGCATCCGATTGATATTTAAGTTTTCAACACAATGTCATTGATGCCGAAATAGTTGTTCGTCAACATGTTGGAAAAATGGTATTTTTCTAATGATTCCTCTATGTTCGTCTGAAGATGACATGTTCCCATTCAAGCTGAAGAGAACAATTTCCAATTCGATTATGTTTTGTGATGACAATTAATAAAGTTCAAGGAGAAACAGTTCCAAATGTAAGTATTTATCTTTCAGAAACGGTTTTCTTGCATGACAAACTTTATGTGGCATTATCCAGAGGGATATCAAGTGCCAATATAAAAGTATTAGTGAACCCTGACTAACAATTCGGCGCAATAAAGTTTATACATCAAATATGGTATATAAAGAAGTGTTGCATGATTAATAATACACAATCAATCACATGGTCATGTACATTTGTAAAGAATCTCAATTTGTCATTTTTAAATATTATTGATTTTGTTTCTACTAGCATGTCTCTTGTTGATAATTGTTATATATGTAGTAAACTATTTACATTTGGAATTAATCACCTCTAGAAACTAATTTCTGAAAAAATTATTCGCACCCGTCGTTTGTCGAGGGTAAATGACTAGTGTGTGTGTGTGTGTGTGTGTGTGTGTGTGTATATATATATATATATATATATATATATATATATAGTTTAGGTGGATGTATACACAGTTTTAAAAATTGTAATGACATAAAAGAAATATTAAAAGTTTGTACGGATATTAATGAAATTCTCCCTTTTTATTTTACCAAGAAGATGTCGGTTAATTAAAAGATGTGAGCCCATGTTTTCTCCAAGAAAAGGATGAACAAACCTTTTTAGGTTTGTTATTTTCTAAAAAACAAATAGCCTACTAGAGGAAGATGAAACATTTGCATGTTCTTTGCGATACAGACAAAAGAGGTTAGAAATATCTTTTAAAAAAACACATAAGAGTGCGTTTGGTTCACATAATATTTTTGAAGGAATTGGAATATGTTAAGGAATTGGAATCTATTAGGAATTGTAATCCATTTCCATATTATGTTTGGTTAGCAGGAATGAAATTTGAATCCAATTCCATATTATGTTTGGTTGGCAGAAAATGAAACTGAAAAAATATAAAATGACAAAATTGCCCTTTTTACTTATTTTTACTTTGTTTTATAACTTATATGTAAAAATATATTATATAAATTATAAAATTATTAAATGATGGTAATGGTGGCTGTGATGACTTATAACACTCTAAAAATTTCAACAAATTTAAACTTTTCAAAAACAACCCGGTTTCATAAAGTTATTACAAAAAGGTTTTCAATACAATTATTTATCAGAGTCTTCCCAGAACCACATCATAAAACATAATCATGAGGAGCGGTACGATCACGCCTTTGCCTTGCCACGGTCTCCTGACGAACCTGAAAAACATTAAACCACAACTGTAAGCCCGAAAGCTTAGTGAGATACCCCCAAAATACCAACCACATATACCATACACGCACAACATGTCATATCATAACAGAACACAAAACAACCATGCACTTCGGGTCTATTGTGTGACTGGTCCGCCGTACCGGGTCTTCAGTCCACCTGGTCCACCCTCCGAGTCTAGCCATATGCATCGAGTCTATAGTGTGATTAGTCCGCCCGCACCAGGCCTTCAATCCACCTGGTCCACTCTCTGAGTCTACAGTATGACTGGTCCGCCCGCACTGGGCCTTTAGTCGACCTGGTCCACTCTCTGAGCCTCAGCACGTCTGGTCCGCCCTCTTGGGGCCTACAGCCTATCCAGACCGCTCGCTGGGCCTTCAGGATAACCGGTCCGCCCTGGGTATGTTGGCCTACAGCACAAAATAGGACCCGCCTCAACCCAACCCCAGTCCAACAACCATGTGCACATAAACATTCAATCATATAACAATTCATATCCAATCAAACCGATCTAGCAGATCACATAACATGACATCATCCTAACCAGGATACCGACCTAACCGGTCACTAGCATAACATCATCCTATATACCAGGATACCGACCTTAACCAAGTCTCTAACATATTCCATCCTAACCAGGATGCAAACATAGCAAAGCAATAACATAACAACGATACCCGGATTACAATCCGATAAAGGGTCGGCCTTGGTGCCGTAGACCCTGTCGATATAGTGAGGATAACTCACCTCGCAACTGCCGACCGAAAAGATAAGACCAAGATGCTCCGACCACTGACACGATTTCCACCATTAGCCAACACCAACACTGAACTCAAAACAAATGCCAACAATTACCAAAATGCCCCTGGAAGTCAAATCGCCAACCCTTGGTCAAAGTCAAAGTCAAAGTCAACCTCCTGACTGACTCTACTCGTCGAGTCAACCCGATGACTCGTCGAGTCCCCATGCTCAGAACTTCCCCAATCCGCGACCCGACTCGCCGAGTTCAACAACTCTGAGTCCCCTCGCACTCAACTCATCGAGTCCTCCCTTGACTCACTGATTCATAGCTCAACCAGAAGAAGGCTAAGACCTCGCGACCATACTCGCCGAGTTCAAGAACAGACTCGCCTAGTCCATGGCTATCTTCAACCAACTCGCCGAGTTGTTCTTCCAACTCGTCAAGTTCCTGCCCACCTTCAAACAACTCACCGAGTACACCTTTGTAACTCGTCGAGTACCCCTAGATCTTAATCCATACAGAAGCTTTCCAGGCCATGCAGATGATCCAATCCATAGATCTACCCTTCTACAATCCATCCATCACGTAAAGTGGCAAACTTTACGTGAATTCAAAGAGATCTAAGCATATAACACTCTAGGGTTAGGGTTTAGGACAAGATGGCTGCACCAATCACTCAAGAATAGGGAATTTAATGCTCTCTAGACCTTCTCCATTCCAGATCTAAGGTAGCAACCTCAGATCTAACCTCCAACTCAAAATACCACAAGCTATACTTTCAAAATACTCCAAAATGATGAATCTAGATGAATAACATCCCAATAAACGAAATAATACCTCAAAAGAAAGCTCCAACAGGAGAGAAATCTGAATCCTTGCAAAGCCCCTTTGCTCCAAGCCTCTTAACTCTCTAAGATCTCTTCCAAAATCTCTTCTCCAAGGTCCAAGTGCTCTCAAATCACTCACAAACGCTCCTTAGGGTTTTCTGGACTTCAAGAGGGGGTAAAGAGGCTGGGGAGAGGGTATAATGTCCTTTAAATAGGGCTCATCCTCCGAAATTAGGTTTTTTTTTCCACACAGCACCAACTCGCCGAGTCCAGCCGCCGAGTTGGTCACTTAACACGCGACCAGAATCGCGACCCTACTCGCCGAGTCTACCCATGGACTCGCCGAGTTGCCCTTTCATATTTACACTTTGAACCCTGAACTTACACTTCTGAACTCGGGATGTTACATGTTGACGGAGGCAATAGTGGTGATGATGGCGACAAAGGTGATGGTGAGTAGCGACGGAGGTGATGGCGGTAGTAATTGTGGTGGTGGCGGTCATGAGTAGTGGCGGAGGTGATGGGTGGTGTAGCGGTTGATGTTGTAATGGTGGTAGTAACGGTGGTGGTGGTGAAGGTGGGACTAAGGTGTTGGTGGTGGTGGCGGAGGTGATGACGGTGATGGTGGCAGTGATGGTATGGTCATGGTGGTGGAGGTGAAAAGGTAGTGTAGTGGTGAAGTTGGTGGTGGTGGGTGGTTTTGGCATTGGTGGTAATGGTTGTGTGTAGCGGGTGATGATGATGGTGATGTGCGGTGGTGGTGGTTGTAGCGAAGGTGGGTAGCGGTGGAAGTGGTCGATGGTGGTGGAGGTGATGGTGCTAATAGGTGAAGGGTGGTGGTAGCATAGGTACCGGTGGTGGTGATGGTTGGTGGCGGTGCAGGTGGTGGTGGTGAGTAGTGGGTAGTGTTAATTGTGGCGACAGAGGGGTTACATATGTTGTGTTAAAAGTAAAATGGATAATATGGTAACATTCAACATTCTCACTTGAAAGGAATTTTAATTCCTTAAGTTTTTGGATGAAATTTATTTTCCCTCATTGGAAGGAAAATTTGACTCAATTAGGAATCTAATTCCTTTTGAAAGCTTGAACCAAACAAAGGAAAGTGATGAAATTAAATTTCAATTCCTTCTAATTCCAATGGATTCCAGTAAACCAAACGACATGTAAGACTCCTTCATTTACATGTTGCATGAGACTTGTTACCCTTATGCGAGTATATGTGACTTGTAGATGATCGCATGCAAATATACATTGTTTCCTTACTATGTTACTTATGTTGTATTTTTACGGGTTTATCAGATTTAATTTACTTATGGTGATTTTGATAGTTGCATATTTTCAATGATGTTACTTATAGTTATTAATGGTCTAACCATATGTATCTCATTAGGCTTTTCTAGTTCAACGACTACATCGACGCATGTTTCATGTGACAAATTATAACTTTGGTCTTACAGAGTTTTATGAAGAGACATTTTAGCTTTAGAATAGGATTTAAGATAGTTTGATAATTCTTTTAAACCATATGTCTTTGTTATTGATTGGACATATATTTCTAGTGTTTAAACTCATTTTCTAAATTTAGTCACATAATAGAAATATAAACCTATGATGTCTTAAAACAAAATATAATTATTAAACATACATTATGATAGTGTAATTATAAATCTAAAATTGTCTTGCCATATCTATGTATAACTTATTAAGTGTTTGAGATTGCTTATTTAAAGTTATAGTTATTTATAAAAGCATTTATTAGCTTATCTAGTATCAAAATGAAATAAGATGATAGTTATTTTTAGCTTTTGATAAACTCTAATTTTTTGAGTAATAATAAAATAACTTATCAAAATCTTGTTAAATAAGTCAAACAAGTAAGTGAGAATTAACTTATAAAAAAACTTTTTATTTAAATCAATAAATACTTATGAAATTCTTTTATCAAAATACCAAAACCTCCTTATTATAAATTGATAAGTATTTTAAATAAATAATTCCAAACATCCACTAAATACTTAATTTTTTTTAGAATGACTAATTAGTGTCTGGAGAAATAGACCTAATGAACTATTGAGGTGTGGGGGAGAAGGTGGGCCTCCGTGTTTATTTGACTTTTGTTCTATAGTCATTTCATATGCCAGATTTTTAAGTTATTATGATTGGGCTGGCCCAGAATCTTGTGTGCTTTTAGTGTATCTACAACTACGAGATAAATATAGAAAAACTTTTTTAAAAAATATAATTAAATAATTATTAATTGTTTCATATATTTATATCAAAAGTTATATACCGGACGACAAATTGATCATACTGAAATTGGTTATAAGCTAAAAGTTGTTTATCCGATATAAGTAGTTTACATGGAAAACTGATTTTATTTGACTGTATTTTGAAATTGGTTGATTATCCAACTAGTTGTGAAACTCGTATATTATATGGGTTGATTAAAACAAAATGTTAAATAGAAACGATTAAATGAAAAGTTTATTTGAATTTGAAATTTGAAATAAATAAAAATATGAGAAAAAAAACATGCAAAAAATAAATAAATTAAAATTATTGTTTAGTTATCAGACCCGTATATTAAACAGGTTAATTATAACAAAATGTTAAACACAAAGGTTTAAACTATAAATTTATTTGAAATTAAAATTGAAATTTAAAATTTAAAATTTGAAATTAATATCATTATTATGGTAGGTTTAATTTATGGAAACTAATCTTCTTCCTTAATAAATGAAGGTTTTTTTTGTCACGTGTCAATCTCTCGTGAGTTTTGACACTTGTCATTTTGTAGTAATTTTGAAATAAATATTATCCACTTGTTAATTTTTGGTGTGTTTCAATTTTTAAATTAAAGTCATATACTTATATATGTAAAGTATTAAATATCATATATATGATATTAAATTACAATAAATATATTTATTCCTTTCTTATTTTTAAAGTTATACATTAAAAAATATTTTATGTTTACATTTTAATGTTTAATTTTTTTTAAAAATCAACCCGTATAATATACGGGTCTCATACCTAGTTAATAATATATTAGAAATGGAAAATGAAATAAATGACAAGTGGAAAATAAATATATCTCTAAATTATGACAAAATGACATGTGGCAAATTGAATGAGAGAAAGACATGTGACAAAATCATTCTTATTTATTAGGGTAGATAATAGTTCAAGGTTAATTTTCTATTCCGGCTCATTTAATAAAAAAGAACAAAAAATAGTATTTTCAAACTGATTTGGATCGGTTTAATTTGAAAATTTTGGAATTTGTTAGACTATCCATAACAATACAATGACATAAAAATATGTCGTATCAACTTTGACAATTATATCCACATCGTGTAATACTATCATTCTTTTAAAAGTGATTAGCATTACCAAATCAACAACCATTTTATACTTTTTAACATGATATTAATCATGATATTAATCGTATATAAATAATAATTATTCAGTTATAAATTAAAACAAATATAATTATAAATTAAATAAACAAAAAGTAACTGTTAAAATATATAATAAATAAATAATATAAAATATATAATTAATTTGTTAAATATTATATAGTTGAATTTAATTTGATTTGAAAATTTAAAGTAATCATGTACTTATATTTATGCCCACTTAAAAGGCTATCTAAATCTGAAATAAAAGAACCCAAGTGGCTTTCAAAGTGAAATATTAATCCATTTCATCTGAATTCAAGGGTCAAAGTGAATCCATTTTATTGGATATAGTTTATTAGCTGTCAATAGTTTATCTACATTACTTTATTAGCTGTTATTAGTTTATTCTTTATTTATCTCTTTGTAACTTATATAAAGTCATTTTTGGCGTATTGAATAAAGAAGTGCATTATTCCAATTCTGTATTATTGTTTTTTTAGATGGTATCAGAGCGGTTGTTTACAACCCTAAATCGTACCTGCTTCCGTTAAAACATGACGGGAGAACCAAAAGACAAAGACAAGAATGGAGATGGATCCAGCAGCGGGTTCGATCACAACTCTCCTTTTTATCTTCATCCATCCGACATACCGAAACAACTTCATGTCAATGAAGTACTTACCGACGCAAACTATTCCGATTGGAGGCAGGAGATGGAGAATTTCCTGTTTGCCAAAAATAAATTTGAATTTGTTGATGGTACAATTCAGAAACCAGAAAAAGGAACGAAAGAATACATGCCTTGGATGCGATGTGACGCTATGATCAAGGGCTGGCTCACCACTGCAATGGAGAAGGGCATACGCGATAGTGTGAAATATGCTAACACGGCTGCACAAATCTGGAACGACCTTCATGAACGTTTTGGAAAAGAGAGTTCGCCAAGAGCATATGAGTTGAAACAGAAGATTGCAGCTACACATCAAGATGATAACTCTGTTTCAGTTTATTACACAAAATTACGTACACTGTGGGATGAAATATCCTCAATTTTCCCTTTTCCAAAATGTTCCTGTAAAGATTGCTCTTGTGAAATTGGTAAACAATTAGTTGAATTCCAAGAAAAGGAACGTTTGTATCAATTTCTAATGGGTTTAGATTCACAATTTTCGGTAATTAAAACACAAATTCTGGCAACAAAACCCATCTCGTCGATAGGGGTGGTGTATCACCTAATCGCCGAGGATGAAAGATAGAGGGCTCTATCTGCCTGAACCGGCTGCGTTCAAGACTTTTCAGAAGGGAGGTGACCCTAAACCGATGAATAAAGAAACAAATCCCAAATGGGTGAACAAGGAAGTGAAAGATAAAAGGGACGAGTATTGTACCTTCTGCAACAAGAGTGGTCACAAGCGAGATGGTTGTTTCAGATTGGTGGGATACCCGGATTGGTGGCCTGGTAAGAAAACAACAGACAAACCCAAAACCATGGTGGCTCATACAGGAATAGAAGAAAGTCCAATACCTGAGTTAACTAAAGAACAGTACCAAATGTTCGTGAAACATTTTAGTTCCTCAAAGGTTGATGATGAGACAATTCAAAGTGCTAACATGGCTGGTAAGGCTGACTGGGTTGTTGATTCAGGTTGTACGGAACACATTACTCACACTCCTCAATTACTTACAAACAAAAATGCTACTCCCTTTGAACCACCTGTCTTTATACCTAATGGGGACTCTATACCTGTTAAAGAAAAGGGAGACTGTATCCTCCCAGGGGGAGTAAAAATTAGTGGGGTTTTATGTGTCCCAGATTTCAAGTGCAATCTCTTCTCTGTTAGTCGTATTAGCAATGATTTACAATGTGATGTAACTTTTTTCCCTGATTTTTGTGTTATGCAGAAGCTCAACACAGGGAACTTGATTGGTGCGGGTAGACGCCAAGGGGGGACTTTACCAGATGGGGATGACTCAAGACAGAAGAGCCATGACAACCATGACGGACACTTGGCACAGAAGGTTAGGCCATGCCTCAAAAGAAAAGATTGCAAGAATTGATTTTCTTAAGAACAATTCAGTTAGTTTGAGTGAAAAGATTTGTGATTCTTGTGCTAAGGCTAAATTAGTCAGAACACCTTTTCCTATTAGTCGTAATAAAACCAATCATATTTTTGAGCTAGTTCATTGTGACATTTGGGGAGGTTACAAAATACCTTCATACACGAATGCAAATTATTTTCTTACTTTAGTAGATGACTACAGTCGGGCTGTTTGGGTTTTTCTTATTAAGCACAAGAATGATGCTAATGCATGCTTGATTAATTTTCATAAAATGGTGAAAGTCCAGTTTGATAAAAACATTAAAAGGTTTCGCTATGACAATGGAGGTGAGTTCACTTCCAACTTTATGCACGAATTTTACAACAAAGAAGGTATTCTACTTGAAACTACTTGCCCACACACACCACTACAAAATGGTGTTGTGGAGAGAAAACACCGACATTTGTTGGAAACAGCTCGGGCAATTAGGTTCCAAGCAAATGTTTCAAAGAAATTTTGGGGTGAGTGCATTCTTACAGCTGCTTATATAATTAATAGGTTACCTTCAAAAACTATCAAAAATAAGACACCTTACGAAATTATTTGGAATACAAAACCCCCATATGACCACATGAAAGTGTTTGGCTGTCTTGCATATCATAAAAATACAAATACAAAGGGGGATAAATTTGAGCAAAGAGGAAAACCAGGGGTATTTATGGGATATCCACAGGGTACAAAAGGGTACAAAATTTATGATATAGAGTCCAAGAAAATAATAGTTAGTCGGGATGTGATTTTTGATGAAAACAAATTTCCATTCCAAAACATTCATTCGGGACCTCAACTAGAAATTGGCGAGCCAACTAGAATATTGAATGATCTTTGTGAGCTTATACACACTGATGAACCTGAATTAAATTTGAGCCAAGAAAGGGGAGTTAATATAGACTCGGCTACTCAAGATCAAAGTGCATCAGATCATGGGAGTCCAAATGCAACAGGCTCATCAGTTCCGACCAACCCAGTCCCCTCGAGTCCACCTGCAATAATCAATCAGAACCCATCTGAAGGCCCAGAACATCATGAAAGCATGAGCCCAATTATCGAAAACTTGCAAAACGAGTTTGAGACTCCAGCCAGGTCCACACGAACTCGAGTGCAACCCCAAAGATTTAAAGATTTTCTCGTGAATCTTCCCCCTTCGGTTAGTCACCAACAACCCGACACCAATCAAGAATCCTCCACGGTACATCCTACATCAAATTTTATTTCTTATAAAAATTTCTCTAACAAACATAAATGTTTCCTTGCGGACATTACTTCAAACAATGAGCCTGTTTCCTTTTCTCAAGCTGCTAAAGATCCTCGATGGCGTGATGCTATGAAGACCGAAATAAAAGCACTTACATCCAATAATACTTGGGAATTGGTGGAACTACCAAAAGGAAAAGGGCGATTGATTGCAAGTGGGTTTACAAGATCAAATTCAATACTGACGGGACCGTGGAAAAGGTACAAAGCGCGACTAGTTGCAAAAGGGTTCACACAAATGGAGGGAATCGAATATCATGACACTTTTGCTCCGGTAGCAAAACTCGTAACTGTTCGTACTCTCTTGGCTGTTGCGATTAAGAAAGATTGGTTCATTCATCAGCTTGATGTGAACAATGCTTTCTTGCATGGCGATTTGGACAAGGAGGTCTATATGAAGCTTCCACAAGGGTTTGCTACAGAAAACGACACTCATGTATGCCGTCTCAAAAGGTCTCTTTACGGGCTTAAACAGGCTTCACGAAATTGGTATCACAAATTCACGGTTTTTTTGTTAAGTATTGGGTTCTCTCAGTCAAAAGCCGACCATTCTTTGTTCATTTGGGACAAAAATGGTACTTACATTGTTATCCTCATTTATGTGGATGATGTTATAATTACCGGAAACAATATTGAACGAATTCAGCAAATTAAGGCTCAATTAGATAATGCTTTCAGTATCAAAGATTTGGGCCAATTAAAGTATTTCCTTGGCATAGAAGTTGCTAAGAGTGAAAATGGGTTCGTTTTGAGCCAAAGGAAGTATGTGCTCGATATTCTTCAAGATAGTGGCATGCTTGGTTGCAAACCAAGCAAATTTCCTATTGAACAGAATGTGAAGCTTGACCGGGGTGAGAATGAAGAAAAGGTTGATTCAAGACAATATCGACGACTTGTAGGTAGGTTGTTATATCTTCAAGCTACGAGACCGGATATCACTTATTCGGTGAATATTCTGAGTCAATTTGTTTCTGATCCAAGACGCAACCATTTGGATGCTTTACATCGAGTCCTACGCTACTTAAAAGGTACTGTTGGATAGGGAGTACTCTTCCCTAAAGCTGGACATCCACATTTGACGGCCTTTTGCGACTCTGATTGGCTTGGTTGTCCTTACACAAGGCGCTCCCGTACCGGTTATCTCATTATGCTTGGCGGAGCTCCTATTTCATGGAAAACGAAGAAGCAGTCAGTGGTTTCACGGTCATCTGCAGAGGTAGAATATCGAGCTATCACATCTACAGTTAGTGAAATACTTTGGATTCGTTGGCTTTTAAAGGATTTACAAGTTCACATTACATCTCCTACAGATTTGTTTTGTGACAATCAGGCAGCCCGACACATTGCCAACAACCCTGTGTTTCATGAAAGGACGAAACATGTTGAGATGGATTGTTTCTTTGTCCGTGAGCGTGTTCTTTCTAAGGAAATAATGCCTTTAAAGATTGATAGCAAATTACAAGTTGCTGATTTACTCACTAAAGGCCTTGGTTCAGATCAATTTCACTTTTTACTTAACAAGATGGACGTTATTGACTTGCACGCTCCATCTTGAGGGGGAGTATTGGATATAGTTTATTAGCTGTCAATAGTTTATCTAGATTACTTTATTAGCTGTTATTAGCTGTCATTAGTTTATTATTTATTTATCTCTTTGTAACCTATATAAAGTCATTTTTGGCGTATTGAATAAAGAAGTGCATTATTCCAATTATGTATTATTGTTTTTTGACATTTCATATCTCTTCTAAATCCATATGTAAATTTTAATTGAAACCCTGTGTCAAGACGAATCAAAAAATGGATCTTTATTATGTATCGGGTATAGATGAATCTATTAAAATTCTAGTTAAGATGAATACAAAGGATATCCATAATACGTGCTTAGTCAATGTTTTTTTTTTCTTTATGTTAATTTTTTTAGTAAATTAAAATTATTTTTATTTCTATTTTAAAAATATAAATAAAAAAATTGATGGGATGAAATATTATACAATTTCCTACGTAAGAAGTGGCGATGGGAAGAGTTGGAAAAATAACACGAGTGACGAATTGTCTGAACTCGTAATTCATTAATCCGAGTCATCAGTCGCGACCTTAGTCGACGAGTTGAGGCGTTAACCCGTCGAGTCTCTCTTCTTAACTCAAAAGAAAAATACTTAAATTATGATACCTGGAAATCCGGATGTTATATTTTGTTTTTTTATTTCATAGATTTCTTCATCAACAAATGTTGCTACAATTAAACAAAAATAAATAATTTGCTAAAACATAATACAATAGGAAGTTTATTCATATTTAGCCATTGAACTTTTTAGAGGGAAACGAACTTTCGATTTTGTTCACACTTAGTCACTAAACTTTTTTTCGTTATCTATTTGTCACTAACTATTGAAACCGTTCACATTTTACCCTTATGACCGGTAACAGCCGGTCATAAGGGTAAAATGTGAACAATTTCAATAGTTCAATGACAAATAGATAACGAAAAAAAGTTTAGTAACTAAATGTGAACAAAGTCGAAAGTTTGTTATCCTTTCAAGTCATTATCCCAACCTATATCACAAGATATGTTTTGAGTTGTGTCTATGCCGTTTTATGATGCATGAGATGAACTTTGAAATAAAATTATCGATGTAATATGTTAGTAATATAATTATAAAACTTACTATGTCAATATAGTAGAATGATCTATGAATATGTAAGTATTTAAATGCAGTGGAAACTATCTACATTCATTTGACCGCTTATACCGCCCTCATTTCCTCTGAATCTCCTTTAACAATGTTGGGCCCGAAATCCTCCATTTAACCTTATTTAACTTATTTTTTTTACTGGTTTATTTCGTTTAATCTTACATATTATATTAGTTATTTAAATACAAAACATACATTATAGTGCTCTAAGTTTAATAATTACTGTTTTATAAATAAAATAGTTGAATATATAGTAATTATTTTGGACTCCTCGCGGAGTACGAAAACGGGACACTGCAGGATTGGCTTCCATGAAGGTTTTTGACATCATGGAGAGAAATTATAAACCAAACTAATATCTTATATAAAAAACAAAAATCAAAATTACCTTTTTTGTAATAAAAAATAGATATAAAGTAGTATTCTATATATAGTAGATGAACTACAATTTTTTCCTTTGAAAAACGATATAATATACATTGTTTCTTTACAATGCTTTTATTACGATGTTACTCACAATGTACTTTTATGGGTTTCACAATTTTTTTTACTTATGGTGATTTATGTAATGGTTTTTCAACGTTAATTATAGTGCTATCAGTGTAATTTTAATACGCTTTCCAATCCAACATACTATATAAACGTATGTTTCAGGTGAAGAATTATAACTTTTGTCCTATGGAGTTTGTGAAGAGACATTTTAGCTTTAGATTGGGCTTCAAGATATTTTGATAATACATTTAAAAGTAATTTCTTTGTTATTGGTTGGAAATTACTAGTGAGTTTTGCCAAATATGGCTGATGTTAGAATATGTTTTAAAAAAATTGAGACTTTCCATATATTTCTAGAGTTAAAACTCCCTTACTAAAGTTTGTCACTATTTTATAGAAAGCCTACAATTGGTGATACAATTCAAGTCTTCAAAAGAATTAGTTTTATCATACAAAAAAGTTTAACGGCGTAACTTGTTGTCCGTTTGTCATATTACTCGTTATATGATGATAATTAAATTAAAAATTAAGTAAAAAAAATATGTTCAAAAAAAAAAAAAAATTTAAGTCCAAGAAATTAAATATCTGTCATATCTTTTCTTTCTACTTTATCTTCTTATCCATGTAAAATAATAATAAGTGTTATATTTTGATAAAAATAATAATATTTTAGACACTTATCATCGTATAAAAAGATAAACAAAAAGAAAAATAAAACAATATTTAATTTCTTTTAAGTCCATGCATACTTTACTTAGTCCATAATATAACTATAAACCTATGATGTTTTAAAATAAAAATATAAACATTAAACATGCATTGTGAAGTGTGATTACAAGCCTAAAATTGCTTTAAGATATCTATTTCAACTTTCCAAAATATCATCATTTCACATGGATAAGAATAATAAATAGAAAAATAAATAAAAAATAATAATTTCTTTAATCCAAACATATTTCACTTAGTCCATAATACAACTATAAACCTATGATGTTTTAAAATAAAAATATAAACATCAAAACAACCATTTTAAAAGTGTGATTACAAGCCTAAAATTGCCTTAAGATATCTATGTAAACTTTTTCAAAATATTTTAAATATTTGATTATTAAGCAAAACGGTTCTATATTTCAAGCAACTTATCAAGAAATAAAAGTGTGGGGGAGGGTGGGCCTGCATGTTTATTTGGCATTTGTTCTTTAGTCATTACGTTCGCCAGATTTTTTGAATTATTATGATTGGGCTGGCCCAGAATCTTCTGTTGTTTTATTACATTGTTTAATCTACTGATAAATATAAAAAAAACTTTTGTAACATATAATAAAATAATTATCAACTTATTTCATTTATCCATATTAAAAGTTATATACCGTACCTATCAATTTTTTCTAAACCGGATCATATTCAAATCAGTTTTGAGCTAAAAGTTGTTTATCTTACTGGTTTACATCGAGAAACTGGTTTTATCTGATTATTTTTCTAAACGAATTATTTATCCGATAATAACCCAACCATAATTATGCAAAATTTTCGGTTAATAAAAAAATAGTATTAATGAAACCGCTTTAGATCGGTTCAATTTCTTTTTTTGGGTAAAATCTATATTTTCATATATACCATTTATTCAATTTTGGATTTTCGATATACTATCCACAACAATACAATATCATATGTATTTTAAATTTGCAACGTCAACTCTGACAATTGTCTCACTACAATACCAACATTCTTTTAAAAAGATCATCATTATCACATCAACAACTATGTTATATTTTCCAATGTTGTAAAAGTTATGAAGTCTGCCGACTAACAACGAAGGATTTTTTTTTGGAAATGGAACTTTCCTAACGAGGATTTTCGGGCCAGGTTTCACGCACCGACTAATCCCCCGCTGCAAACATGAGGTTTTGTCTCATGCCCTGGAGTCACTGCAGACAAACATCCATGGCCACAAGGGCTGAGTGGTGTCAGGATTTGAACATTGGTTAATAGGTTATCCAATGAGGGATTAGTCAACCTAATCGGGGACTAATCGAAGACCCTAAAATTTAAATTTGTTACATATAAAAATAAATAAATATGACTAATATTATAGCAAAATACGTAAATACCATTAATATCATTACAAAATAAGTTAATATGACTAATACAACACTAATAATTTTTTAAATAGTTTTTTTATTGAGATTAAACTTATTCAAAGTATTGAAAATTCACCAGCTTCTCTGTATTCACTCATTGTCTATGTAGGGATTAATTGATAAACACCTTCTAGTCGACCGTGTAGCACCTAAAGACTAATTGGAGATTAATCGGGACCTAATTGAGATTTTTACAACATTATTTAACACAATATTAATTGTATAAAAATAATAATTATTCATTATAAATCAAAATAAATGTAAATATATAAAACTTATATAAAAGTAACTAATATAACTTAAATAAAAATTATTATCAAAACATATAATAATTAAATAATACAAAATATCTAATTTAATTTATTATATTTAAATAATTGAATTTAATTTGATTTAACGACATATAGTAATCAAGTATGTATATTTGTGGCCCACTTATGACTTTAAAAGCCTTTCAAAATTGAAATAAGATAACCCATGTGTAGAGAGGCACATTAATGATTTTGGATTGTTTTCGAGTCCGTTTAATAACGTTTTCAGTCATTTTAGGTTAAGTTTGGGTTTTTTTTGGACTAGTCATTTTTAATCTAGCCTTTTTGGCATTGATCTTGATATTTTTTGATCTGCTCCCGCGGTTTTTCGTTCGGTGTTCGTCTTTTTCAGTTGGGTAATTGTCATTGTAACCTAACCATGTTACATATTATGGTTTAAAAGGTCACTATTGTCTTTTTTTTTTTTTTTTTTTTTTTTTTTTTTTTTTGCATTTTAGGGGAACGAATTGTTAATTTACCAGTTGAATTGGTCCAATTACCTGTTTAAAAGGTTACACATACAAGTCACAAAACATGTAAGCAAGTGAGTCAACTTTGAGTCAAATCAATGGCCATGTCACTGAGTTGGATCAACGTGGAATATTTGGGCTCTAAGGGTTACTACTTACTGTGGACCCTCCTTTGTGACATAAAAGGAGTGGCAAATTGGTTGAAACCCTAAATCTTTATTCCCTTTTTCCACTAAACGATACTTACAATCCGACAAACATCTATTTCATGTGAATCACGACGGCTACTCCATCACCACAGTCACCCGAATCGGTATCGATAAATTCAAGGGACCGTCTCAACTTTGACGATTTGCATACTATTTTTTGTGAACGTGGAGCTCAGATTGCGGAACAAAAACTTGAAGTGGAGCGTCTGAAAGAAGAAATGGGTTAAGATTTGGTCATAAGCAGGGTGGACCTACTGGCATTGCATCGTGGTTAGAGCAGACGGAGAAGAAGCTGCACTCTGTCACTATGTTGGTTGTAACACCGTGAATTTCAAAATAAATTTTCGCAAAATATAAAAACATTTTTCATTTAATTTTCATAAAACATCAAGTTTAAATCTTCAATTCACATCATACAAAATCCCAAGACCATATCACATAAAAATCCCTTGCGTGTGTATAGATCAAACCGGCGCCTTCCCACGGTCATCACTAGTACCTGAAACAATAACACTAACACTGTAAGCACAAAGCTTAGTGAGTTCCCCAAAATACCACACATAACACATATTAGCCACTCGAGGCTATAACTCTGTGGGTCCGTAGACCCTACTTTGTGAACCCACTGGTTCTAACTCTAGGAACCTTACGGTTCCAACTCTATAAACATGCACAACATAAATCACACAGACATCATCCAGTACAACACATAACATACACACATCATACACATACTCTGTCACATAACTCTGATTACCTACTCAAGGTAAAGTATAGTGAGAAGACTTACCTCGTATATCTCGATAACCCGCGAATCCTGGAAATCACTCGTGCTCAATCCTCCGAGCTATAATCCTCCTATAACATCATACATCTCTAATTAACACTTTTACCACTAAGGTTGACTACCCCTATCAAGTCAGTCAATGGTCAACTTTGACCGGACTCGGCGAGTGCACTAGGGCGACTCGGCGAGTCTATACGTATTCACCAACTCTTCTAGGATTCTCTTTTGACACGTCGAGTACTCCCCTGACTCGACGAGTTCCACCTGGCATGAATCGCGGGGCCACCACGACTCAACTCGCCGAGTCTCAAGAACAACTCGGCGAGTCCCAGCCCGACTCGGTCCATCTGTCAACCCTCTCTAACTCTCCCTGACTCACTGAGTCGACCCTTAACTCGGCAAGACCACTCGCTGAGTGGTCAAGGACAAACTTCATGCTACTCGTCGAGTCTGTTCTTCGGACTCGGCGAGTCCATGCCATGCACCAACTCAATCTCACTTCTGAGGTCAGATCCGCTCCAACAACTCATAGATCTGGCCCTCCCAAGCACATTCATCACGTAAAGTTCATGTCTTGGTGCTCATAACACACCCCATGCCTCATAAATGGTGTTTTGACCTTAAGCACAAAGACCCCAATCCAAAACCCCCATGGATTCATAAAAAGCTTGGACAAAGGGACACTCTGGACCTCCAAGGGTCCAGATCCAGAACCTAACTGGCTTAAGGGACCAAGGAAGCACCAGATCTAGCCACAAAAGGGCTCAATAAGCCCTAAATCAACATGAACATCAACATAACAGAGAATGGCTCGAAAATAGTACCTCAAACGTGATGTTCTGGACCTCAAATCTTCAGGAAGTGGCTCCTCTTGTTTCCCCCTTGGCTATTGCTTCCTTTCCCTTGCTAGATAACACCTCCAAGGTCAATAATGGCTCCTTGACTTACTCCAAACGCTCAAGCTCACCAGGGTTTCTCTCAAGGGACTGGTGAGCACAAATGACGGCCATAAGGCCCTTTAAATAGGCTCCAAACCCGAAAAATTAGGGTTTCATTAAACAGCGCGGACTTGCCGAGTCCATTCCTTGGACTCGCCGAGTCCGGGCGCGAACCCGCGTCCAAATCCGCGATCATACTCGGCGAGTCTAGGCTCCAACTCGCCGAGTCTCCTCACAAATCATCAAAAAATAAATAGATAAATAAATAAATAATACCTGGGAATCCGGGCTGTTACAATTCTCCCCCACTAGAACTAGACTTCGCCCTCGAAGTCTCGCTCTGCAAATAGCTCCGGATGCTGCTCACGCATCTCACGCTCCGGCTCCCAGGTCATCTCCGATCCCCTCCGATGCTGCCACTGAACCAACACCAGGGGTACCTCCTTGTTTCTCAAATACCTTGATTTTCCGATCTCTGATGGCCACTGGTCTCTCGGCATAATTCAGGCTCGCATCCACCTGAATATCCTCTAATGGAACCACTGCCGACTCATCGGCTATACACTTCCTCAGCTGCGACACATGAAAAGTGTCGTGAATCTGCCCCAACTCTACTGGCAAATCCAAACGATAGGCTACCCGGCCTACCCTCGCAATCACTCGGAAAGGACCAATATATCGGGGTCCCAACTTGCCCCTCTTCCTGAATCGAATCACTCCCTTCCAAGGAGAGACCTTCAGGAGTACAAGGTCGCTGACCTGAAACTCAAGCTCGGACCTGCGTCTGTCTGCATAACTCTTCTGTCGGCTCTGAGTGGTCAACAACCTCTGTCTGACCTGCTGAATCTGCTCTGTCGTCTGAAGCACGATCTCTGTACTGCCCATCACCCGCTGACCAACCTCTCCCCAACAAATGGGGGTCCGACACCTCCTCCCATACAACAGCTCAAAGGGTGGCATACCAATGCTCGGATGATGGCTTTTGTTGTAGGAAAACTCTGCCAAGGGCAAATATGCATCCCAGCTACCCCCAAAATCCAACACACATGCTCGAAGCATGTCCTCGAGCGTCTAAATCGTCCGCTCACTCTGACCGTCTGTCTGGGGATGATATGCGGTACTAAAATGTAGTCTAGTACCCAACTCCTCATGAAACTTCTTCTAGAATCTGGAAGTGAAACGCACATCACGGTCTGAAACAATCGAGATTGGCACCCCATGCCGAGATACCACTTCCCTCACATACACCTCCGCCAATTTCTCTGCTGAAGAACTCTCGCTGATAGCAAGGAAGTGAGCGCTCTTCGTCAATCTGTCCACAATCACCCAAATTGCATCAACTCCTCTGGCAGTCCTTGGCAATTTGGTGATGAAATCCATAGTGATCTGTTCCCACTTCCATTCGGGAACCTCCAATGGCTGCAACTTACCATGCGGCCTCTGGTGCTCGGCCTTAACCCTCCGGCAGGTCAAGCACCTCTCAACAAACCACGCGACATCCCTCTTCATACAGGGCCACCAATACTCCTTTCTCAGATCCAAATACATCTTAGTGGCCCCCGGATGGATCGAAAATTTCGACCGATGAGCCTCCTCCATCAAAATGGTACGCGTTCCTCCCACAAACGGCACCCAGATACGCCCCTGAAATGTCATAAGCCCCCGACCATCGGTAACGAACTCTGAAACCAAACCAACAACCCGTTCCCTCTTCTGCATCTCAAGTCGCACAGCCTCGGCCTATGCCCCACGAATGACGTCCAATACTGGAGCTATCACGGTCAATCTCAAACATACCTCCGCAGCGGGGTGCTCTCCGCCCTGCGGCTTAATGTATCGGCTACCACATTAGCCTTGCCTGGGTGGTATAGGATCTCACAATCATAATCCTTGACCACATCCAACCACCTTCTCTGACGCATATTTAGGTTGGGCTGATCCATCAAATACTTCAAACTCTTATGGTCCGTGTATATCATACACCAAACCCCATACAAGTAGTGACGCCAAATCTTGAGGGCGAACACCACTGCCCCCAACTCTAGATCATGGGTGGGATATCTCGTCTCATGAGGCTTCAGCTGCCTCGATGCATACGCTATCACATGCCCCCTCTGCATCAGCACCGCTCCCAATCCCAAAATCGATGCATCACAGTATACCACAAAGTCCTCCATCCCTTCCGGGAGAGCTAACACCGGGGCTTCGCACAACCTCTGGCGAAGTGTCTCAAAGGAGGCCTGCTGCTCGGGGCCCCATGAAAAAGCAACACCCTTCCGGGTCAATCTGGTGAGTGGCACTGCGATCTTGGAGAAATCCTTAATAAACCTCTGATAATACCCTGCCAACCCTAGAAAACTCCTGATCTCAGAGGGTGACTTAGGCACCTCCCAACTCATCACCGCCTCAACCTTGGCCGGATCGACCAATATCCCTTCCTGGTTAACGAGATGTCCTAAGAACTGGACCTCCCGCAACCAGAAATCACACTTGGAGAATTTGGCATAAAGCCTCTCCGATCTCAGAACTCCGAGAACCTCTCTCAAATGCTCCTCATGCTGCTCTCTAGATCTCGAATATACCAAAATGTCATTGATAAATACAATCATCGACCGATCCAACATCGGCCTACACACTCGGTTCATGAGATCCATGAACACTGTCGGGGCATTGGTGAGCCCGAAAGGCATCACCACAAACTCATAATGCCCATAACGCGTCTTAAACGCTGTCTTCTGGACGTCCTCATCCCGCACCCTCACCTGATGATATCCAGACCTCAAATCGATCTTGGAAAACCAAGATGCTCCCTGCAACTGATCAAACAAATCGTCGATCCTCGGCAACGGGTAACGGTTCTTGACCGTCAGCTTGTTCAACTCCCGGTAATCAATACACATCCGGTGTGAACCATCCTTCTTTTTGACGAACAGGATAGGCGCTCCCCACGGCGAGCTGCTTGGCCGAATAAACCCCTTCCCCAGCAGCTCCTAAAGCTTTGAGGATAACTCTTGCATCTCTGGAGGTGCAAGGCGATAAGGCACCTTGGTGATAGGCGCGGCCCCCGGAACCAAATCGATACTGAACTCTACTTGCCTCATAGGAGGCACACCCGACAACTCCTCGGGAAACACATCCGGGAACTCACGCACCACTGGAACCTCCTCAACTAAACTCAGCCTCTCGGAATTCACCCGCGTATCCATCACATACGCCACAAAACCCTTACAGCCCTGCTGTAGACACTGCCTCGCTCTAGCGGCCGAACAAAACGCTGATCCTGAACGTGTACCCTCGCCGTACACCGAAAGAACTCCCCCACTAGGGTCTCGTATGGTCACCAGCTGTCGCTCACAGTCGATAACTGCACCGAATCTGCTCAACCAATCCATGCCCACAATGACACAGGCATCACCCATCGCAATAGGAACCAGATCAATCGGGAACTCCACACCGAAAATCTCGACTACGCAACCTCGGAAAACCTCCGTGGCATATATCACCCTCTCATCAGCTATGGAAACTCTCAGAGGCCGACTCAACGCCTCACGACTAACACTGATATGCTGACTAAAAGCCAAAGATACAAAAGACCGACTCGCACCCAAGTCAAATAACACCAAGGCAGGTACAAAATTCACAAGAAAAGTACCTACGCATAACATAGCATAAGCATAATATCTCAACATCAAAATAAATACATGAAAGAATACATACCAGCCACGACATCGGGCGCTGCGCGGACCTCCTCCGCGGTCAGCTGAAAGGCTTTCCCTCGTGCCCTCGGCGCCTCGGCCTTCACTGGCCGACTCTCTGTAGCTCTGATGGTGGTAGGGGCAAATCCCTGAGGTGCTCCCTGAGATGATCCTCGCAACTGCGGACACTCTGCCTTCCGGTGTCCGGTCTGATTGCAGTGGAAGCACACTGCAAACCCCTTGGGGCAATCCTTGGCCATATGCCCCTCCTTGCCACATTTGTAGCAAGATCCTGCTCTGCAGACTCCATCGTGACCCTTGCCACACTTCCCACAAGTGCGGCCCTTCTGGCTCCCTGGTTTGGGATCAGCGGGCTTGGCCCGCTTGGCTGCCGGCTGAGACTGTGCCGGTCGCCGATCCCTCCCTTGAGACTCCGACTCCTCCCTGGCCTGAGTCTCCAACTTAATCTCCCTCTTCCGGGCATTTGCCTGAAGCTCAGCAAATGTCCGGTACGAGGAGTTCGCCGCGAACTCCCGAATGTCTCGCCTCAAAATACACAAATATCGGCTCATACGTGCCTGCTTAGTGGACACGTGCTCAGGGAAGAACATCGCCCTCTCATGGAACATCTTGGTGATCGCTGTAACTGACTCAGTACCCTGCTTAAGAGTCAGAAACTCCTGTGCCAAACGCTCCCTCTCCACCTGGGGAACGTACTCATCTCGGAACATGGCAGTGAACCTCTCCCAGGTCACTGCCGCAAGCTCAGCAGGCGTAAAATGCGTCGTCACAAACTTCCACCAGTCCTTCGCTCCCAAGCGAAGCTGGTTTAGCGCGAACCGAACCTTCAAATGCTCAGGAGATGAGCAAGTGAAGAAACACCCCTCAGTATCAGAAATCCACCTCATAGCTGCCACCGGGTCCTGGGTCCCATCAAACTCTGGTGGTTTTGTGTTGCTGAACTCCCAGAACAGCAACGCATCACCACCTTGCGGCCTCGCGGCAGCAATAGCTGCGGTGGCCGCTGCAACAGCAGCCTCAGAAAGAGCGGCATAACGCTCATCAAAGGTCTCAATCAGCGTGGTCTTAATAGACCCGAACATCTCTGGTATCTCTGCCTTGATGGCCGCAGCCACCTCCTCGTGGATGATCCGGCGGATCTCCTCATCACTGGTATCACTACTCTCAGGCATCAAACGTGTCCTCACCATGATCTACCTCTGAAATACAACATACGAAAAATTAGAACCCCTTCGAGCATACTCACACTCGACAACTCATTCCTCCTTTATCCTTGGTATTCCAAAGATTCTTACTTGGACTGTACACCGCTCCGGTGCTTTCAGTAGTACGGGCCCAATACTACTGTCCGCACCGTATCAGAATACACCCCAAGTCCTCCTCTTGGGATCCCAAATTCCAAGTACTCTATCATGCACATTCTATTCTCTAATAGATCCCTCATAAGCCTCTCGCTGCTACCTACTCACTCTCAAGCATCTCATAGCAGCTCACCACTTCCTAGGCTAAGGCATCACAATCAGGCCACTCTAGTCCTAATAGGAATACTTAGCCTACTCTATCATGCGAATACATCATATCAATATCAATAGCACATAACCTGAGGGTATTTTGGGAAATCACCGTTTGGGCGCGGACTGATCGTACACACAACTCTGCTCTGCATTTCTTTTCAAAATCTTTACTCTTTTTGAAAATACTTCTCAAATCCTCAGTTTGAGTTCAAATACGCCCGAAGGTGTACTCGAATCCCTCAAACCAAGGCTTTGATACCAACTTGTAACACCGTGAATTTCAAAATAATTTTTCGCAAAATATAAAAACATTTTTCATTTAATTTTCATAAACATCAAGTTTAAATCTTCAATTCACATCATACAAAATCCCAAGATCATATCACATAAAAATCCCTTGCGTGTGTACAGATCAAGCCAGCGCCTTCCCACGGTCATCACTAGTACCTGAAACAATAACACTAACACTGTAAGCACAAAGCTTAGTGAGTTCCCCAAAATACCACACATAACACATATTAGCCACTCGAGGCTATAACTCTGTGGGTCCGTAGACCCTACTCTGTGAACCCACTGGTTCTAACTCTAGGAACCTTACGGTTCCAACTCTATAAACATGCACAACATAAATCACACAGACATCATGCAGTACAACACATCATACACATACTCTGTCACATAACTCTGATTACCTACTCAAGGTAAAGTATAGTGAGAAGACTCACCTCGTATATCTCGATAACCCGCGAATCCTGGAAATCACTCGTGCTCGATCCTCCGAGCTATAATCCTCCTATAACATCATACATCTCTAATTAACACTTTTACCACTAAGGTTGACTACCCCTATCAAGTCAACATTGGTTAACTCTGGTCAACGGTCAACGGTCAACTTTGACCGGACTCGGCGAGTGCACTAGGGCGACTCGGCGAGTCTATACGTATTCACCAACTCTTTTAGGATTCTCTTTTGACACGTCGAGTACTCCCCTGACTCGACGAGTTCCACCTGGCATGAATCGCGGGGCCACCACGACTCAACTCGCCGAGTCTCAAGAACAACTCGACGAGTCCCAGCCCGACTCGGTCTATCTGTCAACCCTCTCTAACTCTCCCTGACTCACTGAGTCGACCCTTAACTCGGCAAGACCACTCGCTGAGTGGTCAAGGACAAACTTCATGCTACTCGTCGAGTCTGTTCTTCGGACTCGGCGAGTCCATGCCATGCACCAACTCAATCTCACTTCTGAGGTCAGATCCGCTCCAACAACTCATAGATCTGGCCCTCCCAAGCACATTCATCACGTAAAGTTCATGTCTTGGTGCTCATAACACACCCCATGCCTCATAAATGGTGTTTTGACCTTAAGCACAAAGACCCCAATCCAAAACCCCCATGGATTCATAAAAAGCTTGGACAAAGGGACACTCTGGACCTCCAAGGGTCCAGATCCAGAACCTAACTGGCTTAAGGGACCAAGGAAGCACCAGATCTAGCCACAAAAGGGCTCAATAAGCCCTAAATCAACATGAACATCAACATAACAGAGAATGGCTCGAAAATAGTACCTCAAACATGATGTTCTGGACATCAAATCTTTAGGAAGTGGCTCCTCTTGTTTCCCCCTTGGCTATTGCTTCCTTTCCCTTGCTAGATAACACCTCCAAGGTCAATAATGGCTCCTTGACTTACTCCAAACGCTCAAGCTCACCAGGGTTTCTCTCAAGGGACTGGTGAGCACAAATGACGGCCATAAGGCCCTTTAAATAGGCTCCAAACCCGAAAAATTAGGGTTTCATTAAACAGCGCGGACTTGCCGAGTCCATTCCTTGGACTCGCCGAGTCCGGGCGCGAACCCGCGTCCAAATCCGCGATCATACTCGGCGAGTCTAGGCTCCAACTCACCGAGTCTCCTCACAAATCATCAAAATATAAATAGATAAATAAATAAATAATACCTGGGAATCCGGGCTGTTACATTGGTGGTCGGACTGGTGTTTGTCATATTTGGGTTTCTGATGACAAAGGTTGTTGATGTTTTGAAGAAGTGATATGTTCGTCGTTGTGGTGTTTGTGTTAATCAGGTAGTATTGTGTTTGTTTTAGGGTTTATGTGTTTGTATTAGGGTTTATGTGTTTCAGATGTGTTTTTGTTTAGTTTAATTGGTATGTTGATTTTCATTTTGTGAAAGTGGATGAAGACCTGTGTATACACGGACAATTTTGTATAACCAATGTGTATAATCCTTTTTTGTTAATGGAAAATATGTCGTCATTATAATATTACTATCTTATTTAATATATTTGTTTGGGTTGTTTAGTAGGGTTTAAAAATTAAAATATGTTTTTCTAAGACAATAGCCCTCACCAGTACTTTATTTAGTGACAAAGAGGGGGTAATTTCATCCTTTCACATTTTACCCTAGAGTATATATATAGATTTGAGACACAGATGTTTGCATTTTTCCCTTTATTTGCTCTCTTCTTATTGTTTCCTTTCAACTGACTTTACTAAAATGAAGGGGTCGATGAAAATGGTGGCATTCTCATGTGGATTTGATGCAATAATAAGAACGTTAACTACTCCGTCTAACCTTAGTTGACTCTTTTATGCCTGCCCTAAAAATGTACAATGTCAATTGCATTTTCATTCCATTGTTGACCTAGATTTACATAATCGTTTTTTGGGTTTTGGTAACATACTCCTAAAAATTTTATTTGTAGGGTCCTTGTGATGGGTTTATATGTTAGGCAGACGAAGTGGTGACGAATAGTTGGTTACAACTTTGGTTAGGTCAAACAAAAAGCTTCAATCAGATGTTAGGAAGCTGAAAATTTGGTTATTTCTAAGTTGGGATGTTTTCTTTGTCATAATAGTCTATAAGTTGTAATAGATATGTAATGGATTTTTCTTGTTATGTTTAACATTCTAATTTCATGTTTCCTTTTATGTTTAACAATGTATGTGTAATGGATTTGTAATGGATTTGAAATCGTTTTTTTTATTTAATGGAAATGCTATTGTATTGTGTGCACATTACACATACAATTGTTTATCTTTGTGATATAAGTGTCCATACAATAAGATCCAACATGTAACTTACAATATAAAACAATTGCACCCATATACAAATACAATAATATACAACATACAACAATTGTACTAGTAATAGGACCACATTATAATACAATAAAATATAGTATGCTTCATATAACCATGCACGTCCATTACATTCATACACGCAAATGACAACAAACATATTAGTCTAACAACCAAGTTTCGTTCATAACATTCATCAAAGTGAAACCCAACCAACATAGTAGTCTAACAAGCAAACTTAAATCAAACATCATACAACCAATTTTCCCTAATCAATATCTACTGGATGTTCACCTGAATTGTCTCCCCCATTTTTTCCTTCAACCCTTTTAGCCAATTTTTTCTTGATAATCCTCCCATAAAGCTTCCTTTTCTATGTACCCATTGTTTTTGCTTTCTCTCCAGCTCCTGCAACTTCATTTGATTTTACACCACCACTTCCTTCCCCCCCCCCCCTTTAACATCTTTACTACTTGATTTCTTTCTCTTCACCCTGATTTTTTTGGGCTTATCAACTTTTTTGGGTTTCTCAACTTGAGGACATGTAACCTTGTTGTGACCAACTTGCTTACACACACTGTATAGAATTTTCTTCCCTAACTTTGACATAGTGTGTCTAGTACTCTTTTCACTTGGGTCCTTCATTTTATTAACTTTTGGCCTGCCTGGAATTTTTCTCCTCAAAGGTGGCAATGATGGTTGAAGTCAGCACATGACCACATATTGCTACCATTCATCACATGTATTGGATACTTGTAAGTGTTCCTGTAAACAACTCCAAAGAACATGGGATCCACATAACTTCTAACATCTCTGTTTAGGTAGGAGATTGTTTCAACTGAGTGCACACAACCATATCCATTTAATTTCCATACTCTACAAGAACATGTCTTCTTGTCCAAATCCACCACAAAAGACTCTGCCAAGTTTCTTGTCTCAAACTGGTTTAAAGCAGTTGGTAAAACCTACCAATATCTAATAACATTGTATAGAAGTTAGTCTATGTTTAGTAGTGTTGATGTTAGTCAAACAAATATATATATATATATATATATATATCTTTGAGAGTTTTTTAGTTGATTATGTAATGTTGTAATTGTTGGACAAGGTTTAAATTTTGGCCATGAATTACCATTCATGCTCAAATTAAACTCCTTTCCATAACATACAATCTAATCTCTTCTAGCATTGTGATGATTGGTTTTTTCCTTGCGTATCTTATGGCATTGTTAAAGCTCTCCGACAATCTATTTTCTATTGCATTACACACCTTACCCTCTTCAAAGAAATCTATACACCATGATTGTGGGTTCTTCTCCATTAGATATTCAAAGGCTGTAGGATTAAGAAGTTGGATTTCCTTCATTGTTGCATTGAATAAAGGCTCAGTAGATGCCTTGCATGCCTTCCAAAACATCTTCTCATTGTTTACTCCAGAGAATCTTTTCCTGAAGTTGACAAGAATGTGCCTTGCACACTGTCTGTGTTCAGTAGTAGGAAAAATCTCTTTCACAGCCTCCAACAGCCCCTACACATAAAGAGTTTAATTGGTAAAAATGTACAACTAAAAATCAGTTAAAAGGAGAATACAAGTAAGGCACATACCTTATGTTGATATGACATCAATGTAAATCTAAAACTATTTTCCATTCCTAAGTCATCTTTTAAATTCTCCAAAAACCATTTCCAATTTTCTGTGTTTTCCACACAAACAACTGCCCATGCAATTGGGCATATATGATTATTATCATCCTTGCCAACTGCACACATCAACTCTCCAGTACATAACCCCTTCAAGAAACAACCATGCAGGTTTATTACTCTTCTATAATTGCCTAAACAACCATGCTTTAGTCTCTCAAAACATACATAAAAGTTACTAAAATATGTTTTCCCATCTGACATACTATTGACATACATTTTCACAGTACATCCAAGGTTTGATCTTCTTATCTCCTCACCATATGACTAAAACTTTGCACAATGCTCAACCAATGTGCCTTCAAGTAATTGAATAACATGATTTTTTGCTCTCCTACACTGACCCATACCCACATCAATACCAAAAGTCAGTTTGACCTCTTCCCTAAGCATCCTAACACTCATTTTCTGTTTATGTAAGAACTCAGTTGTGAAATGGCTGCCAATCCAAGCATAGCTAACAATTGAACCCGGTTTGAAATTTCTTGCACAATTATGCTCATCTATTAAGGAATTAATATGGAAAGAATGTTCTTCACTCATCCATGAAGCCCACAGTCTAAACTTACACTGCCTAGAACAACATTTAACTAAAAGTCTTCCACTATCATTTTTTGTAGCACAATTGATAGCCATTAGCAACAACATAATTACATAACATATGATTTAATTATTTTCGACCATCAAATCACATACCTATGACATGTCTTTGTTTTTTCCGATGCACATTTTCATTATATGTAGTTATCTCCTCAAGATTTGGCTCATTGCCATCCATCTTAACATATGGATCCTCATAAGGTGGACTGTTTGGGGTTGAATGCACCTTGGGGTGTAGCTTGCTAAAAAACACATCATTTATGGTCTTAGTCATTGGAATGCAATATACATGTTCAAGGTCATTGTGTATATTACCTTGCACTTCATTCGGGTCATTCTGAACAGCTCCATCAACATGCACTTCTTCATTAACTTTAGTTACCCCTGAATAGTTGTCTTCCACACCGCTTACATCAAATTGCTCATCGATACCCATTGATATACATTTACATCAAAATGATCCATGTATACATCCACAACACAAGCAACAACATACCCAACTTCGATGAACTCCTGGTAGTCTATTTCATTAGCTAGTATCCTCAATCCATCAGGAAACTCCATTTAGGGCATGCAAAAATAAACATTCACACACCTCTCGTTTGCAAATCTTTCAATGAACCCCACAAACTCGTTCATGTCCATTCCAACAATATCAACATCCTCAAACCTTTGATCGGCTTCATCCGCAAAACTAATTACTTGGTACCTAGTGAAAAAACCCAACAAAGTGAACATCGATCTTCATATAAACGAGCATGGTATTGAGACTTTAGGGGAATAGTAAGATAAAAAGGGGAAGAATAAGACAATGACTGTTCTTTGTTAAAAGATTTGTAGGGCAAGCTAATTTAAGGGTAAGGTGACATGGAATCTTAGTTGGCATATTTTTTTAGACGATGTAGGCTTAAAACCTACTGACTAGGATGGGGTTGACCAGCTCACCCCTTCAGTTTGAACATAATGACTTTAAGAATAGGTAAATTAACAATTCTTTCCCCTAAAATGCAAAAAAAAAAAAAAATAGGGACCTTTGAAACCATAACATGTAACATGGTTGGGCTATAGTGACATTTACCCTTTTCAATTAGTTTTAGGGTTTTTTCAGTTTTGAGTTTTTATGATAACAAATATGTGATTAATATTAAATGATACATTAAGAGTCGAATGATACAATCAGTTAGTAAATTGTAATTAAAAAATGAAAGAAGTTGGGTAATGCGTGATGAAAAACTATGTAATTAACAAAAAATTATGTGTGTGTGTGTCTATATATATATATATATATATATATATATATATATATATATATATATATATATATATATCATTCTCTCTTGTTTCCTACCGCCTCTCTCCACCACTGCCATCATCGACACCACAACCATCACCAGAATATCACTGACGGCGAACCACAACTTTTAGATATGGTACCAACGATCTCAGATCTGGAATCAAAACCTTTAGATCTAGAACCACTGCCTTCAAATCAGTAACCAACACTTCCAAATCTACGATTTTCTAATTTCACTCTAATCTGATCAAATATGTTGTTTTTGCTGCAATGTCGTCGGCAATGAGCATGCGACCTCCGATGGTCACCATTGTCGTTGTTCTGGTGAACCGTTGCCACCGACAACGTCAAACCACCACCAGATCTATAACAATCGTTGTCAGCTACAACCATCACTGTCGACTTCAGCCTTCCACACCTTCATATTTATGAGTAGTGCTTCATTTTTTACTACCTTCTAACTGCCAACCTCTCTAAAGCACCAAAAAACATCGTGTTGCCTCCCTCAACCTTTTAGATCTGAAGCAAAAATGTACCGATTTCTTAGATATTGTTAGATCTGGTCAGATCTGATGTGTTTGGTGCAATTTCAAGTATAGATCTGTTGTTTACAAAGCATTTCATGGTAGCCACTGGTGGTTCCACCACCACATCAGATTTATTCTACCATCACCGCCTCCTTATTTTAGACCGCTAGAAAACTTATCAACTACCATCAAATTTTTAGATCTGAAGTTAAAGACGCATCGATTTCTCAGATATGGTTAGATCTTCTTAGATCTGATGTGTTAGGTGTAATTTTAAGCATAAATATGGTGTATACGAAGCATTTCATGGTATCCAGTGGTGGTTCCACCACCACATCAGTTCTATTCGACCATCACCACCCCTCAACTAAGATCGCCGAAAAAGTCACCAACAACCATTAACATTTCAGATCTGAAGTCAAAGATGAATCAATTTCTCAGATCTGATGTGTCTGGTGCAATTCAGATATAGATGTAATGTCTATGAAGCATTTCATGGTGGCTAGCAATGGGTCTGTCACCGAATCTATCATGGTTTCTGTTCCAAACACTAAGGGGTATGGAATCTGGCTAGTGGCTTCTTTTGAAGTGGTCATATCTGCCCATAGGGAGAAAGGATGCTCTTCTGCCCATCTTCCTTTCTTCTTATCTAACCTTTTCTTTAGGTTGTTGATGATGATCTTGTTGCTGGATCCAACTTAACCATTAGCTTGAGGATGAAAAAGAGTGGACATTATCATCTTAATTCCCCAACTCGTGCAAAAATATCTAGTCCTCTTGCTTATGAACTTGGATCTATATATTATCGCATGTGATCTCAGTAGGGATCCTAAACCTGGTCAGGATATTACATTTGATAAATGAGACTGCCTCCTTATCTCGTACCTGAACAAAGACTTCATTATCTATCCATTTCGATAAGTAGCCTGTCATCACTAGCATGAACACCTTTCCCCCCAGGAGCCTTTAGTAGCTTGACAACTATATCCATTCCCCATTTCATGAATGATGAAAGGGAAATGATAGGATGTAATGGTTCTACAGGTTGATGAAGGATGTTGCTATGTCTTTAACAGACATCACATTTTTGGGCATTCTAGAAAGCATCATTTTTCATTTTCGGCCAGTAGTATCCCGTCCTTAACACCTTGGAGCATAAGGATCTGACTCAAGTGTGGTTTCCACAATCTCCTTTATGTATATCTTTTAGGACTTCTGCAGCCTCGTGTTCCTTTAAGCATCTAAGGTATAAGCCTGCCATGGATTTCATGTATAGTTTTCCTTAGATCATCATAAATTGTTAGACCCTCATCCTGAATGCTCTGTCACTTTTCTCTTCTCTTGGATTCGTACCATTTTAGGGATATTCCACAATGGGATAGATCCAAGATTTGGAGTATTGCGGAGGATCCTGAATGTTGGGATCCTGAAGAGTATGATCTTAAGGATGTGGTCGAGGGACAGGATCCTCAATTATGGCTATGTTGGTTGTTTGATCATGGTCATTGGGATTATCTGGTTTGTTGGACGGATCTTCTATCGCTGGGATCAATATATGGGTTATAGGGATTCTAACGTCTGGTGGGATACTAAGGAAAGATCATAGGTTGGCTAGTGTGTCTGCCTCATCATTTTCTTCTTTGGGAACTTGGTTTAGGCTGAAAGCTTCGAATTTGGAGGCCAACTTTTTGAGGATTTAGAGGTATATTACTAGTCTTTCGCCTTTTACTACATAGGATCCATTAAAATGATTAGTTAATAATAATGAGTCAATGAATACCTAAAAATCCTTGATCTGAAGATCCTTGGCCAATTGTAATCCCATGATCAATGCTTCTTATTCAACTTTGTTGTTGGTTGTACCGAATTCACAACTGACTATCTGGGGTATGATGTCCCCCTGTGGCGATTTTAGTATAATTCCTAGTCATGTTCCTCCAAATCTTGAAGATCCATTAGTAAAGAGTGTCCATAACCCCATGCTTTCTTATTTTTAGAGTTCCTTGCTTTCTAACTATGCTTTAGGTTGTAGATCATCACTACAATTAGCCACAAAGTCTGCTAGTTCTTGTGATTTTATTGCTGATCTTGCCATCCTGGCTAACATCTCTTGTTTTTGCATAACATTCTTAATGGGATAATTAGTTCTTTTATGTATAGTATGTGTTTCAAAATAGTGTCTTAATTTTGTGGAAACAATTGTTTTGGTCAAAAATCGATTACATAGATATCAACCAAAGTGTATGAGAGGTTGTGGTGTTGTTAGTGAAGTAATTAACGAAATTAGAACAAGATTGTACTAGTGATTACAAGGATAGCCCTTGATCCTTGCTAGGATCTCTGACATAAAACCTTGGGAGGTGATAATGATCACCTGCCTTGATGATTTTATTGATTGAAATGAATGATTATAGAGAAAATTTAATGAGTAAGAGTACAAGTGCTAGTATTCTGCCAAAAAATCGTGTGTAGTGTGATGAATACAAGTCACTTATATAGTCAAAGGGTAATAACTAGAACTCTGAAAAATCCAGGATCCTCCAAGATAAACTTATAGCCGTTTTATGAATTGGTCCTCCAGGTCTTTTGCATGGTTGTGACTATTCGTTGAGACTTTGACTAGTTATTTCTGCACATGTGAGAAAGACAAAAGAATATATGTAGTCGTTATAAATAAATAAAAAATATTAGTCAGGATCCTGGAGTATATTCGGGATCCTAAGGTTTGAGGATCCTTAGACTTGAGGATCTCAAAGTAGTTTCAAGATCCTAGCCCAAAAAATTTCCCCCAAGTTATTCCTGAAAATAAGTGATTTAGTTTTGAGAATATTGAAGGGATAACTTAAAGTAAATAAGTGAAAAAAGAGATAATGGTAATTTTTGAATTTAATCCTTAACGGCTAGGATAATTCAAATTTTAACGGGTGAATTACTAGCCGTTATAAGCAGTCAAATAAGGTATTCCTTCAGTATAAATAGAGATGATTAGCTCCACAATTTTCTTTACTTTCCCCTGCTATCTTTCTATTATCATTGACTTATTTGAAGGTAATTATCTCTCTTTCTTCTATATTTTTACTTCTTCTATCATGGGCAGGAAAATGGCCGTTTGTCGCAAAAACATCTTGACTCTTCCCGAAGATGACTTCATCAACCAAGGAATCATTTCTAATGAGGAGACATGTTCCTTTGGTGATGATGACATTGAGTCTTTGAGACTCAGTGGAGCCTTCCCTCCCGAAGTCGCTTTTAGGCCCTTCGATCCTCTCATCCAACCAAACTTTGTTTCTCCAACCTAGAAATGTTTGCCTGGGTATCCCTTCTCTTTGATATTGAAATACCATTTTCCTAGAATCGTCTCTAAGTTCTTTAAGGTGACTAGGATCTCATACATTCAGGCCATGCCTATCATTTAGAGGATCCTATACTGGATCGACCAAGTGAATTAGTCAAAAGATCTTGATATATGTCTTTCTGAACTGGCATGTATGTATGATCTTACGACCTTTGGGAATTCTCGCTTTCTTCTTAATGTCAAAACCCACAAATCTTCTCTTGTCCTTTAAACCAAACACAATGATGGAGCTTGGAAAGAAAAATACATTTTTTGTGAGACGTGACTCTGTTCTTGGTGAGGATCTCCTGCCAGATGCTTAGGTTAAGAAGGGTAGGATTCTTTTATACTAACATAAGGATCCTGGAATTCACTTCTTCTTATTTTGCTTGCTTTTTTTTGCATCTTTTAAATTCGAAGAGCTCATCCCCCTCGCTGAGGATTCAGAAGAAAAGATTGAGAAGCTCTTGGCCCTGTCTGAAGCCAATAGATCCTTTCGATTTGAACTGGCCACTTTGCAATAAAGTTCTTCTGCTACTGACCTCATGTCGACAGGTGATGATCCCTGATTGTTTTTGCTTGTGATGAAGGATCTTAACATTTTTCTGTTATATGTAGGATCCAAGATCACCCGCTCTAGTGCTCGCATCACACTTGCTGATCTTGTCACAACCATGTCTAAGGATCACCTAACAGCGAAAAAGGAGAAGAGCTCGTCTTCTCTTCCTCCCAAAAGATCGGCCATTGACTTGACAGTGAAACTCTGGGATCCAAGAAAAGGAATATTGTTGAGTCTGCAGCTCTATCCTTGGAGAACCTTGAAGTTGAGGATGCGCTCCAGAAGTTGGTCTCTTTCTCCCAAGCTATAAGTGTTGGTTTTATTCTTGTTTTATATTTTACTTTTTGCTGACTCACTATGTCTTTCTTTCAAGTCTTTGATCACGTTTCCGCTGATCTAAGGATCTGATTGGAGAGGGTTGAACAAGCCCTTCAGGGACAAGAAAGGCTGTGGAGAGCGACCAACGAGGATCTGTTGAGGAGAGTGGAGCTGCTCATCAAGGATAAGGCTAAAAATGAGGAGGAGCACTTGCTCAAGATGGAGGAGGTGATCTATGACGCAAAGGTCAGTGCTGCGATGGCTGTTTGGAGGCCAAGATACGTCTTGCGGAGGATCTGGAGAATGCTGGTTCCTGGGACGTGGATGGTTGGTGTAAGGCACTGGCTAAGTTGACTGGCAAGCCTGCTGTTGCTAATCAAGATCCTGTACTACAACTGACCAAAGGAGGGGAGAAGAAATATGCAGTCGATGATGACCAGGCTAAGGTCTAGGCCTATATAGGTTAGTTTAAACAATTTTCTATATATTTGGGATGTAAAACATTTATTCTTTTGGTGGGTTGGTGTGCAACCCATTTTTTGAATGCAATGTTGTATTTTCTTTTCATATCTTTCTATTGATCATCCTGCATGAATGTCATGGTACTAGGATCCTTAAATAATTAGGATCCCGAAAAGCTTGTTTCCTACAAATAACCCTGAGGTAAAATTCTTTTAGTAAATCATTTTAACGAGTAATCTTTAAAGATTGGAGGTCTGATGACTAAAAAATCTTTGTCTGGGATCCCAAAAAGTTCAGGATCCTCAGACTTTATTTAAGGTTTCTCAAAAATAAGGATAGATGAAACCTGGTGATCTTAGAAAATTTTTGGAGTCATGACTTCCCTTTCTTTGTGTGATGTTATCACGCAAAAGGATATTTAGGATTCAGTTGGGGAGGATCCTTGTTTGACTTCGTCTTATCAAATTTCTGGAAGGGTCATCAACTTTGGCTTGAGGAAAATCATTGCATGATAACGTTATAAATCTTTATTTATTTTATGGGGAGTCTCCCATCTTCAGCTAATGTTTGTAATATGTTTCTTGGTAAAAATCCCAATTTTAGGTAATATGTTGATGTTACAGATCTTATTGAATTACTTGGGAAAAATTTTAAACCGTATGATAATGTACAAACGTTATAAACTTTACGCGTTTTCTGAGGAAGATCCCAGCTTAGGATAACATGTGAATGTTATAAACCTTAGGAATTTTTTAGGGAAGATCCCAACATAGGATAACATGTAAATGTTATTAACCTTAGGAATATTTTGTGGAAGATCCCAACTTGAGATAACATGTAAATGTTATTAACCTTAGATTTAAACTTTAGGTTCTTAACTTATGTTAAGAAATAAGAGGGTTGCCAAGTCGCTGAAACGTAAAATGATCCCCTTATTCACATCCCATAGTTAGATATCATGTGTCCAAGCGAGGTGTATAAACCTTAACTTGTGTGAAAGATGTGATTAACTCCTTAAACCTTAGAGGGGATGAAGTACCCTTATTTGTAGGAGAGATGATCAGTCTCTATTCTTGGGAGATTCATATCGTGAGTCGTCGGATGTTTTCAGTTATGGGACTCTCAGTGGTCCCTTGGGTATCAGGATCCTTGAAAGTTCACCTGTCCAAGATCATTGGAAGTTAGGATCCTTAAATTTCCGAATCCTTAAGTGTTGGGATCCTTAGAGATTAGGATCCTCAAGCGTCATGATCCTTAAACGTCAGGATCCTTAGAGGTTAGGATCCTTGAGCGTCGCAATCCTTCGGTCTCTGCATGCAACAAATGTTAGCTAGGGATGGGCGTTAGCCTAGCTACCGCCCCTCCGATGCTTAAGTTAGTAATGGTATTTGAAGGAGATAAGTAGTGAAAAATGAAGGATAAAAGATAAACAACATGCGTACCTTGAGTGTACCTGGAGCTGAACAACTTTACTTACGTGAAATAGGTTTTGAGATGTATAGCATTCCTGGATCTTGGTAAGATATTTCCATCCAAGGAGGTTAGTCAATATGCCCCCTTTCCTGATTCGGCGTCTATGAGATATGGCCCTTCCCATTTAGGTACCAATTTACCTGCAATAGGATCCTTGGTATTTTGGAATGTTTTTCTTAGTACCAAGTCTCCTACTTGAAATCTTATGACTCTTATGTTTTTATTGTATGCTATGGTGATCAGTCTTTGATGAGCAACAATTCGGATGATCCCTAAGTTCATCTATAGTGTCGAGATCCTGGGTCAGGATCCTATTGTTGTCCTCTAGGTTTTGAATTATGTATCTTGCCGTGGGAATCACCACTTCATTGGGGATCCTTGGTTCTATTCCAAAAACTAATGAGTAAGGAGTTTAGCCTGTAGCTACCTTAGAACTGGTTCTATCTGCCCATAATACGAAAGGAAGATCTTCTACTCATCTTCCTTTCTTCTCATCCAACCTTTTCTTCAACTTGTTCACCATAATTTTGTTGTTGGATTCTACTTGGTCGTTGGCTTGAGGGTGGATAGGAGTAGGCATCACCATCTTGATTCCCCAAATTGTGCAAAAGTACTCGTTCTTTTGCTTATGAACTGGGATCCATTGTCGCATATAATTGTAGCAAGAATCCCGAACCTAGTAAAAAATGTTACGTTTGATGAAGGAGACTACCTCTTTATCTCCTACTTGTATGTAGGCTTTAGCTTCTATCCACTTTGAGAAATAGTCAATCATCGCTAGCATGAAGACTTTTCCTCCAGAGGTTACTGACAATTTACCTACTATATCCATTCCCCATTTTAGAAATGGACAAGGGGAAATGATAGGGTGTAGAGGTTCTACTGGTTGGTGCAGGATATTGCTATTTCTTTGAGAAGCATCGCATTTTTGTGCATAGAGGAAGGAGTGTTTCTTCATTGTTGGCCAGTATTATCCCGTCCTTAATGCTTTGGAACATAAGGATCTGCCCCCAGTGTAGTTGCCATAGTCCCCTTCGTGAATGTCCTTCAAGACCTCCGCAGCTTCATGATCTTCTAGACACCTGAGGTATGGTCCTGCTACAGCTTTTTATACAACTTACCTTGGATTATAATGTAACACCCGTAGATCCGGGCTAGTCAATTTAGAGACGATAAACATCAAAAATGACTTTTTGATGGAATATTATTTAGAAGGATTAATCTTAACTAAGTTATAGTATATGTTACGAGGTTTCCGAATATATAAAGAACGTCGATATCCGAGTTATAACGAAGAAGTTATGACCTGTCGAAGTTTCGCGACAGAACCGACACGACACAACGCAACGTAAATAGTGAATTTACGTTAGAGCGATATTTATACAAAACAATCTAAATGAGAATTGAATATCTCATCGATAGTAGTGCAACGATGGAAAGACGGACGAAAACGGACGTCAGACGAAGGAGTTATGAGTTTATAACAGAGTTTTCCTATCCCGACCTACTAAAAATAATATATAAGTAATATAATTATAATATATTAAAATAAAGTCAAAATTATCCAATGGAGTCTAAACGAGAGTTTTAGAGCATAATCTCACCTTCGCGTCGATATAAAGAACGTCGAATATGGAGTTCGTATGCGAAAGTTATGAATTTCTGAAGTTCGGGGCGCGAAACCCCAAAACTGTCAGATACCACGACGTGGCAAGTAGTGCCACGACGTGGCCAGTCTTCTGACACCTCCGGGAGTCCCCCAGATGCAACTTGAGATGACGCATGCAGTGACGACCAAGCCCACGACGTGGTAAAAGGTGCCACGACGTGGCAAGGGCCAGTTTTGCCCTATAAATAGATTTGAAGGGCCAACCGAGTTTGGTTGCTCATTCTCTCATCTCTCACCTGTATTGCATCGATTTACGTGCAAAGAAGTACCCCCGAAGCCACGTTATCATCCCGAGACCCGAAGCAAGTCCCAAAGATCCCGAAGAGCGTTATTCCCGAGTCGAAGCTCTGCTCGCGAGGAGCTCGGTTTTTGTGAAGATCTTCCAGATCTACTGAAGAATACTACTTCTACAAGTCGTAGTGCTATCCGATCATCTTCTGATCAAGTGAGTGTGTGGTCACTTTCTTCTAACACATAAATATTAAGTATTTGCTATGAAATATGTGCTATGTGTATAATATAAAGTTGTTTATATGTGTGAGTGTATAGTCCCTTTCATAACACGATTGTTTTAATGTATTAAGTATATGTTTTGGGTGAGTATGTGATTACTTTCTTCTAACACATATATATTAAGTATTTGCTATGAAATACGTGCTATGTGTTTATACATTGTTGTTTATTTGAGATGAGTGTGGAATGGATGTTTTATATAGGTGTTAAATGAGTTAATCTGTATATGTATTTTGTATCTACAAATATGTTGGGTAGGACATGGGTAGATGAGATAGTTGGTGTAGGATAAAAGATGAGTTGGATAATAAGATCAAAAGGTTAGCTTTAGATTCGTGAGTAGGGATCAGGAATAGAGATAAACCTGTTACTAATCCATGGACATGTATTGCGAGAGGGATCTCGAGTATGATACTGTCAATAAAAAAGATAGACCTGTGATTAATCCATTGGCATGTATTGCGAGAGGGATCTCGAGTATGATACTGTCAATAAAAGAGATAGACCTGTTATTAATCCATTGGCATGTATTGTAAGAGGGATCTCGAGTATGATACTGTCAATAAGCAAGATAAACTTGTTGGTAATCCATTGGCATGTATTGCGAGAGGGATCTCGAGTATGATACTGTCAATAAGCAAGATAAACATGTTAGTAATCCATTGGCATGTATTGCGAGAGGGATCTCGAGTATGATACTGTCAGTAAATAAGATAAACCTGTTAGTAATCCATTGGCATGTATTGCGAGAGGGATCTCGAGTATGATACTATCAATAAGAAAGATAAACCTGCTAGTAATCCATTGGCATGTATTGTGAGAGGGATCTCGAGTATGATACTGTCAGTAAATAAGATAAACCTGTTAGTAATCCATTGTCATGTATTGCGAGAGGGATCTCGAGTATGATACTGTCAATAAGCAAGCTAAACCTGTTAGTAATCCATTGGCATGTATTGCGAGAGGGATCTCGAGTATGGTACTGTCAATAAGCAAGATAAACCTGTTAGTAATCCATTGGCATGTATTGCGAGAGGGATCTCGAGTATGATACTGTCAGTAAACAAGATAAACCTATTAGTAATCCATTGGCATGTATTGCGAGAGGGATCTCGAGTATGATACTGTCAATGAACAAGATAAACCTTGGTAGCTATGGATTTAGTACCGTATAGACGAACCTTGGCGACTATGGATTTAGCGCTTATTAAGTGAACCTTGGTGACTATGGAGTTAGCGTCTGATAGCTATGGATTTAGTACTTGATAGATAAAGTTTGGCAGTAATGGACTTCGTGCTGATTCCTTAGGTCAATCCTTAGGAATGAATGAATGAAGGATAGTTGATTCTTAGGGTAAAACCTTAAGAGTAATGAAGATAATGGGGATGGGTAATTGGGTTGATTGTTTGATGATTATATATATATATATATATATATATATATATATATATATATATATATATATATGATATTGTGGGTTGAAAACCCTATATGCTCACCAGGCTCCCAAGTCTGACCCACTCAGTTTAATTGTATCACAGGTATCGATACGAAGCTGCTTTGCTCTGAGAGATTAAAGGAGATGTAAATCACTAGAGTAAATGAATGTATGTTCTGTTTATGCTTATGTGTCTGTATCGGAACATGACATCCCGAGGTTTTATTATTTAATGAAAATACATTCTCTTTAAGAAATGGTTTGATAAGTTTTTATCATATCTTGTTTTTGGAACAAATTCCGCAACCGTTTTCTTTAAACGAATACTCTAATTTATAAAACAAATCATAAAAAATCGGTCTTTTCTGGCCGTGAAATCGGGGATGTCACATATAACGAACCTTGAGATCCTTATTCTAAATGCTCTCTCGCATTTCTCTTCCTTAGGGATCACGCTTTTTTGGAGGTATTCCATGATGGGTTGGATCCAAGATCCTCAAGTTAGGGAAAGATCATGGACGTTGGGATCGTGACGTTGGAACGTCGAGTAAGGATCTTCAATTGTGGTGAAATCGGTAGTCTCCTCGTGATTGTCGGGGTCTTTAAGTTTCTTGGTGGGATCCTCAATTTCCGAGATCAATATGTGGATTATAGGGATCCTGGTATCCGACGAGATCCTTAAGGAAGATCCTAGATTGGCTAAAGCATCTACTTCAACATTGTCTTCTCTAGGAACCTGGTTTAGGCTGAATGTTTTGAATTCTAAGCCTGGGTTTTTTAGGATTAGGATATATAGAGCCAACTTTTCTCCTTTCACTACATAGGATCCACTAAAATAGTTAGTTAGAAGTAAAGAACTAAAGAATAACTAAAGATCCTTGATTTGAAGATCATTGGCTAAATGTAGTCCCATGATCAGCACCTAGTATTCTGCTTCACTGTTGGTTGCATTGAATTCACAACTAATTGCTTGGGGGTAGGATGTCCCCCTGTAGTGATTTTGGTATGATTCGTAAACCAATTCCTGTTTGGTTCAATGCTCCATCTGTGAATAACATCCATCTTCCTACATTTTCCTCTTCTAGAAGTTGTTTGGCTTCTTTCTTAACTTCGGCTCTTAGATCATCACAAAAGTCAACCACAAAATCTGCTAATGCTTGGGACTTTATGGCAGATCTTGGTTCATACTTTATGTCATACGTTCTTAACTTCAAAAACCATTTCTCCATTGTTCATGACATTTTTGTTTTTCAAATAACATTCTTAATTGGATAGTTAGTTCTTATAATTATAGGGTGTGTTTCAAAATAATGTCTTGATTTAGTAGAAGCTATTACCAATGCAAGTACAAGTTTTTCAAGATGAGAATACTTGGTTTCAGGATCCTGAAGACTTTTACTTACGTATTATATGGGACGTTGGCTCCCATCAAGATCCTTAGCTAGTACAACGCTTACCACATTTGAGGATACTGAGAGGTAAAGAAGGAGCAATTCCCCATCTAGTGGTTTTACCAATAGAGGTGGTGAGCTTAAATATTTTTTAAGCTCTTGGAAAGCATCTTCATGTTCCTGGGTCCACTGGAATCTCTTGTTCTTCTTCAAGATGTCGTAGAAAGGCTTGCATCTTTATCAGGATCTTAAGATGAGCCTGTTTAGGGCTGACACTCTTCCTGTTAATCTCTGAATATCCTTTGTCGAGGCTGGTGATTTTAGATCAAGGATGGCCTTGATTTGTTCCGGGCTTACTTCGATTCCTCTTTTGGTCACCATGTATCCTAGGAACTTACTCGATCTCATCCCAAAGTGGCACTTGGAGGGATTCAGGTTCATGTTATATTGGTCTAGGATGTTGAAGGCTTCTTCGAGATCCTTGAGGCGATCCTCAGATTTTTTTGATTTGACCACCATGTCATCGATGTAGACCTCTATCGTTTCCCCCCAGTTTCTCCTTGATCATATTATTCACCAACCTTTAGTATGTTGCTCCTGCATTTTTAAGACCAAATGGCATGGAAGTGTAACAATAGATACATATAGGTGTTATGAGCTTTGTGTCCTCTTGGTCAGAGGGTTCCATTTGGATCTGTTGGAATCCTGCTGATGCATCAATGAATGTCAGTAATTCGTGGCCCATTATTGTGTCTATCATGGAGTCGATGTGTGGGAAAGGGAAAGTATCCTTAGGACATGCCTTGTTAAGATCCGTATAATCCACACACACTCTCCATTTACCGTTCTTCTTTTGTACCACGACCACATTATCTAGCCATCTTAGGAACTTCACCTCATTAACCATGCCAGTTTTGATAAGTTTTTCTGCTTCTACTTGTATAACTTGGTTTCTTTCGGGTGCAAATTTCCTTCTCTTTTGGTGTATTGGCCTGAAAGATGGGTCAATGTTATGTTTATGGGTTATAATGTTTTTGTTAATACCTATCATATCCTCATGTTTCCATGTATATTTCTTGCTTCTAGATTTGAGGAACTTTATGAGATCATGTTCAGCTTATTCAGGCATTGAGGATCCTATGATAACTTTGGCTTCAGTATCCTCAAGGTTCAAGGGCACTTTTTTTTCATGCTCTCTTGCTTCCAACACACCTCGTTCCACCTTTCTTAATTGTTATGATTGTCGTGGTATTGTTGAGGACATCATCAAAGTCTTGTAGCATTCCTTGGATTCTTGTTGGTCTCATGTGATCTTCACTGTCCCCCATGGGGTGGGCATCTTTACGCATTGGTGATACGATGATGGAATGACCTTCATTTCATGGATCCATGATCTACCTAATATGACATTATAAGAAGATAATGCATCAATCACACATAAACGTTGTATAGAATTTACCCACTCTATGTATATTGGTAGCTTTATATCGCCGATGGTGTTCTTAGTTTCACCACTCAATCCGATTGGCATTGAGGATCTTCTAACTATCTCAGAATCTACGATGTTCATTCTTTTTAATGTATCCAGGAGTATGATGTTAACTGAGGATCCTATATTGACGAGGATCCTTCTGACGAAGTGGTTGGCAATGTAGAGAGTAATCACTAGCCCGTCATATTGAGGATCCTAAATGTCCTGCCTATCCACTTGATCAAAGGTGATCTCCTTTTCGTTGGTAATTGTTGTGTTCTTCCACATTCCCTTTTCCTTCTACATTCTGGATACCTTGGCATGCCTTTTTGTTGCAGAGTAAGAGGTACCACAAATGTCAGATCCTCTAGAGATCACATTGATTACCTTTGCGTCAGTTAGTGGTGATCATGTTCTTTCGAGTATCCTATGAGGATCCTTGTCTTTTTCTTTGGTTTTCTCTTTTCTTCTTTCCAAGATTTCCTTGAGGTATCCTTTGCTCAGGAGATAACTGATTTCCTTCCAAAGAGTTATGAAATCTTCTGTGATGTGACCAAAGTATTCATGATATGTATACCATTTGGACTTGTCCTTCCAAGCAGTGGATTTTTCTCCTTTCCTTGGCCATCTGGCTTTGTCTCCAAGATCCCGCATCGTAAAGATTACACCAAAAATGTCCATAAAAACAATAATCAGTAATTTTATGGAAATCTTCTTCTTCTCCCTCATCTCCGAGGGCGTTAACCCTGTGATGGTCGAGTTTGGAATAAGGTTTTCATTAATAGGATCCTTGGACTGAGGAATCGACTTTCCTATTAGGGTGGTCATAAGAGCTTGATGGATTGCTCCTCTTTTGGATCTCCTTGTCTTCTTCGAGCCTGGTGAATCTTAATGCCCTGCTTCTGAATTTGTCCATCCTTTTCCATGGGTTCATTACGAGATCTTCATAGAAGGGAGAATCCTTCTTCAAGCCCATTTTGAAAGCTTCGACTGCAGTCACCGTGTTGATGTTGAGGATGCTTAAAGCTTCCCTCCAAACCTTCTCACAAAAGTCCTAAGGGATTCCTTAGGATCCTAAACTACTCGATGGAGATCACTAGTGATCTTTTCAAATACTATGCTATAAGAAAACTTATTATTAAATAAATTAATCGAGTGAACAAATGATGTGATTGAATAAGGAGGAACATTAAGGAACCATTTTAGAGCGGCTCCTGTGAGGGTGGAGCCAAAGCCCTTGCATATGCAGGCTTCTTTCAAGTGAGTGGGGATAGGAATGATCTCCATCCTTTCCCTATACTGTACCACGTGCTCCTCAAGATCTGTAGTTCCGTCGTAGGGCTTCATGTTGGGGGTCTGGAAGCGTTTTGGAAATTCAGTATCAATTATCGCTGAAATGAATCTAGAGATCATGTGACTTGTGGGGAATACTTCTGGTACCGGTTGAACTACTCTGGGTGCACTTGAGATCATCTGTCTTAGTTTTTGTAGCTCCTTATCCATGATCAGGCTTAAACCTGTGTCATGATCCATTGAGTTAGTAGTAAATTATTATTACTGATAGAGTTATTGGGATCCCTATTATTGGGAGTAACAAAGGTTTTGTTAGGATCCTGAATCTCACAACGGATCGCTGAGGATTCTAGGTTGTCAAAGTTCAGGATCTTGAGCTGCAAGACCGAGGGCCATGCCTCCTGAGGCTTGTGGATTTCCGTCCTCAATCTCTCCACTTCCTTGAGAATCATCATGTTATCCTCCTTCTATTGGGCGAACTGTCGCTCCAGTGTCTTCATCATAGCAAAGATCTCTTTGTTGAAAATCAACAGAGGGGGATCTTGGAGTCCCAGATTGACTGGAGAGGTGTTCTTCTTTGGAGTTTCAGAGATTTTCTTGGGAGCTCTAGCTGGTGGTGGTGGAAGGTTTTTAGAGGAAATAGGAGGAATCGAGGAGGAGGAGAGATTCGATTGAGTATACATGATTTTCTGAAGGATTTTGAACACCAAGGCCCTACGGTGGGCGCCAAATTGTTTTAATCAAAAATCGATTAAGTAGATATAAACCAAAGTGTATGAGAGGTTGTGGTGTTGTTAGTGAAGTAATTAATGATATTAGAACAAGATTGCACCAATGATTACAAGGAAGGACCTTGATCCTTGCTAGGATCTCCGACATAAAACCTTGGGAGGTGATAATGATCACCTGCCTTGATGATTTATTGATTGAAATGAATGATTAAAGAAAAAATATAATGAGTAGGAGTACAAGTGCTAGTATTCTGCCAAAAAATCATGTGTAGTGTGATGAATACAATTCATTTATATAGTCAAAGGCTAATAACTATAACTTCGAAAATTTTGGGATCCTCCGAGGTCAACTTATAGCCGGTGCATGACTCGGTCCACCGGGTCTTTTGTATGGTTGTGACTATCCGTTGAGACTTTGACTAGTTATTTATGCACATGTGAGGAAGCAAAAAGAATATATATATATATATATATATATATATATATATATATATATATATATATATATATATATATATAGTATTTATAAATAAATAAAAAATATTATTCAGGATCTTGGAGTATATTCGACATCCTGAGGTTCGAGGATCCTGAGCCTTTGAGGATCCTTAGACTCGAGGATCTCAAAGTAGTTTCGAGATCCTATCCCTAACAGCAGTCACTTATGATAGTATTAGTTTTTCAAGATGGGAATGCCTGGTCTCAAGATCAAATAGAATTTTACATATATAGAAGATAGGATGTTGGTGTCCATAAGATCCTTGGCTAAAAGAACACTTACATCGTTAGAGGATACTGAGAGGTATAGGAGGAGTGGTTCCCCACCTAGTGGTGTAGCACCCGGTCCCTGGTACGTAAATGTTATTTGAGTATTTCCTTTCTTTTAGCCTTGGACTCGGCAAGTCATAGGTCCGACTCGCCGAGTGCATGCGGGACCCGGGACACGTTTAAGTTGGCGACTCGGCGAGTCCATATCCTGGACTCGGCGAGTCACAGCTGTTGGATGAAACCCTAAGTTTCAGGGGTTTGCATCCTATTTAAAGGACTTATCCGCCCAGGCCAGCCCCCATTCTCTTCCCAGAGCTCCCAACCCTCGTTCTAAGCTTGTTCCTTGAGAGTTTGAGGCTATTGTGTGTGTTCTTGAAGGTTTTGAGGAAAAAGGGGAAGTAGATCAAGAGGAAGGAAAGGAATCCAGGCATCTTTGCACTCTTTCAGCAGTTCCTTTGAGGTATAATCCGTTTTTCCCCTGTTTCTATGCTTATTACTTCATGTAAGTCATTCTTGAGCTAAACCCCAAGTTTGTATGTGCAAATTACTTCGTAATAGGCTGATTGGCCCTTAGATCTAGGCAAGATTGAGCTCCAGGAGCTCAGATCTGTTAGCTTTATGGCCCCATGTTGCTTGTTCACCCTAGATCTACCCTTTTGAGGCATTTTGAGCCCTAAAATCCATATTGGTGAATATCCACACGTAATCTGTGAATGGCATGGACTGGAATCGAGCAAATCTGTGTATTTAGTGGGTGCATGGCAACGACTCGGCGAGTCGTTCATGTGACTCGGCGAGTCTGTTCGCGAGTCTCCGAGTCTGTCCCCTTTTCGTAGTGTCGAGTGAGCAGTGAGTCACAGGGTGTGACTCAGTGGGTCGGAAGCTAAACTCATCTATGGAGGTACTCGGCGAGTCAATGCCCTGACTCGGCGAGTTCAAGGCAATCTCCTTAGATCAAGAACAGACTCGGCGAGTCTTAGCATAAGTGTTCATCAGATGAAGATGAACTCGACGATTTGTTCATACAACTCGGCGAGTAGGATGAAGGACTTGAATATTGGTTAAGAAGGTAAACCCGTCGAGTCGTCGCCTAACTCGACGGGTAGGATCGGGGTTCAGGGCAGTCGTTTGGGTAGGGACTCGGCGAGTTGGAAAGCCAACTCGGCGAGTCGGGTCAACTGAAAGTTGACTCTGACTTTGACTTAGGGCGTGGTCAGGGGTAAAATGGTCATTTTACCCAAAGGTCAGTGAGCAGTGTTTGATTGAGTATGTTGTGGGAATTGCAGCCGGAGGATTTCTGGAGCAACAGCAGCAGCAGTAGGCAGTCAGTTCCTGATCAGATCAGCAGCTACTTCGAGGTGAGTTACCTTCCAGTAGCGGTGGGTCTACGGCCACAATGCCGGCCCACCAGTAGGAGTTATTCGTAGATGTTTGTCTCTGTGATATTCATCTAGGTATTGCCTGCGTTATGTTGTGTGCCAGTATGTTATGATGCTATGTGCTAGTGACAGTAGAGGGGAGATAGTCCCCGAAGTATCTGGTCGGTAGGACCGAAGGGGAGGCCAGCACCCAGATATGCTAGGCAGTATCCGGTCGGTAGGGCCGAAGGGGAGGCCAGCACCCAGATATGCTAGGCAGTATCCGGTCGAAAGGACCGAAGGGGAGGCCAGCACCCAGATATGCTAGGCAGTATCCGGTCGAAAGGACCAAAGGGGAGGCCAGCACCCAGATATGCTAGGCAATGTCCGGTCGAGAGGGCCGAAGGGGGAGGTCGGGCACCCAGATATGCCTGACGATATATGTATGCTATGAGATTATTTGGTATGTGGTACGATGGGGGAACTCACTAAGCTTTGTGCTTACAGTTTTCAGTTTTGGTTTCAGGTACCTCCTCTGCTAGGGGAAAGGAGCCGGCGCGGTAGCAGCATGTCACACACACACTCTCTGGTTTCCGCATTTTCGAGCTTCACTGGGATTTGTACTATGATATTTTGATTGAATGTATGAATTGGCTTTTAGACATGGTTCACTTTGTGTTATGATTTGATCAGACAATGTTTTTAGTTATTAATATTTTCTAAAGTAATGTTTTTAAAACAAAATTTTTGGTCATGAAAATTGGGTCGTTACAAGTTGGTATTAGAGCCCTGATTTGAGGGATTCGGACACACCCTCGGGAGTGTCTGAACTCAAATCGAGGGATTAAAAGATTTTCTAAAGGAAAATGTTTTCTAAAATTGAGAAAAGAGTTTTGAGAAAGAACGAAGTGTGTGATGTGCGCGACCGGCCGAGCTCAAGTAAGTATCCCCAAAGTACCCATACAAGTTTATGATATGTTTATCAGCTTTTGTAGAACAGCATGCTAGAATAGGACTAAGGATCTAGGAGTGATGCCTTATGTGCCTGCTTAATGTGTTTCAGTTGTATGAGAACTTGCATGCTAGTTATTGAGTAGACAGTAAGTAGGATAACTTGATTAGGTTATGCCTGGTAGTATGAGCTTAGCACTTTATGCTAGCTCAGTTCCTGAAAGTAGATAGAGTTAATTGAAGTTGTTACCCTTATCTAAATGTTGCTTGCTTCGTGCTACGTGGGACTCTGAATAATGGGAGTTAGCCATTAGGCGAATGCGTCACGTCACATGTGATCAGGGTTGAATAATCTTAGAGTGTCGGATTTGATCCTACTGCGCAGCTCTTGTTTGAGTCCAACCGTTGTAGGGACGAGTCGGGTACTCGAAGGATTATCTGAGCCTCGTCACATGTGATGGTATTCGGGTAATGGCTAATTGGCATTACAAGGAGGCCTGCAGCAACTGAGGACTGGTTAGAGTGGAATTTGAGATTTCCCTAGGGCAAGCCTAGGATGAGTAAAGCAGTGATCAACAGTAGTGAAAGGGATCTGGTGGAGTCGAGACATTCCTTGAAGAAGGTATGGATAGATGTGGAAGGTAGTATGGGCCCGTACTACTGAAAGCAGAGGATCCATACCCGAACCAAGGAAGGCCAAGATAAGACCAGGGAACTTGTAAGTAGTTGTGATTCCCCAGGAAGTATCAGTATCACTAATGATTATTGTGATGTATTGCAGAATGGTGGTACTTCGATCGAGGCCGGTAGATGGCGGTTCAGGAGAGGGGCCAGGTTCGGGATCAGGTTCCGAGCCGGTTGATGAGGGACTGTGCGAGTTCATCGCGTCAGAGATTACCAGAGGCATCCTTGAGTCGACCCCCATTATCTTTGGGTCGATCAAGGAAGGGATCATGGAGTTGATGGAGGATCGCCTTCGGGCATTCAGGGGTGATATGGAAGCTAGCCAGTCAGGATCTCGCACACTGTCCTTCAAGGACTTCAGGGGCAGTGGTGCGCCGGATTTCCATGGGGTGAAAGACCCCATTGCTGCCAGGCGATGGATTGCAGACATCGAGTCTGCCCAGTTGACTAGCTTCTTCCCCGAGGGGTCGAAGGTGAGGTATGCAGCAGGGTGTTTACGGGACCGAGCCCGGGATTGGTGGGAGTCAGTGGGTGACTCGTTGGGAGCCTCAGTTATCGAGGCTATGACCTGGTTGGACTTTGTGACCAGGTTCAGGGCAGAGTTTGCGCCGGCTGTCGAGCTTCAGCAGCTGGCCAGGGAGTTTCTAGACATGAGGCAGACGACGGAGACTGTGGCGGAGATCACCGCCAAGTTCCGGGAGAGGGCTTTATTGGTGCCCCAGTATGCTAGTGACGAGGACATGAAGAGGACTCGTTATCATGATATGCTACGAGCTGACATCCGGAAGCATGTTAGCTTTTCAGCTTGCCCTACCTTGGACTCTATGATTGCCAGGGCAAGGGAGAGGGAGATAGATTTGGAGCACATCCGGAAATGGAAATTAGAGGAGGGTCAGGCAGGAGGGGCTTCGGGGAAGAATCCCAAGGGATTTGATGCGGGGCCGAAAGGCCAACAGGGACGGGGACGCTGCAGGAAATGCGGCAAGGCGCACGAGGGGGCATGTAGGATGGGATCATCAGGCTGCTACAAGTGCGGCAAGTCTGGGCACATCAGCAGGGATTGCACTGCTCCGGCATCAGTTATTCAGACATCAGAGTTGTTGTGTTTTCACTGCAACCAGAGGGGCCACAAGAAGGCCAAATACCCCCAGTTGATAGTTTCAGCGCCGTTGAAGGCGCCAGCTCCAGCGACCCTGCGGATCACGGATGGTCGGCAAGGAAAGGCAGAGGCTCCAGTGGTGAGGATCCGAGCATTCCAGCTGACTACCGAGGAGGCACGCGCCGCACCCGATGTGGTGACGGGTATGATTCTTTCCCTCTATCTTATTTTTATGATGTTATGTTATTGATATGTGCTCTATATGTATATGTATGCATTAGGATCGTTCCATGTGAACGGCCTCCCAGTTCAGGTGTTATTTGATTCGGGTGCATCCCGATCATTCGTTTCCCTTGCGCTTAGCAAGAAGTTTCATGAGCCATCAGGCGAGTTAGATTGCCCTTTGGAGGTGGAGATTGCTGATGATCGATTGGTGCGAGCATCGATGGTATTTCGAGATTGCATGCTGCGTTTTTTCGAGGAGCGCTATTTGGTAGATTTGGTTCCCATACCGTTGCGTGGGAACAAGGTGATTATAGGCATTGATTGGCTGAGCCCTAATGGGGCTGTGATAGATTGCGCGCAGCAGCTAGTGCGGGTCAGGACCCCAAGCGGGGGAGAGTTAGTGATTCATGGTGAGAGGCCCCAGTATGGACCCGTTGAATGTTCAGCAGCGAGGGCTAGGTGCTACCTTCAGCAGGGATGCGTAGGATATGTCGCGTATGTGATGGATACCCGGGAGGCGGGAAAGGCGACAGTGAGCGGGGTTCCGGTGGTCCGAGATTTCGCAGATGTTTTTCCAAAGGAGCTTCCTGGGATACCTCCGGAGCGACAGGTCGAGTTTAGGATTGACCTTGTTCCTGGTGCGGCTCCGATAGCCAAGGCACTGTATCGGTTGGCTCCTCCCGAGATGCAGGAGTTGTCTACACAGCTGCAGGAGCTACTAGACAAGGGATTTATTCGTCCGAGTAGTTCGCCCTGGGGAGCCCCGATTCTGTTTGTGAAGAAGAAGGACGGGTCGCATCGGATGTGTATAGATTACCGGGAGCTGAACAAGGTAACGGTGAAGAATCGTTACCCGCTTCCGAGGATTGATGACCTCTTTGACCAGCTTCAGGGAGCATCTTGGTTCTCCAAGATTGATTTGCGTTCGGGTTATCATCAGATGAGGGTCAGGGAGGAGGATATGCAGAAGACTGCGTTTCGGACGCGCTATGGCCATTATGAGTTCGTGGTGATGCCGTTTGGGCTCACCAATGCTCCTTCCGCGTTCATGGATCTCATGAACCGCGTATGCAGACCGATGCTGGACCGGTCTGTGATAGTCTTTATCGATGATATCTTGGTTTATTCCAAGACTCGGGAGGAAGATGAGGAGCATCTGCGAGAGGTGTTAGAGACCCTGAGGAGGGAGAGCTTGTATGCCAAGTTCTCCAAGTGTGAGTTTTGGTTGCGCGAGGTGCAATTTCTTGGACACCTCGTCAACCAGAACGGGATTCTGGTCGATCCGGCCAAGGTCGAGGCCGTGATGAGATGGGAGGTTCCGAAGTCTCCATCTGAGATTCGGAGTTTCCTGGGATTGGCAGGCTACTATCGGAGATTTATCTAGGATTTCTCCAAGATAGTCGTACCCCTGACGCGGTTGACGAAGAAAGCCGTGGTTTTTCGGTGGGGACCCGAGCAGCAGGCTGCATTTGAGACGCTGAGACAGAGATTGTGTGAGGCGCCGATCTTAGCCCTGCTAGAGGGCGTAGAGGATTTTGTGGTTTATTGTGATGCGTCCATTTCTGGGTTGGGCGCGGTACTGATGCAGAGGGGGCATGTCATTGCCTACGCTTTGAGGCAGCTCAAGCCTCACGAGGCGAACTACCCGACGCACGATTTGGAGTTAGGGGCGGTGGTCTTTGCCCTCAAGATTTGGCGGCATTACCTCTACGGGGTTCGATGTACCATCTACACGGACCACAAGAGTTTGAGGTACCTCATGGATCAGCTGAATCTGAACATGAGGCAGCGTCGATGGTTGGACGTGGTGAAGGACTATGATTGTGAGATCCTTTACCACCCGGGGAAGGCCAATGTGGTGGCCGATGCGCTTAGCCGCAAGGTGGCTCCGATCAGGGACGTATGCATGAGGATGACCGTGGTGACCCCCCTGTTGGAGCGAATTCGGGAGGCTCAACAGGAGGCTATCAAGGAGGAGCATCGGAAGAGCAAGCGTGTGGTGGGTCAGGTTTCCTCCTTTGATTATGATAGCCGAGGACTATTGACACTACACCGTAGGGTGTGGGTGCCGTATCATGGAGGCGTGCGCCAGATTTTGATGGAGGAGGCGCACAAGTCCCGATTCTCTATTCATCCTGGGGCGACGAAGATGTATAGGGATCTTCGTCTAGACTATTGGTGGCCCTGCATGAAGCGGGATGTGGCATGGTATGTTAAGCGATGTTTAACCTGCAGGAAGGTCAAGGCTGAACATCAGAGGCCGCATGGCAAGATGCAGCCGTTGGATATTCCACTATGGAAATAGGAAGATATCACAATGGAATTTATCACGAAGCTTCCCAGGACCGCACGTGGAGTGGATTCGATTTGGGTCATCGTGGATAGATTGACCAAGAGTGCTCACTTTATTCCAATTCAGGAGAGCATATCGGCCGAGAAATTAGCCGACATCTATATCAGGGAGATTGTGGCACGACATGGGGTGCCAGTATCGGTGATTTCGGACAGGGATGTGCGTTTTACTTCCAGATTTTGGAAGAGATTCCATGACGAGTTGGGCACTCGTCTGCATTTTAGCACTGCCTTTCACCCGCAGACGGATGGACAGAGCGAGCGGACCATCCAGACTCTGGAGGATATGCTGCGGGCGTGCGTGCTAGACTTCGGTGGTAGCTGGGATACCTATCTTTCCCTGGCCGAGTTCTCCTACAACAACAGCTATCACGCGAGTATCGACCGCCCTCCCTTCGAGATGTTGTACGGACGGAGGTGTAGGACTCCGATATGCTGGGGTGAAGTTGGCCAGAGGGTCATGGGGAGCACCGAAGTGGTGCTCAAGACGACCGGGAGGATCCAGCAGGTCCGGAGCAGGCTTCAGACTGCTCAGAGTCGGCAGAAAAGTTATGCCGACAAGCGTCAATCCGATTTGGAGTTCCAAGTCGGGGATATGGTTCTCCTGAAGGTGTCGCCCTGGAAAGGCGTCATTCGATTCAGGAAGCGGGGCAAGTTGGGCCCGCGATTCATCGGACCGTTCAGGGTCGTAGCCCGGGTGGGGAAGGTAGCATATAGGTTGGATCTGCCAGCCGAGCTCAGCCAGATCCACAACACTTTCCATGTTTATCAGTTGCGAAAGTGCCTAGTGGACGATTCTGCAGTAGTACCTTTGGAGGATATTCAGGTTGATGACAGCCTGAATTACATTGAGCGCCCAGTCGCAATCCTCGACAGGAAGTCGAAGGATTTGAGGAACAAGAAGGTGGAGCTAGTGAAGGTGCAATGGCAGCACCGCAAGGGTTCGGAATGGACTTGGGAGCCGGTGGACGAGATGATGGAGCATTATCCCGAGCTGTTTCAGGATCGAGCAGCAGACTTCGAGGACGAAGTCTAAAATAAGTGGGGGAGATTTGTAGCACCCGGTCCCTGGTACGTAAATGTTATTTGAGTATTTCCTTTCTTTTAGCCTTGGACTCGGTGAGTCATAGGTCTGACTCGCCGAGTGGATGCAGGACCCGGGACACGTTTAAGTTGGCGACTCGGCGAGTCCATATCCTGGACTCGGCGAGTCACAGCTGTTGGATGAAACCCTAAGTTTCAGGGGTTTGCATCCTATTTAAAGGACTTATCCGCCCAGGCCAGCCCCCATTCTCTTCCCAGAGCTCCCAACCCTCGTTCTAAGCTTGTTCCTTGAGAGTTTGAGGCTATTGTGTGTGTTCTTGAAGGTTTTGAGGAAAAAGGGGAAGTAGATCAAGAGGAAGGAAAGGAATCCAGGCATCTTTGCACTCTTTCAGCAGTTCCTTTGAGGTATAATCCGTTTTTCCCCTGTTTCTATGCTTATTACTTCATGTAAGTCATTCTTGAGCTAAACCCCAAGTTTGTATGTGCAAATTACTTCGTAATAGGCTGATTGGCCCTTAGATCTAGGCAAGATTGAGCTCCAGGAGCTCAGATCTGTTAGCTTTATGGCCCCATGTTGCTTGTTCACCCTAGATCTACCCTTTTGAGGCATTTTGAGCCCTAAAATCCATATTGGTGAATATCCACACGTAATCTGTGAATGGCATGGACTGGAATCAAGCAAATCTGTGTATTTAGTGGGTGCATGGCAACGACTCGGCGAGTCGTTCATGTGACTCGGCGAGTCTGTTCGCGAGTCTCCGAGTCTGTCCCCTTTTCGTAGTGTCGAGTGAGCAGTGAGTCACAGGGTGTGACTCAGTGGGTCGGAAGCTAAACTCATCTATGGAGGTACTCGGCGAGTCAATGCCCTGACTCGGCGAGTTCAAGGCAATCTCCTTAGATCAAGAACAGACTCGGCGAGTTGTTCATACAACTCGGCGAGTCTTAGCATAAGTGTTCATCGGATGAAGATGAACTCGACGAGTTGTTCATACAACTCGGCGAGTAGGATGAAGGACTTGAATATTGGTTAAGAAGGTAAACCCGTCGAGTCGTCGCCTAACTCGACGGGTAGGATCGGGGTTCAGGGCAGTCGTTTGGGTAGGGACTCAGCGAGTTGGAAAGCCAACTCGGCGAGTCGGGTCAACTGAAAGTTGACTCTGACTTTGACTTAGGGCGTGGTCAGGGGTAAAATGGTCATTTTACCCAAAGGTCAGTGAGCAGTGTTTGATTGAGTATGTTGTGGGAATTGCAGCCGGAGGATTTCTGGAGCAGCAGCAGCAGCAGTAGGCAGTCAGTTCCTGATCAGATCAGCAGCTACTTCGAGGTGAGTTACCTTCCAGTAGCGGTGGGTCTACGGCCACAATGCCGGCCCACCAGTAGGAGTTATTCGTAGATGTTTGTCTCTGTGATATTCATCTAGGTATTGCCTGCGTTATGTTGTGTGCCAGTATGTTATGATGCTATGTGCTAGTGACAGTAGAGGGGAGATAGTCCCCGAAGTATCCGGTCGGTAGGACCGAAGGGGAGGCCAGCACCCAGATATGCTAGGCAGTATCCGGTCGGTAGGGCCGAAGGGGAGGCCAGCACCCAGATATGCTAGGCAGTATCCGGTCGAAAGGACCGAAGGGGAGGCCAGCACCCAGATATGCTAGGCAGTATCCGGTCGAAAGGACCGAAGGGGAGGCCAGCACCCAGATATGCTAGGCAATGTCCGGTCGAGAGGGCCGAAGGGGGAGGTCGGGCACCTAGATATGCCTGACGATATATGTATGTTATGAGATTATTTGGTATGTGGTACGATGGGGGAACTCACTAAGCTTTGTGCTTACAGTTTTCAGTTTTGGTTTCAGGTACCTCCTCAGCTAGGGGAAAGGATCCGGCGCGGTAGCAGCATGTCACACACACACTCTCTGGTTTCCGCATTTTCGAGCTTCACTGGGATTTGTACTCTGATATTTTGATTGAATGTATGAATTGGCTTTTAGACATGGTTCACTTTGTGTTATGATTTGATCAGACAATGTTTTTAGTTATTAATATTTTCTAAAGTAATGTTTTTAAAACAAAATTTTTGGTCATGAAAATTGGGTCGTTACAAGTGGTTTCACCAACAAGGATGTCGAACTTAATAATTTTTTATGTTTATGAAAAGAATCTTCATGCTCTTTGGTCCACTCAAACCTTTTGTTTTTCTTCAAGATGTCGTAGAAATGTTTGCACCTTTCTAAGGATCTTGAAATGAACCTGTTTAGTGTTGATATTCTTCCTGTTAGTATCTAAATATCCTTTGTTGAGGATGGAAATCTTAAGTCGATGATGGATTTTATTTGCTATAGGCTTGCTTCTATTCCTCTTTTGGTCACCATGTATTCAAGTAAATTTCTTGATCTCATTCCAAAATGACATTTGGAAGGATTCAACTTCATGTTGTATTCGGCTTGTATGTAAAAGGCGTCTTCAAGATCCTTAAGGTGGTCTTCATCTTTCTTTGATTTTACCACCATGTAATCGATGTAGACTTCCATGGTGTCCCCCAGTTTGTACTTGAACATCCGATTAACTAGCCTTTGGTACGTTGCACCTGCATTTTTAAGACCAAAAGGCATAACAATGTAGCAATATATACCTGTTGGGGTTCTGAACGTGGTATCCTCATGGTTAGATGGTTCCATTTGAAATTGTTGGAACCCTGCTGATGCATCCATGAACGTTAGCAGCTCATGGCCAATTATAGCATCTATCATGGAATCTATGTGTGGCATGGAAAAGGATTCTTAAGGAAAGCCTTGTTAAGATCCGTATAATCCACACATACTCGCCATTTTCCATTCTTATTTTTTCCTACGATCACGTTGGCTAGCCACCTTCGGAACTTCACTTCCTTGCTTATCCCTGTCTAGAGAAGTTTTTCTACTTCTTCTTGGATGATCTGATTTCTCTCAGGCGCAAACTTCCTTCTTTTATGGTGTACTGGTTTGAAAGAAGGATCAATTTTAAGTTTATGAGTTATAATATTTTTCTATACTTGTCATATCCTCATGCTTCCAGGAGAATGTTTTTCTTCTATCTTTTATGAACTTGATTAGTTCTTGCTCGATCTATTTTGGTATTGAGGATCCTATGAGGACTTTGGCTTCTGGATCCTCAAGGTTTAGGGGCACTTCCTTTACATCATGCTCTCTTGTTTCTATCACACCGCATGCCCCTGCTTTAATTTCTATGCTTGTAATGGTACCGTTGAGGATTTCATCGAGGTCTTGTAGCACTCCTTGGATTCTTGTTAATCACTTGTGATCTTTAATGTCCCCTATGGAGTGAGCATCTTAACACATTGATGGTATGTTTAAGGGACAACCTTCATATCGTGGATCCATGGTCTACCTAGTATAACATTATAGGAGGATAATGTATCAATTACACAAAAGTGTTGCATAGAATTTACCCCCTCTATGTAGATAGGTAGCTTTATTTCGCCGTCCGTATGATTTGTTTCGCCACTGAATCCTATTATCATTAAGGACCTTTTAACTATTTCGACTTCGGGGATGTTCATCCTTTTCAAAGCATCCAGAAGAATAATGTTGACTGAGGATCCTACATCGACAAGGATCCTTCTAACAAAATGGTTAGCGATGTAAAGAGTGATCACCAATCCATCGTGGTTGGGCTCCTATACATTCGTTTTGTATGTTTCTCTGAAGGTAATCTCCTTTTCATTCATGATCGGCATATTCTTTTGAGGCCTTTTTTTCTCTGTTTTTGACACTTTGGCATGTCTTTTTGCTGCTGAATAATAGGTACCAAAAATGTCAGATCCTCCAGTGATCACATTGATTACCTTGGCGTCTACAGGAGGATCCTTGTTTTTCTAGGATCTTATGAGGATCTTGGTCCTTTTCTTTGGATCTTTATTTTCTTCTTCCAAGGATCTCCTTGAGGTATCCCTTACTAAGCAGATAACTGATCTCCTTTTTGAGGGCTATGCAAACTTCCGTAATGTGACAAAAGGCCTCGTGGTATGCGCACCATTTGGACTTATCTTTCCAGGCGGTGGACTTTTCTCCCTTTATTGGCCATCTTGTTTTGTTGCCAAGATGTTGCATAGAAAATATTAAACTTGAAACATCCATAGAAAAACATTAGTCAGTGATCTTAGGAAAATCTTCTTCCTCCCCTTCATATTCGAGGGAATAGACCTTATGATGATCAGGTTTGGAATAAGGTTTAGATATATTGGATCTTTATACCGAGGAATAATTCTTTCTATTGGGGTTTTCATATGAGTTTGGTGGGTTTCTCGTCTTTTGGATCTCCTTGTCTTCTTCGATCCTTATGAACCTTAATGATATGCTCCTTACCTCATCCATTCTTTTGCATGGGGTCATTAAAATGTCTTCATAGAAAGGGGATTCCTTCTTTAAGCCCATTTTGAAGGCGTCTATGATAGTCTCCATATGGATGTTGGGGATACTCAGAGCTTCCTTGCCAAACCTGTTCACAAAATCCCTGAGGGATTCCTTAGGATCTTGAACCAGCCGATAGAGATCACTAGTGATCCTTTCGAATGTTCTGCTACAAGAAAATTGGTTGTGAAAAATATTAACTAAATGTGCAAATGTAGTAACAAAGTAAGGAGGAATATTTAGTAGCCATTTCAAGGCTGATCCTATGAGGGTCAAGCCAAAACCCTTACTTAGACAAACTTCCTTCAAATGTGTGGTAGTGGGGATGATCTCCATTGTTTCTCTGTATTATGCCTCATGTTCTTCAGGATTCGTAGTACCGTTGTAAGGCTTCATGCTGGGAGTTTGGAAACCCTTTCGGACTTCGGTATCAACAATCGTCGAAGCAAATCTTGAGATCCCGTGGCTTGTTGTGGAAACTTCTGGTATAGGTTGTACCACCCCGGGCACACTTGAGGTCATCTTCCTTAACTGCTGAAGATCCTTGGTCGTGACCGGGCTTATTATTGCATCAATATCTATGGAGTTAGCATTAAAATTTTAAAGTATTATTATTTACGGAGTTACTAGGATACTTGTTATTGGGAGTAGCGAAGGTTTTGCAGGGATCCTAGATCATATGAGTTTGCTTTTTTGGAGCTGCACCCCAAGTGGGAGCAAAGGCCGGTGTTGAGGATCCTATCCCGCCACAGTTTCCTTAGGGTCCTATATTGTCAAAGTTGAGGATCTTGGGCTACAAGATCCAGAGTGATGCTTCTTGGGGTTTGTGGACCTCTGCCCTAATTTTTCTCCATTTCCTTTAGTGTCGTCCTGTTGTCCTCCTTCTGTTGAGTGAGTGTATGTTCCAATATCTTCATCATAACAAAGAGCTTGTTATTGGAAATCAGTACAGGAGGATCATGAAATCCTTGGGTAGCGACCGGAGAGGTGTTTTTCTTCGGTGCCTCAAAAGTTTTCTTGGGAGCTCCACCTGGAGGTGGATGAAGGTTTTAGAGGAAATTGGAGGAATAGAGAAAGAGGATAAGTTTGGTTGGGTAGAGATAATTCTTGAATGATTGTGAACATCATGACCCCATGGTGGGCACCAAATTGTTTTGGTCAAAAAATCGATCAAGTGCAATTCAACCAAATTGTATGAGAGGCTGAGGTATTAGTGTAATACAACTGTAGAATAGTGATTGAAGTGACACAAATGAGTTACAATCAAAGCCCTTGATCCTTTATAGGATATTCGACATAAAACCTTAAGAAGTGATAATGATCACCCGCCTTGTTGCTTTTTATTGATTTTAACCCGAGATTACAGAGATGATGAATATAATATGAGTACAAGTGTGATGGTAGAGCTAATCGTGTATGTAGTGTGCGATTTACAAGTGTTATTTATAGTCTAAGCTAATTAAAAAGAAATCCAAGATTTTCGGGATCCTCCTTGTATAAGTATTTGCATGTTGTTTGACTTGGTATTCCCGGGTCTTAAGCTTGGCTAAAGTGATTCTCCCTTGAGAATGAGTCTTGTGTTGACTGATTCCGCACATGTGAGAAAAAGAAAGAAGAATATAGACGTTATAAGTTTTAGAAAATATTAATGATAACAATCAGGATCCTAGGATATGTTTAAGGACCCTAAGACTTCAAGAATATTAAGGATCATGAATATGATTCTGGGATCCTGCCCCTAACATTATGCTTGATAGATCTTAGAATTATGCCCTTATTTTCATGTTTGGGTGGGATAGCATAAATGGAATCCATAAAGTTAGCAACTTTATGGATCATTCTGTCATTTTCTCTAGAATATACTTCAGATTTGAGTTTGGTGTTGGTTTAGACTCCAAACATGAGTCTTGATCCCATTTTTTTCTTCTTAATGAACTAGCTAGTGTTTAGTCATGCATTGTACATGCATGAATGAAAATACATGAATTTTATAGTATTTAGGATTAGGGAAGACCCTCTGGAAAGTCTTAAAGAATGGCTTAAGGGATTAAGAGCTTAATGCTCAAAACTGTCCAGATGCAGTTCTCACGACGTGAGCATTAGCATGTCATGTAGTGAGGTTAGTTGGTCAAATTATTTTGTCTTTTATCAGTCACGACGTGACCTATGGGTGGTCACGACGTGACCACAAGCTGGAGTTGACTAGGGTTGACTTTTGGCCATGGTTGACTTTTTGGACCAATGTGGACTTTTGGGTCAAACTAGGGTTTGAATGGTGTAGGCTGATAGGGTATGACTTTATTGCTGTTACGTCTCTCATTACTCCTATCTACCCAATGTGCAAGAGTAGTGGTGTTGTAGTTGCTATCTGTGAGGTGAGTCTTCTCACTACTTATACGTGTGTGGTATTTATGTGTATGACCAGATAGGTTTATTTTTTGAATGCTGTTTTATTTGAATTGGACTGCTGATATCTTTGGGACTGCTAAGAATCCCTAGGGTTGTTGATAACCCTTGAAACACAATGCTGATCCACAGGGCGTGCTGGTAGCCCACTAGGATTGCTGATAATCCTCAGGGTTGCTGATAAACCATAATTGTTTTTTATTGTTGTGTTGTATGGATATTTTGGGAAGGACTCACTGAGCTTTATGCTTATAGTTGTGGATTTACGTGTTTCAGGTTCTTTGGATGATTGCGAAAAGGCGAAGGCATGATTGTACACTCCGATGGGCAGATCCTTTATGATTTTTACATTTTGGTACTCAGATTTAGGTTAATTGTATTAATACTCATGGGATATCTGTTTTTGAATTTTATAATACATGGAGGTTTTTTCTAAAATAAAAATGAAAAATTTTGTCGAAAATTTTGGGTTGTTTCAAGTTGGTATTAGAGTCTTAGTTTGAGAGATTAAAATGAAAATCCATCAAGTTCCAGACTCAAACTAAGGGATTGAGAATTATTATGAAAACCTTTTTAGGAGATTTCAGGATAGAGTTTTCTGATTGTATGATGCCCTATAGCATAGGAGATTTCTTGTGGATGCTTTGCAAGGATTGAAACTAAGATTGTTGATTGTTTTGCATATACTGTCTGATTGTACATAATTGGGATTTTATAGCCTTAAAATACTTGGTTTAGCGTTAATTCATGTTCCTTGCATGGTTGTAGATTTGGGGTGGAATCTCTTATTTGAATGTCTATTGAGTCTAATTTATGTACAATTGGTGTATGCGGGGCCATTAGCGGGATTAGAGGAGACTTCTGCAAGGCAGAGCTGTAACTAGGAGAAGTCTAAGGAGAGTACCTAAGAGCTAAGATGTAGAATTCTAGAGCACATTAGTGTGATTGCATAACTACAAGAGGTGCATATTGAGTTCTTGATATTTAGGACCACATGATGAAGTCTAAGTCAATTATGGATTGGTGTGGATGGTAGTATGGGCATGTACTACTTAAAGTACAGGAATCATATGCGATTTAGAAATAATTTCGAGTGTACTAGGGATATTTCTTGTGATGTCCATATTGTATGTATCTGCAGTATCAAGTTTTGACCTTTTTCTTGTGTATTTCAGCATGGTGTTCACTCGAGGTTCAGGCTCTGGCGGTTCAAAGAGACAGTGTGTCAATGATGATGAGATCCGTAGGAGCATTGCCACGGAGGTGGATGCGACAGTTCCGTAGGTCATCTCGAAAGTGTTTGGGTCTATTAAGACCGCGATGATCGAGTTGTTCGATAACCACTATAACGTTGTCACCGAGGTTGTTGCTTTTGTAGCCACCGCAGTTGTCGTCGTCACCATACCATACGGGAGTGATTCGATGCAGTACCGAGAATTCAATAATACGAAGCCCTAGGAATTTGACGGGATCCAGGATCCAATTGCCGCCATGAGGTGGATTGAAGATGTTAAGGGATGTTTTTATACCTGCTCCTGTCCAGATGATTTGAGGGTCTCTTTGTGCAGAACCTACTTTCCTTAAGGGCGGAGGATTGGTGGAAGTTTGTGACCACCGACTACACACCGATATAGTGGACTATGGGGACATGGGAGCGATTTATGAACATGTTTCTAGGGGAGTACATGTCGCCAGCAAAGAGGGAGAGGATGGTGTAGGAGTACTTGATGCTCCGATAGACGACTGAGTCGGTGACTGAGATCACCAAGATATTTCATGAGAGGGATTTGTTCTACCCTGAGTACGCATCCATCGAGCAGGCGCAGATGACCCGATACATAAGTATGCTCGGGAGGGACATCAGAGAGTTCATGACGAACACCCAGTACGGATATCATAAAGACAACTTTCTGCACTTGTTATGGGCATGATGAGTTCATAGTGATGCCATTCGGGCTCACTAACACACCGTTAGTGTTCATGGATCTCATGAACCTGGTGTGTAGGCCTATGTTGGATTGGTTAGTAATTGTTTTCATAGATGATATCTTGGTCTATTCCAAGACCAAGGAGCAGCATGAGGAGCATCTGTGTGAGCTTCTAGGAGTGCTTCGGGGGGAGATATTGTACGCCAAGTTCTCCAAGTGTGAGTTATGGTTGCGTGAGGTCTAATTTCTATGGCACCTCGTCAACCAGGACGATATTTTGGTCGACCCGACCAACATTAGGCGGTTATATGGTGGGAAGTTCCGAAGTCTCCATCTGAGATTCAGAGTTTCCTCGGGCTGGTGGGGTACTATTGGAGGTTCATTAGAGATTTCTCCAAGATTGCGTTCGCATGTGGCCCACACCTGTCGTAACTAATACGGACGCGATAATTTAATCACGTGCGACGAACATCTATAGAACGCCATATAACTGGCTTTTATTATTTATTTTCGTTATTAATTAATTTTAAAAAAATCAATTTTTTTTAAACATATATATGCTTGGTTTTGACATTATTTATTATTTTTCTTTTTTAAAAGAAAATTTTAAAAATTTATTTATTTTTCTTTTTTCCTTTTTATATTTTTTTAATATCTTTACTACATAATTGAAGATACTAGTGTTTTTGTTTATTTTTATTTTTTTAATGATTTTTTTTATTTTTTTATTATTTTTTTATTTTTTAAACTAAATATCGGTTTGAGTTTTTAATATTTAACAATTACAAAATTTTAAATAAGAAGAATAGTAACGATTATAATATTTTCTATTCGTACTTTTTTTTGAATCATATTATTTTTAGATTATAAAATATTGAATAAAATTATTTTGAATCATAATATTTGAATCAAATCATTTTTAGATCATATAATTTTAGATAAATAATATATTCAATTAAATAAAGTTTTCATTCAAAAAAAATTATGAATCATTATATATTTTGAATCATTTAATTTTAAATAATAAAATATATAATTAAGTATTATAAAATATTTGAGTATAAATATTTTTAGGTCATAACAAATTAAACAAGTTCAATCAAAAGTTTTTTGAATCATAAATATTTTGAATCATTTTATGTTCAACATTTTTTTAAAACTAATATTTCTTAAAATTAAAAATAAATACTTCAAAAACTTATTTTTGATTTTTTTTACAAAATCACTAGTATATTGAGTAGAAGTATCCTTTAAATTTTTGTGATTTTTGGAGATTTATTTTTCTGGTTTTTTTTATAAAAAAATAATTCTTTTTTCAAATTTTATGATTGGGCTCATTTTGTAGAGATTTAAATTTTAAGAATTTTGGTTTTTTTCAAATTATTTTTTGAAAGTAAAAAAAATTTTGGCCAAAAAACGAAGTATTTTGAATTGAATAATTTTTGGATCTTAAAATTTTAAATTAAATAAGAAGAATATTAAATATCATAACATTTTACGTTCATACATTTTTTGAATCAAATTATTTTTAGATCATAAAATTTTGAATTAAATTATTTTGAATCGTAGTATTTTTAATCAAATAATTTTTGAATCAGACAAAACTGCAAATTTGGTCATTGTGGTTTGCAAAAATCTTTGGATGGGGTCCAAAATGTTTCCAACTTGCACAGAAGGTCCAAAATCAAGGTTTTTCTGGGTTTTTGGTCCTAAACTTAAGAAAATTTTGTATTTTTGGTCCATAGAGCATTTGAATTGACTGTTTTGCCCTTTAAATTTCTTTTTTGTATTTTTTATATTTTTATTTTATAAATATTAATGCAATTTTGTCTTTTTTTTTTATTTGTTTAAGTATTTAAATAATAATAACAAAATAAATAATAAAATCCCCGCCCATTTGATAATAAAAAAAAGAAAAAATAGAATCACATACCCTTTCACTCGCACACACACACATTCTCTCTCTCTCTCTCTCTCTCTCTCTCTCTCCCTCTCTCTCCCTCTCTCTCTGTCTCTCTCTCCTTCTCTCTCTTACATCCCAAACGAAACCACCAACCTCAAATTCATCTTTTCCGACGACTCACCCCACCCTCATCGGCACTTCATACCTCCCTCATTCCTATCGAAAAAACCCCTCATTTCCCTCTTCCTTTCTATGGATTCCTCATAATACCCGATTTAACAGAGGGTTTCTACTCCCCTTGTCGTTCCACGCTTGTTTTCCGGTAAGGATCTCGATCATAGTGCATCCCAATTATTTCTAACAACCATTTCCCCTATTCTCTTATCCATCGTTCTGTCTTCTTCGACGACCGGTCGCTTTTCTCCAAAGGACAGGAGTCCACATCTTTTAATGAACAAATTTTGAGATTTAGGTTTGGTTTTTAAACTGATATGTAATATATTTTCCTGTTTTTCTAGTTACTGGATAACATAGGTGGCAGATGGAGGGAGAGGATGAAGAGTCTGAACAGATTTTGATGGAGACAGTTGGCTATGGCTAATCCGATTTTCATCTTGATGGTGAGCCATGGCTAATCTCTCCAAATTCACATATATTAACTTTAGGTCACAAGGGGAAATTAAAATGATGTAGGCGACGGATGGAGAGGGAGGAGGATGTTAGTCAATTATGAAGATGGTGGAGAGAGGATGGAGGACATGTAGTCGGTGGTAAAGAAGGAAGACGAAGAAGATGAAGTCGAGTGTGTGTGAGAGAGAGAGGGAGGAAGGTACCGTCGATGGGTGTGGGGTAGGGTGTTTTCTTTTTTCTTTTTTTAATTATTAAAATATATAAGTAAATAAAAAAAATGTGAAAAAGTAATAGCAAGGGCATAATAGTCCTTTCATTTTTTTAGGACTAAAACCAAAGAAAAGTTTTGATTTTAGACATTTTATGCAATTTGGAAAGTTTTTGGACCCCATCCAAAGTTTTTGCAAACCACATGGACCAATTTTGTAATTTTGTCTTTGAATCATATGATTTTGGATCAAGAATATGTATTCAACTAAATATAGGTTTTATTAAAAAAAAAGTATGGATCATTATATATTTTAAACCATAAAAGATATAATTAAGAATTATATAATATTTGAGTCTAAATATTTTAGATCATAACAAATTAAGGATCAAGTTTAATCAAAAGGTTTTTTGAATTATAAATATTTTGAATCATCATATTTTGGATCATATTAACATTTAAAAAAAATTAATATTTTTTATATTTAAAAATAAATATCTCAAAAACTTATTTTTGAAAAATTGTTTTTACAAAATCACTAGTATATTGAGTAGATGTATACCTTAAATTTTTATGATTTTTGGAGATTTTCTTTTTGATTTTATATATATATATATATATATATATATATATATATATATATATATATATATATATATATATATATATATATATATATATATTCAAATTATTATGATTATGGTCATATTTCGCGATGATTGTTACTACTAGATGAGCTATTAATTCTTTTGTAAACCATTTAATAATTCGAGTTAAATTTCTAATATGTAAAATAGTTCGTCGGCTCTCATTTGTAATACGCTTAATTACAGAACAACTCATGACCTAGCTCACTTGGTCCCGCGATTTCATGTTTAAGTTTTAAGATAAAGTATAATATTGATCATAAACGTAGCTTTATTTTGACAGGGATTACTACTTAATACCCAAACCTACCAAAATTAAATGACATGTCTATAAAACCCATCGTGACATAGCTACATGGAACACATCTCGGTCACAATATTTTTCTAATCCTTTGTTTTCATCTCAACAATTGAAAATGAAACATATAACATGGATGACACTTAACCTAGTAATAATAGTGATGTTCTTGTTCCAGGCTGTGGTCACATGCAATGCACGTGCTATGGGGAGTACTCAGAAGCTTAGGGTTCTTGCAGCCAAGTACAATGTTACATCCATTCTGGTTTTCGGTGATTCAAGTGTCGATCCTGGTAACAACAACAATCTTCCAAACACATGGCATAAAGGCAACTTCCTGCCTTACGGGAAAGATTTCAGTCATTCCTTCCCAACGGGAAGGTTCACCAATGGCAGACTATGCACTGATTTCATTGGTAACTTTTAGTATAATTTTAATGTATGAATACTTGTAGCACAAGTTAAATCACCCTTTCACCATGCATTAATTGATGCTTGTTGAAGGTGCCTTCTACTGTAGGTACATTTGTTGAAGATCATGCTTTGTTGTTTGTTTGTGTGATTGCAGCTGAGGCTTTAGGTTACAGAAACATAATCAAAGCGTATTTGGATCGAAACCTGATGGAAGTAGATCTGTTGCATGGTGTTAGTTTTGCATCAGGTGGTTCTGGTTATGATGATTTCACTGCAAAGGTCACAGTAAGTATAAAATATGTTGCATGGTTTTAGCTTCGATTTATTTATGGATATATTTTGGCTATAGTTTTTATTTTAAGAAGTTATATAAAATATGGTCAGATAGCGATGCTCAAAGTTACTCAGAGTATATATAAATTAACGCATATGAAATCTTCTAAATTAGTTTATTAAAATTAAGGTTATGTTTTTAATGATGTAAGTTTATATTTCTATTTAACTTATTAAAATTTTCAAATCAAAAAAAATCGACCAAAATTCTTATGGGTCACCAACTCGATCTGACCCAAATTTGGTCAGATTAAAAATAATTTTTATACTCGTTAATTCAGAGCTTTACATAAATCAATTGATACACGCCCATGCCACTCATGCATATTAAAGTGGCGCTTTCTTTTACTAAGGTTATTTGGTAGATTACCGTAAAAGTTTATTTAAAAATAGATGAAAAGGTAATATTCGATAAACTAACTAAAACATGTAAATGACAAAGGATATTTTAAAGATTCAGTTTTTTTTTTTTTTTTTTTTTTTTTTTTTTTTTTTTTAATTATATAATTGAGAAAATGTATATTTGAAAGAATTAAAAGAAAAAAACATAATAAGCTAATTGAAATGTTAGTTCTAAGATTAATTTATATGTTTATTAAATATGACATCTAAAAATGATTGAAAAATAGATTAGCTTATAAGTTAGTCGTAACATATCAAATCTAGTTTATATTTAATAATATCGATTTTGCATTTATTAATTCCAAAATTGTAATTTTAATAATTTTATATCTGGCAAATTTTCCTAAGCTAAGATGCATATAGCATTCTCTTTATGTTAAAGTAAAAGAAAGGAACACAAATGGTAAATTTTATTTTCCAAAAAGTAGTTATATGGTTAGGTTATTTTGAAAATTATAAATATTATATTAATATAAGAACAATTTTTAAGCATCGGAAAAAATATCAATGTTTTTTATGAGAAAATCACAATAAATTGTTATATATAAAAAAAAATCCTACCAAATGGCTTCTAGCTCAGCGGTATTAGGTATTGTCCTCCCTCCTTAGATTGAGGGTGCAAGTCTCGTCGGAGACATATGTTGATTTAGAAGTAGTTCATTACTATCCATAATTAAATGAGAAGTTTTCGGAAACTGTATCCATTATTGAGTTTCTTTACAACCAATTTTGTCTCATTTGATGTATACTGTTTTTTGTACCTAACATTTTTTATTCATACATAATAATTTATGTTTTAGATGATTGTACTGTATAACCAAGGTTCTAAAAGGAATAAGGCGTGGCGTGGCGACAAGGCCAAGCCTCAAGCTTAACGAGTTATGGCGAGCCATGGCGTTTTTCAAGGCGTGATGTAATTGGCGGCGATTTTGTATTAATTTATAATTATATTACCGCATAAATATAAATTTATATCAAATATAACTAGGTTTTAGAAGTGTTATATCAACAACTAATAACAAAAAGTTGATAAAAACCACAATACTTGTGTGTCCGACTAGAAAAGGTATAAAAAAGAGCAAAAAACGTGTCTCAAACGAAAAAACATGCGCCATAAAGCGCCATGGCACGCCATATCACGCCTTGCCACGCCTAACAATAACGTTATGAAGTTTTTCGTAACGGCAACGCCGCGCCTTGGTGCCCGCCATGGCGCGCCTTTTAGAACACTGTGTATAACTGTATAAAACATAATTTGTTGTTCATGACAAAAAATTATATACGGATCATCATCCTAATCTAATAGTTACAAAATATATATATATATATATATATATATATATATATATATATATATATATATATATATATATATATATATATTTATATCCAAACTAATCATTCTATTTCGTTTATTATTCTTTCTTAATCACATGACATACTAAACCAATCAAATTTATGTTCTTTTTCTTCACTGTGTCTAAAAATATAAATCATTAAAAGTCATTATCATTTAATCAATCTTACTAAATTTTGAATGAAAACTAATAGAACAAAAGATAAATGAAGAAATATAATAACTCAATCAAGTTGATTTTCACAAATCATTCGATATAATATTTCAATTAAATGACAAAATATTTGAGTAATATTTGTTAAAAAATATTCATTTTTTATTTTCTTTATAAACTTCAATGATGTTTTGCAATAAAAAGATATATAATTGATCTTTTTTATTCCATAATTTAACTCAAGTCAATGATATTCTATTAAAACAAAATTAAGAGAAAATAAAACTGTATTTGCTTTGTTTAAAACTATATCATTTAAACGGTTTTATACCTAAACTTAGATGTATAACAACCAAATATTCTTTTTTCTTTATATATATATATATATATATATATATATATATATATATATATATATATATATATATATATATATATATATATACACACACACACGGAAAGAGAGAGATTCAAAACCGAATTCGCACTACCATTTATTTGAGAAAAAGATATTACAAATACATATAGTATTTAATATAAATGTTTATGGCAAATAAAATATAAAGGATAATGGACCTGTATTTATTCATTTGGAACTTTTCTTTATCTCAACCGAACACTTTATGAATCACAAACATTTTTTATCATCTATGTCCATATGAAAGAAAATAATCGTGTGAAGTAACAAGACATATATATATATATATATATATATATATATATATATATATATATATATATATATATATTTTGTGTACGTGGAGGGGGGGGGGGGGGGGGGTGGGGTGAATAGGTACTTATAAGGCTTTTTGTTAAGGTATGCAAAGAAGTAAATAGTTATATATAGTATATAAGTAGGCAAGTAGCATTTAGGCTATAAAAATAATGCGGTTTACCCCTGAAGTTCACATAAGGTTGGTTAACACACATATCATTATTTTAAGAAATCAAGTACAAATCATGTGTGAACAAACTGATACTAATTAGTGTTCATATAGGTCATCAGTTATAAGTTGCTAATAATTTAAGACAAATTAAATATCCTTCTACTGTTTCTTGCTACAAATCCTCCTATCCAATTAAATAGTGACATATGTATTATTTAATGTTCATTGAATGATATTTTAATACATTAATATGATACATGTCATCATTTAATTGAATAGGAGGATTTGTAGGAACAAAAGTCATAGGATATTTAATTTCTTATAATTTAATCATGATTTTAAGTTGATTCAAGATTATTAAAACTTTGTTACAATATTAATGTGAAGACATTGAAAATAAATTATAATTACCCTTTCCATAAAAAAAATTACTGGATTGATGTCAAAATTTATCATTTAATTTTCTCCATGTAGAATGTTATATCTCTTCGAAAACAATTGGAGTACTTTAAGGAGTATAAGATTCGTTTAGGGAAGCTTGTTGGAGAAGAAACTTGTCATAGGATTGTGGAGAATGCTGTGTTCATTTTGAGCACAGGTACAAATGATTTTTTACAAAATTACTACATTGATCCTACTCGATCCCGTAGGTTTACCATCGCGCAATACCAACGTTTCTTGATCAATTGCATGGAAACTTCAATAAAGGTAAAACATCAATCTCATTCTATTTTTAGCATTTGATTGAAGGGAAGCAAAATTGAAGTGTTTGACAAGAATTGTATAATTTTTTAGATAGTTACAAGTAAAATGGAGATTCGGATTCATGATATGATGTTTCATGAAAAGATTACCATATACCATGTATACGAGTCAAATATCAAATTACATGCTTATTAGTTTTTGTAACACTTATAGTGTTTTCTTCTCTAAAATAAAATTATAGGAAATGCATTTACTAGGAGTAAGGAGATTGGCGGTTGTTGGGATGGAGCCATTCGGATGCATGCCTATGATAAAGACATTAAAGAATAGTGTTAAATGCGATGAAAATATGAACCAAGTGGCTCTCTCTTTCAACTTTTTGTTGAAGGCAAAGTTGTCATCACTTGAAGCAACATTACGGATGAGAAGTGTCTTTGTTGACATTTATGGTGTCATTCAAAACACCTTACAAAACCCATTAAAATATGGTAAGTACCTATTTCTACATCTGCAAAGATTCATGCTCTCTGGAAACATGCATGAAAACTTTTATTTTTTGTCTAGAAAATACAAGAGAGAACTTAGTTGGACTCGTTTCTACGATCGAGACATAATAATAATAAACAGAATTAGGTTCATCGTGGAATTTTCAATATTTAGAATTTGATGTTCCAAAAGTTTATAAGCTATAAACTTCAACATTGACAAAATGGAACGTAATTTTAATGTTTACGACAGACTTTTTTTTGTCTGTTTCTAGCTAGCTCCTTCCTAACGGTGCCCTTTTATACAAATTCTTGCCAATTCAAAAGGAAAAACCAAACACGATAACTAATGGTTGAAAGGATAAGCGGAATGAAGTTACTATACCTTCATTGGTTTGTCCTAGATTATTTTGAGACGTAAAGTTACATATAGTCTTTATATAATTAGATGGTTACAAATTTTTTTGGTTTACTAATAAATTATTATTATCGGGAAAAATATTGTTAATTACAACTAAATAATAAAGAGTGTTCATAGAACTTTATTAAATGCAAATAGATTATATATTTAATCTTAAGACACAATATAATATGGGCATTATTATAAGTATCTCCCCTAATTCATATAAATCATCAAATCATGGGTACAACTAGTTATTAATCATGTGTACAACTAGTTATTATACTTACAAAGTCGCAAAGAGTGGTACACAAAACAATTAAACAATATAAGGGATACATATAGAATTTTCCTATATATCTAGATTAGATTAGAGTATAATAATAGCACCTAATTTTTAATAATGTTTAAATAGAAAACATTACACAATTTCTAAGTAAAAGTAAATTTATATTTAAAAATCATTAAGTATAAAAATGACGTGTTAAATCATTTTGAATTTATTATTTATTAAGTTCGGTACATAGAATCATAAGAATTTTTTGAAGAGTGTTTTTGGTCAAAATGAAATTTACAGGTTTTACTGAAACTGAAAAAGGTTGTTGTGGAGATGGATTAACAGAGTTCGGGACAAGTTTAAAGGGGCTGAGTACATGTGTGAATCATTCGAAATACATTTATTGGGATGCTGTTCATTTTACAGAAAAAATGTATTACATCATCGCAGATGAGGCTGTAAAATCTATAATCACAAGTCTTTAATTCGCACCGTATATGTTCATATGTCACTGTTACGCGTTTACGTCATTGGACACGAGGAAAGAACATGATTTCGAAGATCATGGCTACATTATTTTCAATTTGGTTTTAGTACTTTATTAATGTAATACCACATGTTAATTATCTAAGTTCCATTATGTTCTCATTCATGTGTTCATTGTTAAATAAGTTTTCTTGTATCTTATAAGTGTACACTAAGTCCTAGCAAATGTATGATTTTAGTTTTGTGTTTAAATAAATGTATACTTGTTTTTATGTGATTTTTGGTATCTTGTGAAAAGTAAGATGTTGCATGAATCTCTTAAATATCATCTACTTCTTTTAAGAGTATTATCATGAAATCTATATGACAACATTTGTAAATAAATATTATGATTCAGATGATGACAAACACTATTTTGACACTTAATTACATTTGTTGTAATTGTAATGAAAGTACATCAACTACTGAAGAAAGTACATATTGAATAGAATTATCAACATCGACTTATCCATCAATGGCCAAATATCAAACATCATGACGTTAGATAAAACTTTTTTTTGAACTGGCAAATCTAATCTACTCCTAAGCTAACAACACCTATTTCACCTATGTCCACGACGGGACTTGAACCCTCGACCTCAAAGAGGGAGAGCACCACCTGATACCGCTGGGCTACAAGCCCTTTGGTACGTTAGATAAAACTTTAATGGTGATTTATTGATGAACATGGCGATGAGAACCTAAACATCAATCTGAAGATACATATGATCAAACGGATACACAACGCATAACTATTTAAGCTAGAAAATACATTACGAGTTATAGATTTGGCTAATGGAAAATATCATGTAAAACCTAGAAGATTTTTTTATTTTGCGTTGAACAAAATTAATTAGTAGTTGAAGGCTTTATCGGTTGAGGCTAATGATTATTATTTGATACATTTGCAGAAGGCGAATAACTGAAAAAAGACGTTCGGTAGATGAAAATACCCTGATAAGTAATGTACATTTAAGCACAATACAATACATTAGTTGGTGGCTATCGGCTGAAGGGAGAACATGTATTCATATGAGCCGCTAATGTAGGCATCATCTAAACCTAAGTGTTTCTCTCTCTCTCTCTCTCTGTGTGTGTGTGTGTGCCCATATATATATATATATATATATATATATATATATATATATATATATATATATATATATATATTAGGTGTGATACCCGTGTAGTACACATGTTGATTAAGAAAATATATATATATATATATATATATATATATATATATATATATATATATATAAATGCATAAACATTAAAAAAAATTAAGTAAAATTTTGAAATAAATACAATGGACATGATGAGTAAGTAAGTAATTCAATCTATACCATTAAAAGAAAACTATTGACATATCTTAAAGAATTTTCCTGAATCACAATTTTCAAAGACTTCTTTCTTTAAATACAACATAAAATGTCTTATTGCTAAATTTATTGTCATTGTCTAAAATTAATATTTTTAATTCATCTTTGATTTTAACTCTAACAATGCAACATACGACTGTCTATGAGTAAACATTGGTTGTCTCAAAAACTCTGAAATTTCAAGAACAAATCCGAAATCCGATGAAAAATTTCGAAATTTTAAGTGATTTTTTTTACTTAAATCTAACAAAAAAAATTTAACAAATATAGTGAATGAGAATTATATCCAATTTGGGACATGAAATAAGACATTAGATTGAAAAACCGTGACATTAAACACTTTGAAAGTATATATCGAACAAGAGTAGAGAAATTTTGTAACGTCCCAAATTCATGATAAAATTTTTCATTTTTCAATTAAGTAAAACCATCGTTCCAATCAAAAACCCAGGTGGTAAGAAAAAAAGTATCAAATACAAATATCTCGAAAAAACAATGTATCATAAATTCTCCAAAACATGTCATCAAAGGATGTGTACGATCATGTCTTCACCTTGCCCCGATCATCCGAAGTACCTGAAACATGACACTTAAACTGTAAGCCAAAGCTTAGTGAGTTTCCCCGAAAATACCAACACACACAAAAAAATAACAGTATGCATGTTGGGTCCACAGTCATCGAACTGGATTACCCCTGAGCCCACATCATGAATCTCGCTTGCCTTTCAGGCCAACAACTCATGTCTAGATTGCTCCCGATCCCACAACATAAGTTTGTTTTGACTTCTTGGCCAACAACTTATGTTCGGCTTGCTCTCGAGTTTGTTGGCTTCCTCATAGAGCAGTAATGCATCAACCCATCCGCACTATGTCGACATAGGAAACAGATAACCATATCACAACAAAAGATAAACATACAGATCTTAATAGATCACTACAACATAGCAACATCCCAAACCAGGGTACAAAATCTATCGGGCCGACATTCATGCCTACAACCCACGAGTACAACGATGGAAAAACTCACTTCACAGTCTAAAAAGATAGTTCAACGAATCACAACTCACCATACTGCCTCTACTGATCACCTATACATATAACAGGGACTCACGCTTCAATCTACTACTCAAAATACCCCAAATGACCTAAAGTCAAACTTGGTCAAAGTTAACTCCAGTTGTTCGCCATGAACTAAATTGTAGCGCCCGAGTTTTCAGGTATGAAATTATTCAATTATCCTATTTAATTAATCTAAAAGGTGGTGAAGGGGTTCGTGAGTACGCTGGGCGTACATTATGTACGCACTGCATACTCCTTGCTTGCGCATCATCGGGGTGATCCTGGCGTACGTTGGGCGTACCCATACGTACAGTGGGCATACTCAAGTTAGGGGAGAACCCTAATATTTAGGGTTTGCACCCCTATTTAATGTCCTTAAGTTCTTCAAGTGCATCACCCTTTCAGCCTCCATGGCCTTTTAGTGCTAATATCAAAACCCTAGCCATCTAGCGTGTATTTTTTAGCTTACATTGAGTGTTTGGGTGTTCTTTGGTGGTTTTGAAGAAGAAGGAAGTTTGAGAAGAAGGAAAGGAGAAGAAGGAGCTTGTAGATCCAAAGTTTATGCATCATTTCTAGCATATTGAAGGTATAAAATCTGAAACTTGATCATTCTAAGCTTAGATCTTGACTTAGGGAAGATTTTCGCATCTTTTGGTACCATAACTTGGTCTTTTGGAGTATGGGCTACTTCAGGCCATTTGAGCTATCTTTTTGGACTCTTGGGAGTGCATAGCTTCATAAAATGTATATCTTCGTGGTTAAGACTTAATCATGCATGTGTTAGTAACCAGCTAAGAGAGTTAGAGGGCTTAATTCATGGTTTGAGTCCCACTAAGGCATGCAAGTGCATAAAGTTTGAAACTTTATGGATTAAGACACTATTATGAGCTTGGATCTAAGTTTTAGACGTTAGGGCTTAATGGATTAAGACTTGGGTGCATGTTTGAGATGACTAGCCAGTACGTCGAGCATACTCTAGAGTACGATGTATGTACTGGGATAGTGCCCCGATTCTAGATCGTCATCAACGTACGTTGGGCGTACGAGCCATGTACGTCGTGTGTATGTAGTCTGTGGACTTAGAAGATTTTTGGGCTCAAGTATTGTTGGGGTTTTGACTTGTTTAGGTTTGGGCCTTAGGCCCACCTGTTGTAGCAATGCATATGTGGATTTTACGCCATGTTGGGTACTCTTAGGCCATATTTGGCCTTAAAGGCCTTATGGCTGGGCTTGGATGCCTTTTTGGATTTGTATGGATTTGGGCCTTGGTGGGAGGGAGGCCTAATGAGGCAAGGGTGAAGAAACCCTTTTTACCGTATAGTCAAGAATGAGGGTTTAGACTTTTTGGTTAGAATATTGGCCTAATTTCTAATTAGGGTTTTATACTTGTGCCTTAGGGAGAGGATTTTGCGAGTCATCCGCTAAGTGCGGTTTGATATCTTCAGTCTGAAGTGAGCTCCTTCACTATATATGTGGTCGAAGGCACCAATGTTGGCCCATTAGTTCATTATGTAGTATAATGATTGCATAGGTGACAACTGTCAGTTATGCCTTCATTTGTTTGATAACTCTGTGATTCTTTGTTATAATATTATATGGTAGTGGTAGGGGTGAAATAGACCCACTATCCGGTTCAAATAGACCGAAGGGGATTGTAAGAACCCAAATATGCTTGACAATATCCGGTTGAAATAGACCAAAGGGGATTGTAGGCACCCATATATGCTTGATAGTATCCGATAGAAATACACTGAAGGGGAGAGCAAACACCATGTAATGCCTCATTTCTGGTATATGATTTAAATAAAGTAATTTTCATTTCTTAAGGGGTACTCGACGAGTCTGTAGCCTGAATCGTCGAGTAGAGACGGGATGATCACGCAAATTGAGTTGGCTACTCGACGAGTCCATACGCTGGGACTCGGCGAGTTCGCCTGTCTGGATGAAGCCCTAATTTTAAGGGTTTGCACCCTATTTAAACACATTAATGCGCCCCAACCTCGCCCCCATCACCCTCAAAGCATTTCTTACCAAACCCTAGCCCCCTTAAAGAGTGTGTGAGCGATTGTTACCTTGTGAAGGAACTTTTGGAGCAAGTAGAACAAGGAGAAGGTTGAAGAGTTCAAGGAAGAGGATGTAGATCCAGAACACACTCATTTGTGGTCATCTTTTCTGGTAATAAAGTCTCCACCTTGCTTATTGATCTAGTAGATCTTGTTTGTCCCCAAATTGTTGCTTCTAAGCCCAAAAACCCCAAATGCTTGGTGATAAAGCCTTATGACCGGGTTATACTTCAGATCTGGACCCTCATTGCATTCTAGAAGTGTAAAGTTTAAGTTGTAGTCGTGATTGAGGTCCCTCTTGAGCTTGGAACCCCATTAAGAGCTTAGATTTGGCATTTGAAGCCTTTAAAGTCATGCATGCACATAAAGTTTGTAACTTTACGTGATAAGCATGCCCTAGAAGCTTGGATATGTGATTTGGAGCCGTTGTATGGCTTAAATCAAGTCTGTATGGGAAAAGGACTGAATGGACTCGGCGAGTCGCAAGATTGACTCGGCGAGTCATATAAAGATAGTCGTGGACTCGACGAGTTGGATGAGCAACTCGGAAAGTCCGATGAAGATTGCCTTAGACTCGACGAGTTGTTCATACAACTCGGCGAGTCGGATGAGTTTTCCCGATTAAAGTAGAGTTTGAGTGAAATAGCTTCATTCCTTCTTAGTTACACGTAAAGTTAGCAACTTTACGTGTTCAGATGGTCCCAGGAGCTTAGATCTACGAGTTAGATGCTCCGGAATGGATTAGAATCGATTGTATGGAATCTGCACGCTAGGACTCGACGAGTTGTTCTTTAGACTCGATGAGTCGAGTCGCGATTCCCCCAACTTTCTTCGATTTGCGAGTTCAGGGTGAATTGGTGAGTGGGAAAGGGACTTGGTGAGTTAAAGTCACAGTTAGTAATGGAGGGACTTGGCGAGTCTGCGCCCTGACTCGGCGAGTCCGGTCAACTGGAAGTTGACTTTGACCAGGGAGTTGATTTTGACCAGGGGTAGAATAGTCATTTTACCCTGAGGGCATTTATAAGTACCTGATCTAGTGTTTTTGGGATTTGTAACCGGACAGTTCCGGAGCAGCAGTCAGCCACTTTTAGAGTTAGCATCTCAGCAGCCAGCATTACGAGGTGAGTTTCCTTCCAGTAGGAACGGATCTACGACCACAATGCTGACCCGTTTAGTTAGCAGTGGTTCCGGACCCACGTCCGATGCAATAGTTAGAGTGCTTGATGTCTCTGTGATTCAAGCATGTTTTGTGTTATGTGTTCCGGACTTCGTTCCGATGCAGTATGTCGTATATGTGTTCATGCTAGTTGATATGTTTATGTTATGTTATATTCAGTCAATTCCGGACTTCGGTCCAATGCAGGGGACAAGGTCCTAGTCAGTTTCGGACTTCGGGACGATGCAGTCAGTTGCAGACTTCAGTTCGATGCAGTTAGTTCTGGACTTCGGTCCGATGCAGTTTCCGGACTTCGGTCCGATGCAAAGGGCAAGGCCCTGGTTAGTTTCCAAACTTCGGTCCGATGTAGTTTCCGGACTTCGGTCCGATGCAGTGGGCAAGGCCCAGTATGTGCTTTATATGTTATTATATGGTATGTGGTAGTTTGGGGGAGCTCACTAAGCTTCGTGCTTACAGTTTTCAGTTTTGGTTTCAGGTACTTCCGCTAGCAAAGGGAAGAGCTCGGGATAATGGCATCGCACACACCACAGCTTCAGCTTTTTATCCTGGGAGTTTATTTCAGATACTATGATATGTTGACATTTTTTTATCATGGCACATCTATTATAACTTTTTGAGATTTGTGACGCACAGTTTCATTATATATTATGGAGGATGGTTAGCTTTTAGTACTATTTAAACAAAAAAATTTAGGTCGTATTTTGGGTCGTTACACACCCATATATGCTTGGTTGTATGTTTGTATGGTATGTGGTATCTCATGGTAACTCACTAAGCTTTATGCTTATAGTTTTAAGTTTATGTTTCAGGTACTACCAGTTCGAAGGGTTAGGGATCGGCCTGATCACACCGCATCAGCCTGTGATTTCCGCATTTTGTACTCTAATAATGTGTTACCATGATATGCGTTTGACTTATTTGATATGAATATTGTATGTTTTGAATGAAAAAACAAAAAATTTATCTATCTTTTGGGATGTTACATAAATTATGAAGACTTCTAGTTCCACACTTCCAGAATCGTTTCTAACATTACATAAAAATATAAAAACCCTTACTTTCCAGACATGCATGTCCAATGCATGTCTTGGAATTTATTACGTCTAAATGAGGTTTTTTGGCCAAAACTTCCATACATGATACTAAAACTCGATATTACTCCAAATCCAAAGCATCAAAGGCCCTAATTTTCCTGGAGATTCATAAAGTTGCAAACTTTATGAGATCTCACTACTCTATAATCAAGGACATGAAGATTTAGGGACAAAACTCAAGATCTAACCACCTATCATGATAAAAATCAAGTCTCGGACACTTACAAGGTTCCAGAATGTTGCTACAACAAAGAATGATGGCTTGCTTGCAGATTCTAAGCTCACTTCTTCTTCTTCTTCTTCTTTTCTTTAATGGCTTCAAAAAGCACCAAAACAAGGTTTAAACAAAGGAGGAGGGGATTAGGTATTTCAAAATATCAAAGAGGTTGAGGGTGAGCAAACCTTCTCCTCTGCATTCCTTTAAATAGGGAGCAAAAACCGAAAATAGGGTTTTTTCATTCGCTAGCTGCCATGTCGTGGCCATATACTGCCACGTCATGGCTACCTTAAATGAACCAACGATTTTTCTTAAAGAGTCACGTCGTGGTGCATTTCCCACGTTGTGGCAACCTTAAAATGCTTAAAATATTGGAAATTGAATTACCTCGGGATCCAGATGTTACAATTCTATCCTACTTAATTCAGATTTCATCCTCGAAGTCCGCCGCTGTGAATAACTCGGGGTTGTGCTCCTGCATCTCAGCGTCAGGTTCCCAAATCCATTTGGAACCCTTCCGATGATGCCATTAAACCTTGGCCAATGGGACCACCTTGTTACGCAAGGTCTTCGACTTCCTATCCAGAATCGCTACTAGTCTTTCAATATAGTTCAGACGATCATCGACCTTAATATCGTCCAATGAAACCACTGTCAAATCATCAACTACACACTTCCATGACTGTGGAACATGACAAGTGTTGTGGATCTGTCTGAGCTCCTCAAGCAGATCCAACCAATAGGCTACCTTGCCTACCTTGACAATCACTTGAAACGACCCAATATATTGGGACCCCAATTTCCCCCTCTTCCTGAAGCATGTTACACCCTTCCAGGGTGATACACTTACTAAAACCATGTCGTCGACCTTGAAATCTAACTCGGATCGATGTCTGTCAACATAACTCTTCTGCCGACTCTGAGCTGTCTGTAACCTCTTCCAGATCTGTTGGATAAGCTCTGTCATCTGAAGGACTACCTCGTTTCTTCCCATGACCTTATGACGGACCTCTTTCTAACAGACTGGGCTACGAAACTTCCTCCTATAAAGAATCTCAAATGGCAGTGCATCGATACTGGAGTGATAGTTGTTGTTATAAGAGAACTTAGCTAGAGGAAGGCAGGAGTCCCAAATCCCACCGAAATCGATAACACAAGTTCTTAACATATCCTCGTGCGTCTGAATGGTCCACTCGCTCTGGCCTTCAGTCTGCGGATGATAGGCAGTGCTAAAATACATTCTCGTACCCAGTTCCTCGTGGAATCTTTGCTAAAATCAAGAAGTGAACCGAACATATCGATCAGATACAGTGGAAACTAGAACACCATGTTAAGCGACAATATCGTGCACATACACATCGGCCAATTTCTCAGCCGAGGAGCTTTGCTAAATAGCTAGAAAATGGGTATTCCTGGTTAGACGGTCCACAATATCCCATATTGCATCAAATCCCTTAGCCGTCCGAGGTAACTTGGTGATAAAATCCATGATGGTTTGCTCCCATTTCCACATCGGAATCTCCAAAGGCTAAAGCTTGTCATGCGGCCTCTGGTGCTCGGCCTTGACCATTCGACAGGTCATGCACCTCTCAACATACTGGTATATCTCCCTCTTCATGCACTACCATCAGTAACTGAATCTCAAATCCCGGTACATCTTGTTGGCTCTGGGGTGTATTGAAAATCTAGACTTATACGTCTCCTCCAATATAGTATACCTGACCCCGCCAAAGTATGGTACCCAAACTCGACCGCAACGGGTCAACAATTTATGGCTATTAGTAGAAAACCTATCAATTTCACCCCTGATTTTCTCCTGCTTCAAGTTTTCCTTCTTAATTCCTTCGGCCTGAGCCTCCCTAATCAAATCCAGAAGCCGTGAATCGATAGAAATCCTCAAACACATGCTCCTAATATAAGAACTAGCCGACTTGCAACTCAATGCATCAACGACTACATTCGTTTTCCTTAGGTGTTAAAGAATCTGATAGACATAATCATTGACCACGTCAAGCGATCTATGCTGCCTCATATTTAGGTTTGGCTTATCCATGAGATACCTTAAATTCTTATGATCTGTGTAGATGGTACACCGAACCCCATAAAGATAATGTCATCAAATCTTAAGGGCAAATACCACCACCCCTAACTCCAGATCATGTGTCAGATACCGAACCTCATGCGATTTCAGCCACCTAGAAGCATACACAATAACCCTCCCTTGCTGCATAAGCACCGCCCCCATCCCGGTGGTAGAAGCATCATAATAAATAAAAAAGTCCTCCATACCCTCCAGGAGGGTCAACACTGAGGCCTCACATAATTTCGGTCTTAGTGTCTCAAAAGCAACATGCTGCTCAGACCTCCAATGAAAATCCATGCCCTTCCTCATCAAACGGGTGAGGGGCACAACAACCTTGGAGAGATCCTGAATGAACCTCCGATAATACCCTACTAAATCCAAGAAACTCTTGATCTCTTAAGGAGACTTCAGGACCTCCCACTGCATGACTGCCTCAATCTTGGTCGGGTTGATCAAAATCATGTTCTGGTTAACATGGTGCCCCAAGAATTGGACCTCCCGTAACCAAAACTCACACGTCGAGAACTTGGCATAAAGCCTCTCCTGTCCCAAAACTCCCAGAAGCTCTCGAAGGTTCTCCTCATGCTACTCTCCGGTCTTGGAATAGACCAATATATCATCGATAAAAACAATGACCGAAAGATCAAGCATCGACTTGCACACCCTATTCATCAAGTCCATAAATGTTGCTGGTGCATTGGTGAGCCCAAACGGCATCACCACAAACTCGTAATGGCCATAACATGTTTGTAACGTTGTCTTCTCTATGTCCTCCTCTCTAACTCTCATATGATGATACCCTAACCTCAAATCGATCTTAGAGAACCAATATGCATTATGCAACTGATTAAAGAGATCATTAATTCGTGGAAGTGGGTAACAGTTCTTCACCATCAACTTGTTCATCTCCCAATCATTAATGCGCATCTGGTGTGAACCATCCTTCTTCTTTACAAAAAAAATCAGTGCTCCCCAAGGAGAACTACTCGGTCTGATAAAATGCTTGCCCAACAGCACCTGAAGCTAAGAGGACAACTCCTGCATCTCAGGTGGTGCTAAACGTTATGATGCCTTAGCAATCGAGGTCGTACCGGGAACCAAATCAATCTTGAACTCGACCTGTCTTGCAGGAGGCACAATGAGTAATTCCTCCGTGAACACATCTGGTAACTCTCTAACTATAGGCACATCTGAAATCGAAACCCCCTTCTTTACTTGGGTGTGAACTACATATATGAGATAACCCATGCACCATGCTGCAAATACTACCAGGCCCCAACAACAGAACAAAAGGCTGATCCAACCCTGGTACCCTCTCTAAAAATAATCAGTTCTCCCCCACTCAGGGTTTAAACTACCACCCACTGACCCTCATAGTCAATTATCATACCAACCTGGTGAACCAATCCATTCCTAATATCACACACACATCCCCTATAGGGATAGGGATCAAATGGATCAGGTAAGACACCTCGAAAGTCTCCAAGGTACAATCCCAAAAAATGCTGAATGTAGGAACCCCATGCTCGTTGGCGATAGAAAATCTCAACGGGCAATCCAACTCTCTATGAGACATATCAAAAGTCCTACTGAAGGACCAAGACACAAAAGGCCAACTCACACCCATGTCAAAAAGCAAAAGATCAAGTAAGGAGTTCACTAACAAGGTACCTAACAGAAATACAATCATAGGCATACGAAACATATCGGTAATGATGTCCGACGCCACCTTGGCCTCCTCTGCTGTGAGCTGAAAAGCATGACCTCGATCCCTCGGGGGTTCCACCATGACCAGGCATCCATCCGTGATCCTCAAAGTAGTTGGGGATGGTGTATGCACTGGTTTGGCAGCTAGCAAGGGATAGTTGGCATTAACATGGTCAACCTGCTCAAAATGATAACAAATTCGGGTGCTTGCTAACTGTGCATGTTGTCGACAATCCCTCGCATAATGCCCCTCTTTGACAAAATTTTGGCACCCAGAAGAAGATCAGAAAACACCCAAATGAACCTTGCTGCACTTGTCACAGGTATGCCCCTATGTCCCCTAGATCGCGAATCAGCGGGCATGAACCGCTTCACTGTAGGCTGTGACTAAATGGGAACCTACCTCTTCTCCCTCACATGAGCCTTAATCTCAATATCCCATCTCCACACGACATCCTGAAGCTCGGTGAGGGTACTATAGCGTTGGTAAATATAAACTATTGAATGTCAGTATTAAACATGCTCAAGTACCGCACCATCTGAGCCTGCTCCATAGCAGTATACTCCAGACAGAAAAGATCCCTCTTATTAAACATCTTGGTGATCTCCATTAATGACTCCGTCGTCTTCCTCAAATCCAGATACTCCTGAGCCAACCTCTCCTTCTCCACCAAGAGAACATAACTAATGTGAAAACATCTGTGAGAACTACTCCCAAGCAACAGTTGTCCTCTACTTAGGATTATACAAATCGGTAAATAGGTTCCACCAGCCCTTCACATCTAGTAGAAGAGGGTCCAGGTCGCACCTAACCTTCCAGCCCTTCGGACAGGAGCAGGTGAAAAAACAACCCTCCACATTAGAAATCCACCTCATAGCTGACATGACCTTACTGAACTATATATTTTAGGTGATTATTTTAATATATTTGATTATAATGTTATATTTTTAGATATATGATACTTAATATGCTTGAAAATGTTTAGTTACAATTAAAATGGGATCTGGGATGCAAAAGAAGGAGAACGGAGGTGAAAAAGACACAAAAAGGATGTTATTGGCAACTTGATCCCTCGTCCGTACTTTGACCATATCTTATGGATCGTAACTCCGGTTGACAAGATTCAAAATGATTTGAAAACTAGAAAAATTTCGGACGACTTTTGCGTTTTGAGAAAAGTCTGATTCCCTGTGACCACGATGTAGCGAAGCCATATCCACGGATTGGAAAATCTAGTTTTTGCGTGGACGTGAAGTTTCAATTTCCCACGGCGTGGCAAGTTTTTGGCCACGCCATGGAGACGAAAATTCTATAAAAGCACGATATTTTAAACCCTAATCGGTGTGCAACATTTGGGGGGCTATAGGTGCGACTTTTACTTCGTTTTGAAATCCAAAAACCCTCCAAGTATCGATTGTGAAGCTAGAGAATCAACTGGAGCAAGGATTTGAAAATTCACCGAGATTTCACTTCGAGTTTGCTTGATAATCGTGTCTTGCAATCTTTTGGTGATATTTTTCTGCTAGTTTACTGAATATGGTGTAAAAATGAAATGTCCCAAAAATTAAGACTACAAATTTTGATTTTTAAATTAATAAAACCAATATCCAAAACAATCTCATAAAAACCATAGTAAAATATCAGAGTATCTCAAATAACATCCGATTACAATCAGAGTCATATAAAATGCGGAACAACATGGTGTGTGCACTGCAATCATTATGAGCTTTTCACTTTTGAACCAGAAGTACCTGAAACATAAACTAAAAACCGTAAGCACAAAGCTACATGAGTTCCCCAAAATACAACATACTATACATATCAAACATATAATGCCCCCCCCCCCCCATCACCCCCCTCGACATCGATCCCCACTCGAAATAGATCTGTCAGTCATCAGGCCCCACCCGGTATACATACAAATATATAAACACATGCAAAAACCAAAAAGATAAATAACATACAATATAATCATCAGGCCCCACCTGGCATCCGACCCTGCCTGGTAAACATATCAGAAAACATACATGCAGAGCCACACAGACAACAAGCATCTTAATCATAATAAACCATTGGCGGGCATTAATGCCTTCGACCCACTAAACATAGTGAGGAAACTCACCTCAGTCTGCTGAATCTCTCTGATAAAAGCTCGGACTGCTGATCTGAAAAATCCCGCGCAAACATCATTAATAATACCCAATTAATAATTGGGTATTAATCTAAAATCAAGAATCTAGATCACATGTCCAACATCCAGGGTAGAAGACCCTTTTACCCTTTTTCCTACTTAGCCCAAATCAAGGCCCAACCCATTTGCTCCCTAAAGGCCCAATTTCTTAAATGGCACCCAAATCCCAATATGACCCAATCTAAGAAAGCCCAAAGTCCATAAATTATCTATAGGAGTTAAGGGGCCAAGCCGAAACGAAACATAGCCCAAAGACCCAAGCCCATAAGTTCTTTGGCTTACAATCTAGCATATGCTCGGGCGTACTAGGCTTGTATGCTCTACGTACACAATCGATTCGGAAAACAGGTTTGCATCCAGTACACTCGTCGTACCTAGGGGTACCCCCTGCGTACTAGCCTGATCCCAAACCTTTTTCCAAACGACTTAATCACTTCAGAACTTATCATCCGATCCACAAAATATCATCATATTTAGGTCCTAACCCATAAAGTCGAAGGCTTTAAGCCTTTGCATGGCTAAAAACACCCCAAGGTCAAATTTTAGCATCTTATCTCCATAAAGTGAAACATCAACTTTGCATGGTCGCACAAAACCCATGAAGGTGACATTTTAAGCATTAGGGACATAAAAAACGTCCAGATCTAGAGACTAAGTTCATGGAGTAACCTTTACTCACAAGAAAAAATCAAAGGAACTAAAATAAGCCATGAATTACCCGCATACTGGCTCTACAAAAAGAGATGTCAAGATAAAAACTTTTTACATTCAATAGCTTGCAAAGGAGGTGACAACTATGGATCTTTAAGCTTCACTCCAAACAATGAATCTTCAATAACCTTCTATCTCTTCAAAATGCACAAGAAAACACTAATATCATTCACAAGATCTCAATAACACTAAAATGGTGGCTAAGGGTCGAGATTAGGGTTTTAGAGATATGGAGGCTGATAAGAGGCAAGGCTCAAGGGACATAATGAGCTTATATAGGGGTAAAACCATAAAGATTAGAGTTTCAAGTAGGCTAGAGTATGCCTTGCGTTCTCCCACGTACGCCCAACGTACGTGGGTGCATTCGCGATCCGTCAATGGGCTAGTACGCTAAGCGTACTCATAGAGTACGCCCCGCGTACTAGCTAGGGACTAAAAATGAAAGAAATTTTGAATTAAGGGCTAAAAGAATCATATCAATTAATATCGAATGTTACAAAAAAAAACCTTTACTTTCAATAGATGTTGATGATCCCTCATTGATATGATTTGATTTTGTTAGTAGGATTATTGAGTTTGGTTTTTACTTGTATTCAATTGATTGATTTGCCTTTCATGTTAAATTTATGATTTTTATTGTTTATTGCTGAGTATTATCAGGATTGGATAATGAGCTTATATAGGGGTAAAACCATAAAGACTAGGGTTTCAAGTAGGCTAGAGTATGCCCTGTGTTCTCCCACGTACGCCCAACGTACGTGGGTGCATTCGTGATCCGTTAATGGGCTAGTACGCTAAGCGTACTCATAGAGTATGCCCCGCGTACTAGCTAGGGACTAAAACTGAAAGAAATTTTGCATTAAGCGCTAAAAGAATCATATCAATAAATCTCGAATGTTACAAAAAAAAAACCTTTACTTTCACTAGATCTTGATGATCCCTTGTTGATATGATTTGATTTCGTTAGTAGGATTATTGAGTTTGGTTTTTACTTGTATTCAATTGATTGCCTTTCCTTTCATGTTAAAGTTATGATTTTTATTATTTATTGCTGAGTATTATCAGGATTGGATAATAATTCTATCTTGATGTACTTGAATCATATGAATCTATGATCATTAGGTTTGTATGACTACGACTTTGATCATCAACCTAGGGTTAGGCAATATTAATCAGTGACTTTAACTGTGTTAGCGAGCATAGATATCCATGATATGCTTAGATTGGTTGTCATGACAATTGTCGAGAAATCACTAGATCATATCGTTTATAGTTCAAATATATTTAATTAATTATGTGTTTACTAATTGCATGATCATTGTGTTAGTTGTTCATTAATTATTAGTACTATGAAATCTGATTAAGATAACTAGTCATATTAAAATTCGGTAATCAATTCACTAATCCATTGCACTTCTAATAAATCAAACATAAAAGCTTGGGGGTTTCGAATTCTAGTGAAAGTACTTATTATCTTTTGTTTTAACTGAGTTCATTATTTCATTTGAATAATAGAGCGTTAAAACTAGTTTAAATTAGTTTACACAAAATCCACCTTTTAGTTTACTGTTATTAATTTAATTAACATTTGAACTATTTGATCTAAACCATCACGTTCCCTGTGTTTGACACCATTTCTTACCATAACTATGTTACTTCACGACTAGGTACTGTTGGGTCAAAAATATGGTTTATACTTTGCTTTTCTAGGAAAATATATTTTTATGTAATGTTGTATATGTTTGCAGTTTGTGTGTACGGTCGTACACAGGGTGTGCGGCTGTACACATGTGTATGGATGGAGGTCCATATAAATAGAGGAGTGTATGTGGGAGTGTACAATAAGAAGAGAGAAGGCGAGAGAAAGTTAGAAAGAAGAGTGTGTGTGTGAGAGAATCTATTGGAAGGAGCATCAATCATATCGTCAATACATTAGATTCAAGTGATTCTTCTTCTCATTCTCTTCTATATTGATCTAACATCATCCAATTGATTGAGATTCTGTACCATCAATTGGATCTGATTGATACACAAGCAATTTTGGGGACTTACAATTGGTATCAGAGCCAATTCAGTGTCAATTTTGAAGAACTTTGAAGATGTGCAGTTGGAGTTTGAAGGTGTGCGGTTGGAACTTTGAAGGTGTGCGGCTGGAGTTTGAAGGTGTGCGGTTAGAGTGTGCGGTTGGAGTGTACGGATTGAGTGTGCGGTTGGTGTGTGCGGTTGGGACCCAGGCTTGTAATGACCTGGGTCCCCAAATCTAAATAATCCCGCTCATTGTGCAGGAACAGCTGCGGAGGAATGTCGTCAAACCTTGGTACATCGACAACGGTTGTTCCAGGCACATTGAGATGAGACATCTCCCAACTGCACGTCATTCAGACTTTTGATGGGGGCTATGTTTCCTTCACGGGAGGAGATGGAGGGAAGATCACTCAAAAAGGAATAGTTGTAAATGGAGTGCTGAGTTTTGAGAATGTCATCTACGCTCCTGAGTTAAAGTATAGCTTGTTCAGTGTCTCACAGATCAGCTTATAGACTACGGATAATGATATAAGAAGGAGTTAGTGGTGTTCTTAAAGTGACGTCTCCAACTTTTGATCAGATGGCCGACACCTTTCAACCGATATGGATACAACTTCAAGGATTCCTCCCCTTAATTCTGCTATTCCTACATCTGTGCCATCCACAAGTGATTCGACACTGACACAAATCTCCCTGCCTTCTGTAAAAAGAAGTCGACTCGATCCGAGGCATGGAGTGTTTATTTAAGATCAAGAACCACCAGTCCAACAACCCTCCATAGCTGCTACACCAACTCAATTGACCCTAAAAGGACCAAGTAATGTTAGATCTTCATTTGAAGTCAGGAGTTCTTCTGCTCCTGGGGGTTATTCTCCTCCACAACCTGCGCATGATGTTGCCTCTTTGAGGCTTGCCAGGTTTCTTGCTCAACAAGATTCAGATCCTTTACCTCGTGGCAAATGAATATCAGTAGGTGAAGGAAGTTCAGGGGGAGCAGGCCCATCTATCTCAGAGCTCAAGGAGGAGATCACTACTCTTAAACAGAAGATCATCGAAAAAGAGGTTCTGATCGGAAACCTCGATATTCGAGTTTCCGAGCTTGAAGAAGAAAATTTTCAGAAGTCTAAACATATCTCTGATCTCCAGCTTAATCTTAGTGCCCTATCAGCAGGCTACTCTGACTTGAAGAATAAACTTATTGCAGAATTTGGTGACAAGTTCAAGACCACAGTCAAAGAGCCATGCGCCACTGTAGTGATCAAGTTTCAAGATAGCGATTGCGCTATTCGTCTTGTTTGATGCCAAAGATCTTCTGCAATTCAGGAAGCGATACATACACACCTTGGTGATGCTGATTAGAAAGACCGAGTCTATGCTAGCCACAAACCAAGGGGGAGACTGTTATGTCAAAATTTGTTGGTTTGGGCTACGCATCTATCTGTATAAGTCTGACGTGCTTCTGATCGAAGAAGACCTGATTCCATGCTAGCTCAAACCAAGGAGGAGATTGTTAGGTCACAATTTTGTGGTTTGAGCTAGGCATTCATCTTGTATAGGTCTTGGTAGGGTCTTGGGATTTGCTATGTTGGTTGTAGTATGTTAGCGAGTGTGTGCGGCCATACATGCGTGTGCGGCTGCACACTCTGTGTGCGACCATACACATGTGTGCGGCTGCACACTTTGTGTGTGGCCATACACGCTTGTGCGGCTGTACACACGTGTGCGGCTGGTGGTCCTATAAATAAAGTGTGTCTGTGTCAGTTGTAGAGAGACGTCAGTGACGTATGTGTGTGTTTTCCCAAGGTGTACCTGACATTTATGCGTAATAGATGTGTGCATGCTTGGATTAATTCTTCTTCTACTCCTTCTACACTTTATTTGATTGTTTGCCTTAATTGATCACTAATTTGGATCCTTAGATCAGGACTTTACAATTGGTATCAGAGCTTGGTTGTATCAATCAATTTTTTCAGATCTGGAGCTTATTTGATCTTATTTTGAAAAGATAATAGCGTTTTTGGATAGATCTCGCAAAAATAAGGCGGGGGGGTTACTTCTTTGCATTTTTCATAAAAACGAGTTTTGGAGCAAAAAAAGGTGAAAAACGTCGTTTTTTCGCGAATCTGTCGAAGGTGTGCGGCCAGACTTTGAAGGTGTACGGTTGATCTCATGAACGTGTGCGGCTCAGCAGCCTTGGTGTGCGGCTCGGACGTGTGCGGCTCGGTGTGCGGCCTCGGAGTGTGCGGTTCCATCTCGGTCTCCGGTCCTCGTCCTCGTCCTCGCATTGCAACCTCGCTTCGCAGCCATCATCGCACAACAACTTCACATTTAAAAAAAAAAAGGAACGGATTTAAGTTGCCGGGAATCGAACCCGGGACCTCTTGGTCATTGATACAACACCTTAACCAACTCGTCTAGGAGGCTCTTTGTTTCAATCTTCCGAAATTTGAGATATAATTCGTTCTTTTCGAACCTAATTTCGCATTTTTGTCATTTTCAGCCCAAAATTGATTTTCCTTTAATTTAAAATTCTTTTTCCAACCAAAAATTTTAGTTTTTAATTTTTGACTTTTGATTTAAAACTTTGACTTTGACTTTTAAAATTTGGCCTTTGACTTTAAACTTTGACTTTATCGTTTGATTTTTAATTTTTTCAAATTTGGCTTTTCGGTTTGACTTTTGAGTTTGACTTTTTAAATTTGACTTTTAAGGTTGACTTTCTCGGTTTTTAAGTCAAAGGGCAATTAAAAATATAAAAAAATTAAAAATAAATTAAAAATAAATAAATAAATAAATAAAAGGAAAATAAGTTCCACATCAATTCCGGTAAATGAAGTTTCATGTACTCCATCTTGTAAAGCTACGATTAAATTTCTTCGCGAACAAATTGATTTATTAAAAAGAGAAAATGAGGACCTCAAATACGAAGGCTATACTCTTAGGAAAGGACAGAAACCGTTAAAAGCTCAATTAGAAACCAAAATCAAGGATTTCCGGAAATTACAAGAAGATTACAGCAACAAGTGTGAAAATTATGATCACATTAAGAAAAAACTTGATGTTGTAACTGAAAAACTTGACGCTTTGAAAATAAAGTGTGGAAAAACAGATGTTAGTTTCAAAAATTACACTGCGTCAACTAGGACAGTCGAGTCCTTATATGAAACCCAATTAAAATTCAAAGAAAATCAAAACAAGGGTCTAGGGTATGATAGTGTTCCTCCACCTTTCAATCATCACTACACATCCATCCCTATACACAGGACGAAATTGACAAGGAGGCACATCTTCGATATGGCAAACTAGCTAGATTTGTGTCAGGAGGTATTCAAGTTGAAGATACTAATGCTTCTACTTTATGTGTAGGTAAAGTAGCAGAGGATGAGAACAAGGAGAACACCATTGAACAAACCAACATCTCCTTGAACTCTGAATTTGTTGCTTCGAACTCAACTGCTTCTGATCAACCTGCCGTTGAGAAATACAGGTCACCAATTTCAACGCAACAGAGTTCTTGTTGCAAGTGTGCATGTGGGAACAATCAGAAACAAGGCAAGGATACGCCACCAGGGGCAAAAAGAAACAACTCCACAATGAAGAAAAAGACATGTTTTCACTGTGGAACACCTGGACACATCGCCAGAAATTGTCCAAATCGTGCATACGTTCCCTACTACGCACAAGGCTGGCAGAATACGCCAAGAAGGAGATACTTCAAAAGAAACCCCTCAAGGTCACGTTCAGACCATGATGACTGGAACGCGCAGAAGGCCAAGAATTAAACTCCCAAGAACAAGAAGGGAAAGTCAGCCAAGAAGTCCAATCCAAGAGAAGCTCCAGTGAAGCCAAGAATGGTTAGGTCAAAGTCATCTCGACGATCGGCTTCAAGTTCCAAAGCAAGTACTGAGCCACCCATCAGATCGAAAAAGAAATGGGTTAAACCCAACTACAAATGGGTTCCAAAGGCTCACTCTCCAAAATCTTCTAACGATTCTAATATTTCTACATCGTCTGTTTGTGATAAGCAGGACATGTCATGGGAGAGTACCATGCAAGGATGACAAAGGTCAACCCAGTTTCAAAATAGACTGGGTTCCAAAGACTAATTGATCCCGCTCTGTGTTGGAGCAGCTATGGAGGCATATCATCAGACTTCGGTTTGTTGGTAGTGGCTGTTCCTGGCACTTGATAGGGGACATCTCTCAACTGTACAACATTCAAACATTTGTTTGAGAGTATGTGTCCTTGCGGGAAGGGAAGAAAGGAAGGGATCACATGGGGTTTGTGCTTAATGGCATGAAGAATTTTCGGATCTGTTCTGAGATTACGCGTGCTGTTTTCAGACCTTCTAGATGCAAATTCAATCGGTGACTTACGGTTTGAGTTTTCTTCTCTATACTCCTGAGTTTTCTTAAGCTGATTCGCTTTAAAGACAAATTTTTTTTTATGATAGTTTAAATTTGCGCATTTACTTTCATTTTTCTCCTATGCACAAATTTAGGGGGAGAAATAAAAACAAAACAAAAATTTTAAAATTTTAAAAAAATAATTAAATTAGAAAATCAAAAAATAAGAATATGTTGGTTATGGAATGTGCTTGTGGGAGATGTTTTGGGAAGTGATATTATCAAGTGGTAACAGGCAATCTGAGTCTACGTAACTTACCCAAAGTTGAAGGGTCTATGCTCTGATTTGATGCGTCGGTAGGCACGAAAGATTCTAAATGGACTTGACTAGGAAAAGTTGAACTTAGGAAATTCTTAGTCTTGAAAAATTTTGACCTAGTTAGATCCGTTCAGCCTGACAATACGACGCTCGGATAGGTTGAGCAGGGAGATATATATGAGAATCTACTCGTCACATTAATTGAACTCGTATCTGGAACCGTGGTTTAACTTTTCCTCCATGTGCGGATTCTGTCCTTAATTCTGGTATTGATGGGGCAACTGGTAAATTCCGATAAATTAGGTCTGTAGAAAATCATTTTCTTTCTTTCTGTCTGTTAGTCATATGTTACCTCCTCTGCGTGATTGGAAGAGATCCGACCTGGACTGTAACATATGCAACTCTATTTCTCTGCATATTATACACACACACACACACACACATATATATATATATATATATATATATATATATATACATATGAAATTCCTCTTATATGTTAGCCATATGTTGTCTCCTTTGTGTGACTAACAATCCGACCTGGTACACAGCATATGCACTATAAGTGATAATACTCTGAATCTATCTTCTCCCCTAATGATGGTCTGCTCATCCGATGTAAGGAGTACTCTGGAAGTCCTTGATTACCAGGGCATATCTGGAAGCGGGAAACATGTTCCAGTACAATTAAAATTGAACACTCAAAGATTGTCTATAGATCTCGCTGCTCAATTTAGGTGGATAACAATATCCCTGTTCGTTGTCAGCTGAATGGTCCTTAAGATATAGTATCTAGAAACTTAGGATCAGATATAATATCTAGGAACTTAGGATCACATTGTCTTGTCACTTATAGTATGTCCTAATTTTGTCACAATTTTTCGTGTTTAAGTGGACAACAATACCGGCGATCGACCAGACAAAGACGTGAAGATGGAAGGTACCGACAAGCGGATAAAGGCTGTCTAAAAAACTTTGATCCCAAATCATTCTTAAAGTTAGATATCATTTTATTTTTGTTAAATTTGTGCATAGAGGAAGGGGAGAATTAAAAAAAATTCAAAAATCAAACAAAAATCAGAAAATTAAAAAAAAAATTCCAAAAATAGTGTTATCTCTTGTTCAGAAAATCCAAAAATATTTTTGTTTCTGTTTTTATTTTTCCAAAAAATATCAAAAATCCAAAAAATATTTTTTTTGTGTGCTAATTTTTCTTTTAGTTTTGTTTTGTCTTGACAAGTGATTTCAGGCGTAGATGAGACTCGTGGATACTGTATTGAAGATCTTCTGAGCCAAGGCTTCATCCGTGAGCATCGAAGAATTTGCATTCGAAGGAGCAAGAAATGAATATTATTCTTTCAACATTTAATTTGTCAACCCCAGAAGCAAGGTGAATGTGAAATTGAAGATTATGTGACGGATTGCATTGAAGCCTCCTCAATCAGTCTGCTACTATCTTAAACCTGCTGAAGTGATCCAGTAGATTATTTCTCTTCGTTGTTCTCTCTGAAGATTCTCATGCTGAAAGCGCTATCTTTCAAGAATCAGTACATCAAGCCTCCTCACCCAATGTGCGTTCAATGTCAAATTTTGAAGAAAAACTCAACCGCTCAAGATGAATTCATTTATTGAAGATTCATATGTTCGTCTTGATGCTGTGAAGATATTTGAAGATTAATGCTGAAGCCAAGCTCCCGATGAAGATTAACAAGAAAAAGCCAACTACTTTTTAGGGGGAGTTTGTTGGGCCAATTAGAAAAGAAAGCTATAAACCAAGGGGGGGATTGTTGGGTCAAAATATGGTTTATACTTTGCTTTTCTAGGAAAATATATTTTTATGTAATGTTGTATATGTTTGCAGTTTGTGTGTACGGCTGCACACCCTGTGTACGGCCGTACACAGGGTGTGCGGCTGTACACATGTGTATGGCTGGAGGTCCATATAAATAGAGGAGTACATGTGGGAGTGTATGGTAATAAGAGAGAAGGTGAGAGAAGAGAGAGAGAAAGTTAGAAAGAAGAGTGTGTGTGAGAGAGAATCTATTGGAAGGAGCATCAATCATATCATCAATACATTAGATTCAAGTTATTCTTCTTCTCATTCTCTTCTATATTGATCTGACATCATCCAATTGATTGGGATTCCGCACCATCAATTGGATCTGATTGATACACAAGCAATTTTGGGGACTTACAAGTACATTGCCTATTTGTAATTAAGACTAGTTGAGATTAGATAAGACTTTATAAATAAAAAAACTAGTGCAAATAAAACACACCAAGTTTTCGACGCTGTTGCCAGGGAACGATTGCGTTTATTTTGGATTTTATTTATTTATTTATTGATTAAATTTTGTATATAGTTTAGTTTTTAGTTTTTATTTTATTTTTTATATAGATACTATTGATGCTATTCTTGAGCATGAGTTGCAGGAACTTGATGATCTATTTGATCCATAAAAAGATTTGGAGGAGCTGGAGAGGTTGCTAGATTAAGACTTGGACAAAGAACAAAAAAAAAACTGAATTATAGGATCCATGATGTGGTGTGATCATTACCATGACATGGACCCCTGTTTTTCCGCTTTGTATTCGAAGCATGGCGTGACGATTCCAACTTTGGAGAAAGTTTTGATGCATAATCCATTTCTGATGAGTGTCCAACCACTTCCAAACCTTGTCAACATTCTTGAATTTTATGGATTCAAGCCCGACCTACCAATTTTCGAAAACAAAAGTCAAATCTTACGAATCAGCCCAAAAGGAATATTAAATCCAACGGGTGGATTGACACCGATTTTATTAGAAGTTTATTAAGTTGAGAGACCAACTCAATACTCGTACAAAAAGAAGCGCTTATTGGTAGGCAACCCGAATTTTAAATTAGTTTGCATTTATTTTCCTTTTATTTTTTATTTGTAACTTTTATTTTTAGTTTTATTTTGTAAAAAAGTGATTTTGATGATTCTTATTTTTATTTCAAGCGAATTTTCAGCTAAGAAATTGATGATCGGCAAAAATGCAAGCATGGGGTGGAGTATTATAAGAAGAAGGCAAGAAGCGTGACACACAAATAAGTGTGGGGTATACATTTGACATGGAGCTAAAACCGATGAGTCTTTTGTATTATCAATGCTACATATGGGAAGAAATTGATACGAGGGACCGGTCGAGAAATTAGCTACTTCCAGACTAGTAGATTCATTTGGCGATGAAGAATTAAGAGTTTTCACGAAGATGCGATGCGAGCCTAGCCACCTCAAGACATGAATTTTTATTACATCGTGACTACTTTCCTGCCATTCGAAGACAGCGACACACCAATTCTCACTATGCTTCGTGACAAAGACTTTGTCGTGAGCTCCAGATTTTATAGGGACCACGCCATGGCCTATTATCTGCCACGACGTGGCAACGCCCCAATCATATTTTCGAGCTATGAAGATTAGTTGTCCGCCTCTTATTTTGTTGCCAAGAGTTCATTATTTTCAGCAATGATATTTGTTTCCGAAGTGTTCCAATAGACAAATTCAAGCTAGTATCAACAAGCAACCCACAACAATCAATCCAATCTCGCGACTATATAACCAAGGCAAGTTTATTCCTTATCTCCCTCTTTTATTTTATAAGCTTTTAATTGTTTTTATACAATGAGGGAATTGTATAATTTAAGTGTGGGGTAAGGAATTGATAAAGGAAAATAGCATGCTAGATTGAAAAAATATATATGCTAGATTAAAAAAATTGAAAATTGAAATTTTTGCTTGTATTAGAACTAAGTTTGTTAGTATTGGGTGGGATAATTTGATGCAAATTTAAAGGTTTAGTTAAGATAATATGCTATAATATATTTGTGGTTTCCTAATTCTAGTGACATCATGAGATAAAAATGCAAACATGTGTAGTTTGAGGGACATAATATGTTTTGCATCATGTACTTGAAATGTATCTAGGAAAGCTTATGCAGTCATTACACTTTAGACTAATACCTTTAACCAATAAAGGTTGAGGTTAAGTTCATTTTCTTAAGCATATGTTTTTCTTTTAGGTTTTAGTTTGAGAGAAAATGGCGTGATACGGAAAAAAGAAAAAAAATGAAAAAAGTTGTGAAAAGCGAAAAAAAAAACAAGAAAAAAAAAGTTGTTGTGTAAATAAAAGTTTGCAAAGTATGTAGATCTTAAAGAAGTGAAGAATAAGGAAAATTGCCAAGGGATCATTTGATTTGTAAATTTTCTTTCTAGGTTATTTTATCATATGTATGCTTAGGAAATTAACAAAAATTACCTTGAGGTTAAAAAAGTTTTTTGAGGATGTATTCGGAGGAATGAAGAAATGAGTGTTATTCAAAATAAGTGGGGAATGTTTATGAGACTTGTGAGTATTTAGGACATGGGAAGTAATAAGGGCCTAGACACAAATATATGCATTGAGGCGAGACATGATTTTCAATTTCAAATTGGGTTACTCTATGTGATGTTGGTGGGAAAAGTTTTGATATAACATAATAACAATCTAGTTTGTTTGAGGACAAACAAAAGATAAGTGTGGGGTATTTTGATATGACCTTATTTAACTATATATTTTAGGTAATTATCTTAATATATTTGATTAAAATGTTATATTTTTAGATATATGATGCTTAATATGCTTGAAAATGTTGAATTACATTTAAAATGGGAGCTGGGATGCAAAATGAGGAGAACAAAGCTGAAAAAGACACAAAAATGATGTTGCTAGCAGCTTAAACCCTCGTCAGTGTTTTGACCATATCTTAAGACTCGTAACTTTGATCGAAGAGATTCATAATGATTTGAAAACTAGACAAAATTCCGGACGAATTTCATGTTTTGAGAAAAGTCTGATTCCCAGTGACCACACTATGGCAAAGCCTTCTCCCCATCGTGTCAAATCTAGTTTTTGCGTGGATGTGAAGCTTCAATCTCCCACACGTGTGGCAATTTATAAAAACACAGTATTTTCAACCCTAATCGGGGTGCAGCTCTTGGAGGGCTATATGTGCGACTTTTACTTCGTTTTGAAGTCCAGAAACCCACCAAGGATGAATTATGAAGCTAGAGATTCAATTGGAGCACGTATTTGAAGATTTAAGTGCTAATACTTCGAGATTTCACTTTGGGTTTGCATGATGATCATGTCTTGAAATCTTTTGGTAATGTTTTTCTGCTTTAGTTTACTGAATATGGTGTAAAAACCTTTATTTTCACTAGCTCTTAATGAACCCTCGTTGATATGCTTTGATTTCGTTAGTAGGATTAATTGAGCTTGGTTTTTACTTGTGTTTGATTGATTGTTTTACCTTTCATGTTAAAGTGATGATTTTTATTGTTTCTTTTTGAGTATTGTCAGGATTAGATGATCATTCTATCTTGAGTACTTGAATCATTTGAATCTATGATCATTATGTTTGTATGACTGAGACTTTGATCATAAGCTTAGGGTTAGGTAATATTAATAAGTAACTTTAACTATGTTAGAAAGCATAGATATCCATGCTATGCTTAGATTGATTATCATGACCATTGACGAGATATCACTAGATTATTTCGTTCATAGTTCGAATAAATTTTTAATTAATTATGTGTTCATTTATTGCATGGTCATTGTATTAGTTGTTCATTAATTATTAGTACTAGGAAATCTGATCAAGATAACTAGTAATATTACAATTCGACAATCAATTCATTAATCCATTGCACTTCTAATAAATTAAACATAAAAACTTGGAGGATTCGAATTCTAGTGAAAGTACTTCTGATATTTTTTTTAATTTTTTTTTATTTTAAAGTAATTGATATTTTTATATTAAATAAAGAAGAAAGTTTTACAAGTTGTGTCGCAACCCTTTTTTGGATGGCAAAACTAATTCTTTTAAAAAACAGCGTCTATAGATCTTGGAGTCATAACATTATTATGCATGACCCATTGGACTCTATTGAGTAGCTCCATAGCTTTTGGCGCAAGGAAATCGAAAGTATCAAATGCAAAGGGTATAAACATTTGTTGATTTTCCATGCATGCTTTCTCATGTTTTTCCACTTTGCTTGATGCAACTTTTAAAGCAGCTTGCCCCACAGTGAAAACCCTACTCCCCAAGCGTACAAGAGGGGAACCCCAGTTAGATCCACGCATGCATGTTTTCCTCCAGTCCATCCAAATATTAAAACATCAGCTGGTCTAAGTGTTGATCTTCCTTCCAATGAGTCAGTAAGAAAATTCACAGGTGCCTCTTTCTTGGCAGAAACCCCAGCGCGCCTAAATATGTCGAAAAGAACATTCCTAACCAGATCGTGTCGGTACTTGAAACCCGGGAGCTCTTTAATGGATTTATTTATTTCGTTTGATTAATAGAGCGTTAAAACTAGTTTAATTTAGTTTACACAATAATCACCTTTTACTTTACTGTTATTAATTTAATTAACATTTGAATTATTTGATCTAAACCATCATGTTTCCTGTGTTCGACACCCTTTCTTACCATAATTATATTACTTGACGACTAGGTACATTGCCTATTTATGTTTAAGACTAGTTCAAATTATATAGGAATTTATAAATTTAAAAATAGTGCAATAGCCGCAATCGGGCCTTCACCCCGTTAAACTCTAAGGGCTTCGTGTTGCTGAAGTCCAGATACTTGAATGATCCTTTCCCCTGAACCCCCGTAGAAGCAACAACTACGGTAGCTGTAGCAGCAGCAACCTCAGCCAAAACGGCATACCGCTCATCTAACAGCTCAATCATAGCAATCTTGATAGACCCAAAACCCTCACGGATGGCACCCAAGACAACAGCAGCCACCTCAGTGGCGATTAAATCACGAATGTCATCGTATGACAAACATGGCCTCTCCGGGCCGCTAGTTCTTGAACCAGATGCTCTTGTGTACACCATAATGAAAACGACCCAAGAAAATATATCAAAATTGCCACAATTCATCCTCTTACAACCATCAAGGAAAGACTAAACCCTCGGGATTTTTGACTTCCTTGCTACACGTGCGGGTGCTTTGTTTCCAGTAGTACGGGCCCATACTACCTTCCACACTTACCCGTATTTGACTCAATGGATCATCACAAATTACTTGAAAACAAACGCAACAACTAGGATACACATACGTCCTATACTCAATCTCTCAAGACTGGCTAATCACTCCTCAAGCTGGCCTACTTCAACCACACTCACTCATGAAACTTCCACCAACTCTGCAACTGCTCATGCATGATAATCATACACAATGCTAGATTCCATAGGCAGTCGAATACTTGATTCTACCTAAAGCCTACAAGCAGACACGAAACAAGAAATAAGGCTAAATCAAACATTCTCAGGCTATAAAATCTTAGTTATGTACAACTATGATGCATACACTAAGCAACTACAGTAATGATGTCAATTCCATCTAGCATACAAGGGATTCTCCTAGGCTATCAGGCATCACACATCAGACAATTCTAGCATGCAATTCCTAAGGGCCCCTAGCCTACAACTTACATGCAGTTCCATCATAATCATCATAAGAGAATAACAGTACGGGTATCTTGGGACATACTTTCTTACTCCGGCTAATCGCACACATCTCATCCTTCTTTGGTTACCTTTGAGAACAATTTTGAAAATAAATTAAAAAAAAAACAATTTTGAAAACATTACTCATCTATAGTTTGAGTCTGCATTCACACAAATGCTCATCCAATTTGCTCAAACCAAGGCTCTGATACCAACTTATAACGTCCCAAATTCACGATAAATTTTTTCATTTTTCAATTAAGTAATAACATTGTTTCAATAAATAATCCAGGTGATAAGAAACCAAGTATCAAATACAAATATCCCAAAAAAAACAATGTATCATAAATTTTCCAAAACATGTCACCGAAGGATGTGTACGATCATGCTTTTGCCTTTCCCCGATCATTAGAAGTACCTAAAATATAACACTTAAACTGTAAACCAAAGCTTAGTGAGTTTTCCCCAAAATACCATCCCATACAACAAATAACAGTATGCATGTTGGGTCCATAGTCATCAGACTGGATTACCCCTGAGCCCACAACATGAGTCTGGCTTGCCTTTTAGGCTCACAACTCATGTCTGGATTGCTCCCATGCCCACAACATAAGTCTGGTTTTCCTTATTGGCCAACATCTTATGTCTGGCTTGCTCTCGGGTTTGTTGGCTTCTGCACAGAGCAATAATGCCTTAACCCACCTGCACTATGTCGACATATGCAACATATAATCATATAACAACAGATAAACATACAGATCTTAACAGATCACTACATCATAACAACATCCTAAACCAGGGTATATAATCTACCGGGCTGGCATTGGTGCCTTCGACCCACGAGTACAGTGAGGGAAAAACCCACCTCACATTTTGAAAAGATAGCTGACTGAATCACTGCTCCAAATACTGCATCTACTAATCACCTATACACATAACAAGGACTTAGGATTCAATCTACTACTCAAAATACCCCAAACGACCTAAAGTCAAACTTGGTCAAAGTCAATGGTCAATGGTCAACATCAAAGTCAACTCCAGCTGGTCGCTACGCCATGGTCACAAATTGCCAAAACATACCACTTTAGCCCAGTCGCCACGTCGTGACAGCCTAGGCCATTCTGTGAGCATCGAGCTCCTAACAGCTTAACAGATTAAGTCGATTTCTTTGATTCTAAGGGCTCCAAATCCCAGATTTGGTCCATTCAAAGGTCTAAGTGGATAAAGTTTCCAACTTTATCCCTTTAGACCCTCTAAGAGATAGAGATCTCATTTTCTAGTTCTTGAAAGGGCAAAACATAACTTGGATTAAATCATTAAGCACTAAATCATGAAGTCTTCTAGTTCCATACTTCTAGAATTGTTTCTAACATTACATAACAACATAAAAACCCTTACTTTCCAGACATGCATGCCCAATGCATGTCTTGGACTTTATTAGGCCAAAATGAGTGTTTTTGGCCAAAACTCCCATGCATGATACTAAAACTCGATATTACTCTAGATCCAAAGCATCAAAGGTCCTTATTTTCCTGGAGATTCATAAAGTTGCAAACTTTATGAGATCTTACTAATCAATAATCAAGGACATAAAGATTTAGGGACAAAACTCAAGATCTAACCACCTATCATGATAAAAATCGAGTCTTGGACACTTAAAAGGGTCCAGAAGGTTGCTATAACAAAGGATGATGGCTTGCTTGCAGATTCTAAGCTCACTTCTTATTAATTTCTTCAATGGCTTCAAAAAGCACCAAAATAAGGTTTAAACAAAGGAGGAAAGGATTAGGGTTTTCAAAATGTGAAAGAGGCTGATGGAGGCTAAGGGTGAGCAAACCCTATCCTCCTCATTCTTTTAAATAGGGAGAAAAACCCGGAAATAGGGTTTTGTCATTCACTAGTTGGCACACCGTGGCAGCCTTAAATGAACCTGCGATTTTTCTTGAAGCGTCACGTTGTGGTGCCTTTCCTACGCCATGGCAACCTTACAATGTTTTAAAAATTGGAAATTGAATTACCTCAAGATCCGGATGTTACAAGTTTCTTTGGAAAAAAGAAAAAAAGAAGTCTGAAACTTTAAGATCAAATCAGAAATAAGACATTCATAAGTAATTGTTCGTTTTTCAAAACGAAACAAAAATAACTAATCTTTTTAAAAAAACTCATTTATAATTGTTAGTTTCTTCAATATTCTCCTGTTAAATACAACAAATGGAATATTAAGGTTGTTAAAGCGATATCTCATTTGTTTCCATTTCATGTACATCTTAAGCTAGTAGTTTGTTTCTATTTAAAACAATGAAGATAGTCTAAAAGTAAAACCAACTTAAAAACTATATTAATATTAAATCGTTAAGATGATTTACAACTTTTAAAATATTAAAAAATATATAGATAGATTATAACTCATTTATAGTAAAATGTTTAATTTTGATTCATACGTATATTAATTTACGGGATAAAATCATAAACCAAATATCTTTTGGTCTTTTGTTGCACAGGCGAACAGATGAAGCAAAAAAATATTTTTCTTTTCTTTGGGTTATCGACATTCACAAAAGAAACAAAACAAAATATTGGTGAGGTTTTGTTTGTTTGACTCGTTAATTAAAGTAATTGAATTTTTGGTTTGTTCATGTCTAGTTAAATATTTCTTTTGTACATATAAATAAAATTTTCTTGACTAAACTTACTAACCTTTAACAAAATTTTATAAACACCTTATCCTACTATATAACATTATATAACATGTTGAAGTTGTTGACATAGAAAAATTTGTAAAACTTAACTTGAATAACTTTATTAGATAGAGTTTGTCGTTTCAGGCTAATTCACCAAGTAACTCGTGAGAAACTGTAAGATTTCCTATAATTGCAACAGCTGATCAATGGAGACACAGTGGTGGCGGGAATGAGATGCCGTAGCTTCTTCCCTTGGTTAGCGTTCAACGATACAATGTCGTTGAGATGCCTTTTCAAATTTGACCCATTTAAACTCGGACACATATTCGCTTCAGGTTTTCCGGTGTGGATCATCAGCTCAAATTCAGGAAATCAGCCCAAGAATTTGGATTTATGCCGAAAGTCGAAGCCCAATAGAAAAGCTTATCTCTTCTAAAATAAGTGGGTCCCACTAAATTTATTTTCATTTAATAAATTTCTGATGAAGTAGATATTTTGTCAAAGATAAAGTTGCAGAAAGTATGGTGATTCAGAACCAGAGTGATCATGTTATGTTTAATATATGATAAATTCCAATAAATATCAGTAAACAGTATACAAAAATGAATGTCAGTAAAGCTATGGGAATAAATTCGTCACTCCTGAGTACTGTTTTTGTGTTAATTGGTAAAAAGAAACCCATGTTGTGGTTAAAAAAGACAACTCGAAAATTCACTAACAATCATTGACCAAAATATACATTTGTAAATTGTAATGGTGCATTTTCGGATAAATAACTTGTATGATAAAAAGTTTTTATGAACACATAACAGAAATATGAGTCTCTAACTTAACCCTCGTAACAAGTTGGGTGTTTACATTAAATGCAGATAATACTAGCTCTAGTTGCAGCGAATTATTAACTTGATTGATCTCAACTTGCTTATAGAAGATGGTATGTTGTACATTATAGTGTAAAAGTAAAACTATAAACACTTTTATCATTATCGAACACAAATTTAGTAGGATTCAAATTTACAGATGTCAAATTAAAATATATAACAAAATAAATAAATAGAATTTATCGGATGAGATTTTCAATGATATCATCTAAAAAATTATAATATTAATTTTAATTCCAACAATCAAACATAATTTTATTTAAACCAAAGATATGTAACACCATTTATAAACAATAAAAAACCACAAAATATACATTATTAATAAACAAATAAAATTAAGACTACTATAACTTTGAAAGAATTTTTAAATTTAGCTATAAACTAAACAATTTTGCTACTAAATTACTGATTTTAGAATATTACTCGTGTTGTCAAAAAATTAATATGGTCTATTTCATAGCCATGTGTTAGTGACTAATTATAGACTACCCTACTTTTTATTTAGGAAAAATTACTTAAAAAGTGAACAAAGTTTCTAAAAAAAAACACCATTGTTTGTTTTTTTTAATATAAAAAAATATCATTGAAGTATGTTAACCAAAAGATGATAATCATGAGGTAATAAAGTTTTTAAAATGTATAAAAAAATATCATTATTGTTTTTAGTACAAAAAAATATCATTAAAGTATATAATTTGTATACAAAATACCAATGAAATACACATTTGCTCAAATTAAACTTTGTGGTTCCAAAGAATTAAACGTAACTCATATTCTATGCATCCGCATTTAGGAATTCTCATGACATAACGTCACATTCGCTTCTCTCTTTAACCAATGTTCACGTCGGAGAAGCCTTTATTGATAGAAATCATACATACATACACAACATCGATCATGTGAAGTATCATCGTCCGACAACCTTTGTAGTACCGGAAAATCTACAACCGTTCCTCTATCTAGTTTTTTTTTGTGTCTCTCTTGTTCCGCAACAATAATAAATGGCTAATCCTGATGTATAATATGTGTATATATATAGCGTATATACGTTTTAGGTTTGAGGCATACAATGCGATCAGAAAACAAGAATGTTTAACTGAGATTATAACTCACTTACATCTAATGTTACCATAAAGTTTTATTTGAACAAATATGTACTCTTTGGTATTATATGATTGTATTCGGATATAAACCCATCGAGTGGGCGAATGAAAGAGAGTGTACAACTAGTGTGAACTGATGTGATGGTGTATGATCTCTGGTGAATGTGTTATATATAATCCAGCAACAACGAAGTTAACCAAATGTGCTATGAAAAAAAAAACAATCATATTTTTTTTGAGCATTTTGGAAACTTCAATGTTATTTTTGGTACTAAATGTGTACTTCGTTATTATTCTGTGTACTAATTGTATACTTGAACGATATTGGTACTAAAAAACAACAATGATATTTTTTGAACATTTTGGAAACTTCGTCACCCTTTTAAGTCATTTTTCCATTTACCATAGATAATTGGTTACCAAAAGGTTTTATTTGAACAAATATGTAGTGCGTTGGTATTATGTGTACAAATTTTATACTTCAATCGTATTTTTTGTACTAAAAAACAATAATGATATTTTTGTACATTTCGAAAACTTTGTTAAAGCCATTTCCCTTTTATTTACTAAAAATCTTCCTTGCTCGTTCCTAGGTCTTTTATTCCATTATTTTGGATCCTCGTATTATTTCACTCACTGAGTGTAATTCGTTTCTCTTTTCTGAATAGTTGGTTGTGTTGGATGATTGATGGATAGTCTTAAATTTAGGTTCTTTTTCAAAATATGCACAAATCCTTTTAGGTTAGGTGATGTAAGCTTCATTTACAATTTCTCAGACTTTTTTTGAGCTTCAAAAAGGCTTGAATTATTGTTTCTCCGTGCAGGTTTTCTTCATTTATTCATTTATTAGAATAGAATAGGAAGATTTAGTCAATTTAAAAAACAATATTAGATTATGATATCGAAGATCTTTTATTTGTTAACCGTCTTTCAACTTTTTAAAAAATGGGTATGTTTATTAGATGTAAAAAAGCTTCCATAACTAGTAGAAATAATACGAATTTTTAGTTTTTCAGACGCTTTAACTAGGGTTGCAGTTTGAGCTGTTTGATTCATTTGACAATTTATACATTTGGAAATAAGATACCCTCTTGTATCTTATAATATTTATATGAAATCATTTATTTTACAAAAGATTCACTAAAACTCAATGAGTCAAATTACAAAGAGATTTACTGTAAATTGATTATTCATAGTTTTAGACCTAAATTCCGAGATGTCACAAACGGTGTGATAAATGAAGAAAGAGGAATCAATGCGACTGTGAGCAAACCCTATCTAGGTGGTAAACGATGGGAAGTGGTGGTCCCATGTATGGGGCATAATAAGCAAGGGCTTTTTCCCTAACACACATTTCAATGTAATGACCATACGTTTTCCTAATAAAATCAACATGTTATTGGTGGATAAACATGTATTGCTATAGTGTAACTCGTTGAGGTTATCTATTAGATGAGTCAACACATGTATATTCAATGTAATGACCTTGAAGGTTAGGGACGATGGACGAGAGTCACAAGGGGTAGGGTTTAGAGGTGGGCTGAGGTCCGACGGGTTAAGGGGGGTTATAAGGGAGGGTCGGGTGTGAAAAATGGATCGGGTTAGCTAGTGGGTATGGATCGGGTGATCGGGTGGGGCACGTTCGGATATGGGCGGGATTTATGCGGCTGATGGGTCGCGTAAGAGGGATTGGGATTTTGGTCTTGGTCGCGTAAGGGATTATGAGGGTGGAGCAGGCTGCACAAGAGGTTGCGAGGGCAAGTTTTAGCTCGCGCAGAACCTCCCTCACCCGCGCGCATACAACAGTTTGTGCTCCATGTGGGGGTGATTTGGACTCAGATTTGCGCGGTTGGGGGTCGGCCGCGCAACGCATACGCGGGTACCCGTGCAACTTACCTGACTTACTGTTTATGTGTTTATATTTATTTTTTGCATATGTTGACATATTGTGGTTGGGTTAAGACGATCATGCTTTCTGTAGAAGGCCAAGATACCCGGTGCTGGACGGATAGCTTATAGGCCCTACGAGGTTGTCCAGTCAGGCCGAAGTCCCAGAGAGCAGTCCAGATAGGCTGTAGGCCTTACGAGGCAGTCCAGTCAGGCTGAATGCTAATATATGCATATTGTTATCTGTTTGGTTGTGTGTGATACCTTAGGGGAACTCACTAAGCTATGACTTATAGTTTGATTTTATGGTTTTAGGTACTTCAGAGGACAAGGGCAAGACGAAGGCTTGATTATGCACGTCATCCTGGATTTTTATGTATTTTATGATTTTGAGATACTCAGATTCAAGGTTATGACTTTTGGAAACTTATTTTATAAAACTTATGGATTTGGAATGGTTTTAAAAGTGAAAATTTAGCCTTGATTTTTAGGATGTTACAAATTGGTATCAGAGCCTTGGTTTGAGAGAATTAGATGAACATTCGTGTACATCCATACTCAAACTAAGGATGGTGCAAAGGTTTTCATAAATATTTTTAGAAGTAACCAAAGAAGGATGCAATGTGTATGATCAGCCAGAGAAATAAGTATTCCCCAAGTTACCCATACTATTATTTGTTTATGATGATTATGATAGAACTACATGCTAGTTTATAGGCTAGGGGCCTTCAGGAATTGCATGATAGAATTGCTTGATGTATGATTCCTAATAGCCTAGGAGAATATCTTATTATGCTATATGGAACTGATATTATTAAAGTGGTTGCTTAGTGTATGCATCTTAGTTGTACATAACTAAGATTTTATAGCTCGAGAATATTTGATTTAGCCTTATTTCCTATTCTTTATTTGGTTGTGGACTGAGGGTATATTCATGTATTTGACTATCTATCATATCCAATGTTATGTATGATTAGCATACACGAGCAGCTGTAAGGTTAGTGGAAGTTTCATTAGTGAGTGTGGATTATAGCAGTCCATTATAAGGATGGATTATCCACTCAAGAGAGAGTATGTATAGGATGTATACACACGGCTAGTTGATGAGTCTAGTGGCTTTAGGTTCGTGATGATCCTCTGAGATAAATACGGGTAGGTGTGGAAAGTAGTGTGGGCCCATACTACTGAAAGCACAAGACCCGTATGCATATCAAGGAAGTCATGAACCCTATAGATGTGAAAATTTCATATGATGTTATAGTATGAATTATGGTTTTTTGATGTATTCCGGTTTTTTGATGTATGCCGATCATTAGGGGTTTTGGATCAAGAGCGGGTAGCCCGGTGAGGCCAAGATTGACTGATGATGAGATTCGAGATTTGATCTCCACTAAGATGATTGTGGCTGTTCGGGGTGATATCCCTGAGGTTTTTAGTTCTATTAAGACCATGATGATTAAGCTTTTTGATGACCAATATGTCGTTGTGAATAAGGTTGCTATTGCTGCAGCTACCGCAGCTGTTGCTACTATGGGGGTTTAGGGGAGAAGGCCATTTCAGTAGCGGGACTTCAACAATACAAAGCCCCCGGAGTTCGATGGGGTCAAGGACCCGATTGTGTCTATGAGATGGACTTCTGACATGGAGGGACGCTTCTTCACTTGTTCCTGTCTAGAGGGCTGGAAGGCCAGGTGCGCCCTAAACCTTCTTCGCTTGGGCGCAAAGCACTGGTGGAACCTAGTGACCGGTTCTTATACTCTTGAGCAGAGGATTGTTGTTACTTGGGGGGAGTTCTTAGAGATGTTTCGAACTGAGTATGTTCCTCTAGTGGAGAAGGAAAGGTTGGCTTAGGAGTATCTATCGTTGAGGTAGACGACATATTTGGTGACAGAGATCACCAAGATGTTTACTGAGAAAGCTCTTTTCTACCCTAAGTATTTTACTTCGGAATAGGCCCAAATGTCATGATACTTGAGCATGCTCAAGACTGAGATTTGGGATTTTGTCTCTACCCAACGATATGTACCCTTTCCGAGCTTCAAGATGACGTGTAAAGGCGGGAGATTGAGATTGAGAACCATACGAGGGAGCATATTCGGTTCAGACACATCCAACATCAAAGTGGTTCGAGTACACTGATTCACAATCTGGAGGTCATAGGGGTTGCATTTGTGGCAAGTGCGGGAAGATGCATGAGGGTGCATGTCGATCAGCTATTGGGTTCCATAAATGTGGCAAGGAGGGAAATTTCAAGAGGGAATGTCATTAGTAGGCTCCATCTGTGGGTACCAGAATTTGTTATCATTGTGATCTAGTGGCCCATATGAAGGCCTAGTGTCCTTTGCTTGCTGCTCGACTCGTGCAGGCACTAACCCCAACTACTTTGAGGATTATAGATAGACGACAGTAGAGATTTGAGGCCCTGAAGGCCATGGGTCAAGCTTTTCGGCTCACAACGGAGGAGGCTAGGGCAGCGCCTGGCATCGTTAGTTCTATTTTCTCATTTATTAGTCAAGATATTTTATTATATGCTTATGGTTGTATTTCTGCTGGGTACACTCTTAGTGAATTTGTTGCCTACTCTTGTGCTTTTTACTCGGGTGCGATTCGATTATTTGTGTCTAAATCCTTTGGTAGGATTTATGTAATGCCTGTGTTTCTGGGCTTGCCATTTGTAGCAATATAATAGTCTAAGTTAACCTCTGTAACCCGTTTTGAAATAATAAAGATTGTATTATTTGAGTATTATGTGTTTTGTGCTTAATTGCTTAATTATGTGGTTTGATTAATTAAGAATAAAAATAAGCGTCAAAATTTAAGTGTAAAATAAACTTAATATATTTGATTAATGTTGTAGTAATTGAAACGAGGTTTCCGAATATATTTAGAACGCCCAAATCTGACTTCGTATGAGGAAGTTATGATTTATCGAAGTTCCGGCTTAGCGGTATACAGCCTGTTTTACTCGATTTGAGATCGAGCGGTTGTTAGCCGAAGCAATCTAAATGAGAATCGAAGATCTCATTGTTGGTATCGAAGCGATAAAAAGTTAGGCGAGAACGGACGTCAAACGAAGAAGTTATGAATTTATAACGAAAGTTTCTGTCCCGGCCTATTAAAAATAATTAATAAAAATAAAGTCAAAATTAGCCGACGGAGTCTAAACGAAAGTCGTAGAGCGTAGTCTCACCTTCGCGTGGATATAAAGAACGTCGAAAACGGAGTTCGTATGAAGAAGTTATGAATTTCCGAAGTTTATAAATCATTTTGTATTTAAATTTAAATCAAAATTCGGAAGCATTATCTGAACGAGTCATTGATCTGATCCGAGGTACGCGCCGCGTACTCGAGTACGCCCCGCGTACTCCGAGGGTGTCGACATCGCAGCAAGTGGCTTCGGATGACGCATGCGCTTACGAACATTGGAGCAGTACGCGCTGCGTACTGCTGTACGCCCCGCGTAATTGAGGCTTCCAGCCTCTATATAAAGGATCCGAAGACAGCCTTCCTTGTTGTTCAATTTCTTCTCTTCTCTCTAGTCTTTTGCATCGTTTTTCGTGCCGAAGCTATCCCGAAGCCCCGGTATCATACTCTAGTCCCGAAGCAAGTCCCGAGATCCCGAAGATCCCGAGAAGTGTGGTTCCCGAGTCGAAGCTCTGCCCGCGAGAAGTTCGATTTTTGAAGAGATCTTCCAGATCTGCTGAGGATTTCTACTTCTATAAGCCGTAGTGCTGTCCGATCATCTTCTGATCAAGTGAGTGTATACTACCTTTCATAAACACAATAATAATACGAGTTTGATTCGAGTGTATTAAGAGTATTGTTGTTTATAAGTGTGAGTGTGTAGTTATTTTCTTTCCAAATACAATAATACGAAGTATTATATATAAAATACGTGCTATGTGTATATATTTGGTTGTGTTATGTGTGAATGAGTATTCACTCTCTTCTATCTTATAGATCTGCTTATTTCTTTATGAGATATGTGTTATATGTGTGTGTGCCTCATCTGTTTTGTGATATATGTGTTGATTAAGGCATGCTATACAGGTTTTCTTTAAACTGTGTATACAAATGTATATTTTTATCTACTAATATGTTGGGTAGAACATGGGTAGACAGTTGGTGTGTAATAAACAGATGAGAGGCCTCGTTGTTGTTTGATTGAGTCATCTAGCGGAGTTTAGATGACGACCACTGGCTATTCTAGACAGTCTTGTGGAAACATTAGCAGGTTCGCCACCTGTAGGTGTTAATGAACTTGGGTGTTCATTCGCTGTACTCCATCCCCCTCATGGTTGCCTTATTTGACTTATATTGCTGAGGTACCCCCGAAGCATGTGTTGTCGCCCCGATGAAATATTCTTAGACTAGGTCCCTTATGTTAGTTGTTTTAGGGACATTAAAGTGAGAATAACGGGAATGGGTAATTGGGTTATTGTTGGTTGGTGAAAATTAAATATGATATTTATTGTGGGTTGAAAACCGTATATGCTCACCAGGCTCCCAAGCCTGACCCACTCAGTTTTAAATTGTATTACAGGAAGTGGCGGAAGGGCATGAGATGGATGAACCATCAAGATGTTTTGTTTACAAGTCTGCATATGTTTATATTTGTTATATGACTTGTAATGTATTCGTTTATGCTTATTGGTCTGTATCGGAACATGACACCCCGAGTTTTGATTATAATGAAAATACATTTCTTTTATGAAATGCTTCGGTAAACATTGTTTTATCATGTTTTGTTTTTGGGAACAAATTCCGCAACTCTTTCAAATCAAAAGGATTTACTCTGAAAATATTTAAAAGCATAAATGAAAATCGGTCTTTTCTGGCCGAGATTTTGGGGATGTCACAGTTGGTATCAGAGCATTAGTTTAAGCGAACTAGGAATTTGTAGGATTTCTAGACTTAAACTTAGAATGCTAAGTGAAATTTTGAGATGTGTGTCTGTTATGTTTTAGACACGAGCACTAGTTTATTTTAGGAAAGTTGCCTAAAATGCTTTTATGTGCTAAATGTTATATGTTGCCATATATGATATTATTTGTTCGGATCTATGGTCTGTTGCCGACCGGATCTAGAAACCTTATGTGTGTAGGATTCTAAGCGTACATCTACGATATTAGAACTAGCATGTAAACGTTTCGGAGTGATAAGGATGATTTGAATATCTATCATGATTGAGGATCTAATTTCACCTTATTCGGTGTGTAGATCAAAATGGTGAGAACAAGAAGTGGAGTTGGAAATGCTGACGAAAACAGGAATCAACCACCAGTGATTGAGCCAATACCTGTCGTAGCAGCAGCACCAGAGCCAATAACCATGGCTGGTGTGCAATTGATGATTCAGACGATGTTGGATCGTCAGATGGATGAAACTAGACGGTTGCTTCAACAAAATCGTGAAGAACTGTCGATTCGTGTGGAAGAGCCTGAATTAAATGAAGGGCACTCGGAAGGTGGAAACTTCAGTGGGTCTATTGGCCAAGCCAACCCACCGATAGTTAGGCAAGATAACCATGAAGGAAGGAATGATGGAATGGGATGCAAGTACAAGGACTTTTTGACTTGCAAACCATCGACCTTCAATGGAAAGGAGGATCCGATTGGGGTTATGGATTGGATCTCCGAAATGGAGCTAGCCTTCATGACGTGTGGCTGCAGAGGTAAGTTGCAAACTATCTATGCCGTGCGTCAATTCCGAGGTGGAGCCGTTCGTTGGTGGAACACTCTAGGGAAGACCTTAAGCCCTAATGAGCCACTGCAATTGACATGGGCAGAATTCTTGGTGCAGTTCAAGCGCAAGTTCTGCTCGGCTCAAAATCTGTTGGAGTTGGAGAATAAGTTTTTGACATTGACGAAAGGAAGCATGTCAGTTGATGAGTACACCAATAACTTCACCGATAAGATGGAGTTTGCCTTGCGTATCGTTCCAGACGAGTTGACAAAGGTGGACCGGTATGCGAAGGGACTTCCATGGGAGTACGAGGTGCCAGTACGTCAGGCACTTACTCTAGAGGCAGCTATCTGGGCTGCCAAGTCTGTGGAGAACATGATCAAGGGGAGAACCACCAACAAGGTTGATGTTGGTGAGAAAAGGAAGTTTGAGGGAACATCTGGTTCCGGTAAGAAAGGCAAATTTTCGAAATCTGATTCGAAAAAGTTTGGAGGAAAAGGAGGCGAGGCGAAGTGGTGTGATAAGTGTAGGAAAAAGCACTTTGGGAAATGTAGCGAGGATGTGACCTGCTACAAGTGTGGAAAGGTCGGACATTTTGCCAATGAATGTCCGAACAACAAAAGGATGTGTTTTGGGTGTAATGAAGAGGGGCATATTTTGAAAGACTGTCCGAAGAAGAAGGAGGCAGCGAAGCCCAACATTCCACCAAAGCCGAAGGCGAGAGCCTTCCAGATGACACTTGAGGCTGCGAAAGATGAAGCTGATGTCGCTTCAGGTACCTTTCTCGTAAATGATTTACCTGCTCAAATATTGTTTGATTCTGGAGCCAACTACTCCTTTATTTCGCATGAGTTTGGTAGAAAGCTAGCTTTGCCTATTGATAGACTAGATGATGCTTTATTAGTCGAAGTAGCTAGTGGCAAGTTTGTACCTGTTAGTCATCATATGAAAAGCATCTTAATTGATCTGAATGGGAATAAGTTTCACGAGGAATTATTGCCCATCGAACTAAATGGTTTCGACATCGTCTTGGGAATGGATTGGCTTAGCGCCAATGATGCCGAAATTTTATGCAAGAAAAAGATAGTTAAAGTAAACCCGCCTGGAAAAGATTCGTTTATGGTGTATGGGGACAAACGGCGAGTGAATTCTGGGATCATTTCTCTAATGAAAGCCAGAAAGTGTTTGACCAAGGGATGTACATCATATTTAGCATTTGTGATTGATGCTAAGAAGGAAAAGAAGGTGATGCAGAGCATTCCAGTGGTGTGTGATTATCCGGAAGTATTTCCCGAAGATCTTCCTGGATTACCACCTGATAGACAAGTGGAGTTCAGAATAGACTTGTTACCAGGAACCACGCCAATAGCAAAAGCACCTTATCGATTAGCACCGACGGAGATGAAGGAGCTGATGATGCAACTTCAGGAGTTATTGGACAAAGGTTTCATTAGACCTAGTTCATCGCCCTGGGGAGCTCCGGTGTTATTTGTAAAGAAGAAAGATGGAAGTATGAGAATGTGCATCGATTACAGAGAGCTGAACAAGGCAACAATAAAGAATAGATATCCGTTGCCGAGGATTGATGACCTGTTTGATCAATTGCAAGGTTCGAGCTATTTCTCGAAGATCGATCTTAGGTCAGGATATCATCAGCTAAAAGTAAGAGAGCAAGATATCGAGAAGACTGCATTCAGAACTAGATATGGACACTACGAGTTCTTGGTTATGTCGTTTGGACTAACCAATGCTCCAGCAGCGTTCATGGATTTGATGAATAGGGTTTGTAATCCTTTCCTTGATAAATCCGTGATAGTGTTTATAGACGACATTCTGATCTACTCGAAAAGCCAGGAGGAGCATGGCAGACACTTGCGAGAAGTGTTAGAAGTTTTGAAGAAGGAGAAGCTTTATGCGAAGTTCTCCAAATGTGATTTTTGGATTCGTGAGGTCCAATTCTTGGGTCACGTGGTCAACCAAGAAGGGATAATGGTTGATCCAGCGAAGATCGAAGCTGTGACGAAGTGGGAACAACCGAAAAGTCCCACGGAGATTCGAAGCTTTTTAGGATTAGCCGGATATTACCGAAGGTTTATCCAAGGTTTTTCTTCGATTGCTACTCCATTGACAGCTTTAACCCACAAAGGAGCTACTTATGCTTGGAGTGAGAAGCATAAAGAAGCATTCGAGAAGTTAAAGAAGAAGCTATGCGAGGCACCGATACTTTCTCTACCCGATGGAGTTGAAGACTTCGCTGTTTATAGCGATGCGTCTGGTGTTGGATTGGGTTGTGTTTTGACCCAAAGAGAAAATGTGATAGCATATGCGTCTCGACAGCTGAAAGAGCATGAAAAGAATTACCCGACTCATGATTTGGAGTTGGCAGCGGTAGTTTTCGCTCTGAAAATATGGAGGCATTACCTCTATGGCACGAAGTGCAAACTTTTCACTGATCATAAGAGTCTCCAATACCTCTTTAATCAGAAAGAATTGAATATGAGGCAACGACGCTGGCTAGAATTACTTAAAGACTACGACTGCGAGATACTTTACCACCCCGGTAAAGCTAATGTTGTTGCTGATGCTCTCAGTCGGAAGGTCAATCTTGAAAGGAAGAGGCCAAGAGCGTTGAGAATTGAAGTTGTCTCGACTATTGTGGAAAGTATAAAGAAAGCTCAAGAGGAAGCTTCTGAGAAAAATGACCGAAGGGAGGAACATTTGGGTAAAACGTTGGTCTTTGGTACTAACGGTCATGGGCTGAAAGTATTCCAAGATCGTATTTGGGTACCTAAGTCAGGAGGAATTAGGGATCTTCTGATGGAAGAAGCTCACAAAACCATGTACTCAATTCATCCGGGTAGCACTAAAATGTATAGGGACCTGAAACCCTACTACTGGTGGCCGACGATGAAGCTTGATGTTGCAAAGTATGTGGCCGAGTGTGTGACTTGTGCGAGAGTCAAGACACAACATCAGAAACCTTACGGGAGTTTAGAACCATTGCCTGTGCCTATGGGTAAGTGGGAAGACATTGCTATGGATTTTGTCACTAAACTGCCCAGAACAAAGAATGGTCACGACATGATTTGGGTGGTTGTTGATCGATTCACTAAGAGTGCGCATTTCATAGCGGCCAGGGAGAAATGGTCTATGGAGAAGCTTGCGAATTCTTACGTGAAGGAAATTGTGAGGCTTCACGGTGTTCCGTTAACGATTGTATCGGATCGTGATAGCCGTTTCACCTCAAGGTTTTGGAAATGTCTACAAGAGGAAATGGGTACCAAGTTATGTTTAAGCACAGCTTACCATCCGCAGACTGATGGTCAGAGTGAAAGAACAATACAAACACTTGAAGATATGCTGAGAGCATGTACCTTGGAATTCCTAGGTAATTGGGATGAACATTTACCGTTGGTAGAATTTTCCTACAATAATAGTTTTCACTCGAGCATTAAGATGGCACCTTTTCAAGCTTTGTATGGACAGAAGTGTCGTACGCCGTCTTGTTGGCTTGAGGCTGGGGAAAAGCAGTTTATGGGACCGGAGATGGTTCATCAAACTGCTGAAAAGTTGAAAATAATTAGGGAAAGAATGTTAGCAGCTCAAGATCGTCAAAAGAGCTATGCTGACAAGAAGCAAAGACCGATGACTTTTGAGGTTGGAGATTCGGTTTTGCTTAAAGTCTCGCCGTGGAAGGGACTTATAAGATTTGGAAAAAGGGGAAAGTTGAGTCCAAGGTTTATTGGACCGTTTAAAGTCCTTCAGAGGATTGGGAATCAAGCTTACAAGCTCGAATTACCCGAAGAACTGAATGGAATTCACAACACTTTTCATGTGTGTTATTTGAGGAAGTTCACGGGAGAAGTTCCCGATATAATTCCAATTTCTGAATTGAGAATTGATGAGAACAAAAGGTTGATTGAAGAACCAGAGGCAATTGTTGACCGAAAGACTAAGAAGTTGCGACGCAAAATGGTTGGGTTAGTGCTTGTCCGATGGAAACACACGAATGGGCCGAATCTCACCTGGGAGACAGAGAGTGACATGTTGAGTCGCTATCCGCATTTGTTTGTTGATGTGTGATTCCGGGGACGGAATCATTCTAAGGTGGAGAGAATTGTAACGCCTGTGTTTCTGGGCTTGCCATTTGTAGCAATATAATAGTCTAAGTTAACCTCTGTAACCCGTTTTGAAATAATAAAGATTGTATTATTTGAGTATTATGTGTTTTGTGCTTAATTGCTTAATTATGTGGTTTGATTAATTAAGAATAAAAATAAGCGTCAAAATTTAAGTGTAAAATAAACTTAATATATTTGATTAATGTTGTAGTAATTGAAACGAGGTTTCCGAATATATTTAGAACGCCCAAATCTGACTTCGTATGAGGAAGTTATGATTTATCGAAGTTCCGGCTTAGCGGTATACAGCCTGTTTTACTCGATTTGAGATCGAGCGGTTGTTAGCCGAAGCAATCTAAATGAGAATCGAAGATCTCATTGTTGGTATCGAAGCGATAAAAAGTTAGGCGAGAACGGACGTCAAACGAAGAAGTTATGAATTTATAACGAAAGTTTCTGTCCCGGCCTATTAAAAATAATTAATAAAAATAAAGTCAAAATTAGCCGACGGAGTCTAAACGAAAGTCGTAGAGCGTAGTCTCACCTTCGCGTGGATATAAAGAACGTCGAAAACGGAGTTCGTATGAAGAAGTTATGAATTTCCGAAGTTTATAAATCATTTTGTATTTAAATTTAAATCAAAATTCGGAAGCATTATCCGAACGAGTCATTGATCTGATCCGAGGTACGCGCCGCGTACTCGAGTACGCCCCGCGTACTCCGAGGGTGTCGACATCGCAGCAAGTGGCTTCGGATGACGCATGCGCTTACGAACATTGGAGCAGTACGCGCTGCGTACTGCTGTACGCCCCGCGTAATTGAGGCTTCCAGCCTCTATATAAAGGATCCGAAGACAGCCTTCCTTGTTGTTCAATTTCTTCTCTTCTCTCTAGTCTTTTGCATCGTTTTTCGTGCCGAAGCTATCCCGAAGCCCCGGTATCATACTCTAGTCCCGAAGCAAGTCCCGAGATCCCGAAGATCCCGAGAAGTGTGGTTCCCGAGTCGAAGCTCTGCCCGCGAGAAGTTCGATTTTTGAAGAGATCTTCCAGATCTGCTGAGGATTTCTACTTCTATAAGCCGTAGTGCTGTCCGATCATCTTCTGATCAAGTGAGTGTATACTACCTTTCATAAACACAATAATAATACGAGTTTGATTCGAGTGTATTAAGAGTATTGTTGTTTATAAGTGTGAGTGTGTAGTTATTTTCTTTCCAAATACAATAATACGAAGTATTATATATAAAATACGTGCTATGTGTATATATTTGGTTGTGTTATGTGTGAATGAGTATTCACTCTCTTCTATCTTATAGATCTGCTTATTTCTTTATGAGATATGTGTTATATGTGTGTGTGCCTCATCTGTTTTGTGATATATGTGTTGATTAAGGCATGCTATACAGGTTTTCTTTAAACTGTGTATACAAATGTATATTTTTATCTACTAATATGTTGGGTAGAACATGGGTAGACAGTTGGTGTGTAATAAACAGATGAGAGGCCTCGTTGTTGTTTGATTGAGTCATCTAGCGGAGTTTAGATGACGACCACTGGCTATTCTAGACAGTCTTGTGGAAACATTAGCAGGTTCGCCACCTGTAGGTGTTAATGAACTTGGGTGTTCATTCGTTGTACTCCATCCCCCTCATGGTTGCCTTATTTGACTTATATTGCTGAGGTACCCCCGAAGCATGTGTTGTCGCCTCGATGAAATATTCTTAGACTAGGTCCCTTATGTTAGTTGTTTTAGGGACATTAAAGTGAGAATAACGGGAATGGGTAATTGGGTTATTGTTGGTTGGTGAAAATTAAATATGATATTTATTGTGGGTTGAAAACCCTATATGCTCACCAGGCTCCCAAGCCTGACCCACTCAGTTTTAAATTGTATTACAGGAAGTGGCGGAAGGGCATGAGATGGATGAACCATCAAGATGTTTTGTTTACAAGTCTGCATATGTTTATATTTGTTATATGACTTGTAATGTATTCGTTTATGCTTATTGGTCTGTATCGGAACATGACACCCCGAGTTTTGATTATAATGAAAATACATTTCTTTTATGAAATGCTTCGGTAAACATTGTTTTATCATGTTTTGTTTTTGGGAACAAATTCCGCAACTCTTTCAAATCAAAAGGATTTACTCTGAAAATATTTAAAAGCATAAATGAAAATCGGTCTTTTCTGGCCGAGATTTTGGGGATGTCACAATTTTTGATATAGCACTTGGAGCTTTGGAGTGTTCGTTGCGAGTTTCCATCGCCAACGAACAGGGTTTCTGCTTCGAGCATTTTCCAAGATTGTAACTTATAGATAATCGTGGTGTCTTAGCTGATCAATTTGATTCCCATCCCCATGGGGGACTATAGTATGGATTGATTAGTTGAGTAGATTTGGTCCCATGATTGACTGTGAGGGACAACGGGTGGTAGTTCGGACCCCAAGTGGGGGAGAACTGATTATTTATGGTGAGTGTACCGGGGTTGGTTCGACCTTTTTCTGCCGCCAGGGCTTGGCAGTATCTTTTGCATGGATGTCTGGGTTATCTCACAAGTGTGATTGACACTCGGGTCGAAGGGGGACTTTAGATTTCGGATGTGACTGTAGTCAGAGATTTTCTAGATGTATTCCCAGATGATTTACCTGGTGTGCCTCCTATGAGGCAGATTGAGTTCAAGATTGATTTGGTTCCTAACACGGTCCTAATTGCTAAGGTGTCGTACCGATTGGCACCAACTGATATGAATGAGTTGTCCTATCTACTCCAGGAGCTGTTGGGCAAGTAGTTTATTCGACCAAGCAGTTCGTCATGTGGAGCACTGATTTTGTCCGTGAAGAAGAAGGATGGTTCACATTGGTTGCGCATTGATTACTGGAAACTGAACAAGTTGACGGTGAAGAACTGTTACCCACTTTTACGGATTGATGATCTCTTCGATCATCTGCAGGGTGCATCTTGGTTCTCCATGATCAATTTGAGGTCATGGTATCATTAGTTGAGAGTTAGAGAGCAGGACGTGGAGAACACAATGTTCTGAACTCGTTATGGTCATTACGAGTTTGTGGCGATGCCCTTTGGGCTCACCAACGCACCAACGATATTTATGGATTTCATGAATCTCGTACGCAAGCTAATGCTCGATCGTTCGATCATTGTTTTTATTGATGATGTCATGGTCGATTCCAAGACCAATGAGAAACATACGAAGTACCTTCGAGAGCTACTAGGAGTTTTGAGGAGGGAGATGTTTTATGCCAAGTTCTCGAAATGTGAGGTTTAGTTACTGAAGGTCCAATTCTTGGGACATCACATTAACTAGGACAAGATTTTGGTCGACTCGGGCAACATAGAGACAGTTATGTAGTGGGAGGTCCCGAAGTCTCCCTCGGAGATCAGAATTTTTTGGAAGGCAGGGTATTATCGGAAGTTTATTCAAGATTTCTCCAAGGTTGCTATACCCCTCACTCGTTTAACGAGGAAGGGCGTGGATTTTCTTCGGGTACCTACGCAGCAGGCTGAGTTCGAGACACTTAAGAATTATGTGAGGTCCCGGTGTTGACCCTTCCGGAGGGCGTGAATGATTTTGTTGTATATTGTGATGTTTCTATCACCGGTTTGGGGGCAATACTCATGCAACCAGTTTAAAATAACTAATTAATAATTTTGAGTATTTACTATAAAAGTTTAATTAATTTTGTAACCGTGGTTCCACGGATGATAAACTAGTATGACATATAATAAGAGAACTATTCACCAAACTAAATTATTTGTCGGCTGCCAATTGAAATCTAATTGCGTAGAATACTATAAAAGTTTAATTAATTTTGTAACCGTGGTTCCACGGGTTATAAACTAGTATGACATATAATAAGAGAACTATTCACCAAACTAAATTATTTGTTGGGTGCCAATTGAAATCTAATTGTGTGGAAGGGTATTTATTTGTCGTATGCCGCATTGCGCCCCCATGATGTCAATGTGTTGTAAGCTACGTAAAGCTCGCCTCACCGAATTGAAATCTAATTGCCAAAAATGAAATTTTCAGTCTTTGTTTAAAAAAATTTATATTAGGAATTTGTTCCTTATTTTTTTGTTTTTTTGAAGTTATTAGTCTTTATTATAAACAATTGACTATACTACCCGTTTTTAATTTTAATAGAAATATTTTTATTTCATTTTATATTATATTTAATTATTAATATATTATTGTTGAAAATTATGATATCCTACTTTGCTTTGCCTCTATCATATTGAGATGGTTTATAATGATTCATCCTAACTATAAGAAAGAAGGTATTTTTCAATTTTCATATAATTGTTCATTATAGCATCACCATTTTTTATTTTTTGAAACATTATGTTGGTTCATAATTATTCATCTAGAATATTTTAATCATAGGCTTGTTAAAGTAAATTAATTTTATTATATTATGTTTTGAAGCTCTACCTCATCAACATTAAGACATTTAAAAGAGAAAATACATCGAAATTTGTACAATGGTGATACAAATTTCAATACAAACCCAACATGTCCTTAAAATGCGCTATGCGTTGAAATTTTCTTCCTAAAAATAGGCCATGCATAGAATTTAATTTTTTATTTTTGAAAGGTTAACAAACATTATTAGTGGAGTATTACTTATTACCAAAGGGCTTTGTAGGTAATTAACCAGGATAACGCCTGGTCCTACACCAGCCTTGCGCAATACAATGCTCAGACCTACTAAAATTAAATGGCATGCCTATAAAAGCCATGGCGCAGGCATCTCTATATGAAATACATCTCAGTCACATTATTCTTTCTATTAAAACAAGTTAATACTCATTACAATTTCTTCTCATTGATTGAAAATGAAACATATAACATGGCTGATACTTAACCTAGTAATAGTGATGTTCTTGTTCTTGTTCCAATCCATGGTCACATGCCATGCACGTGACCTGGAGAGTGCCCAGGAGCTTAGGATCCTTGCAACCAAGTATAATGTCACTTCCATTATCGTGTTTGGTGATTCAAGTGTCGATCCTGGTAACAACAACAATCTTCCAAACACATGGCATAAAGGCAACTTTTTGCCTTATGGGGCAGATTTCGGTAATTCCAAACCAACTGGAAGGTTCACTAATGGCAGACTTTCCACTGATTTCATCGGTAACTTTTAGTATAATTTTCATGCATGAGTACTTTTAGCGAAAGTTAAATCACCAATATATCACTATGCATTAATTAATGTTTGTTGAATGTGCCTTTGTTCATGTATTGTTATAGGTTTTGTACAATACTGAATCATGCATGGTTGATTTCTTTTTTGTTCTTTCTTTTGTGTGTGTGTGTGTGCAGCTGCGGCTTTAGGATACAGAAAAATTATTAAAGCGTATTTGGATCGAAATCTGATGGAAGAAGACCTGTTGCATGGCGTTAGTTTTGCATCTGGTGGTTCTGGTTACGATGATTTTACTGCAAATGTCACTGTAAGTGACATGACATGCTTCGACTGTTTGACACATAAACCTCACGTGACCGTTCCATTTATTTATGAATATATTTTGGTTATAGTTTTTATTTTTAGATGCTAAATTGGTAAAAGAAAAAAACTTTTACTCTTCTGAAATTGAGAATTTTTCATAAACATCCTATGCTTTCAAGTTTTTATCTAAAATATCATTGTTTTTTTTTTCAAAAAATCGCTCGTGTTTCTAAAAGTTTTCAGAAAAAACTACTTATATAAAAAACTTAAAAGAAATATAGCACAATATTATTTCTAAAGAAACCATTTTTGTTATAATACAATGTTAACTACTAGAGATTGAAAATGATTAGATTTTTTTTATAAAAACCAAACGAAATTAATTAAAATTTTCGGTTTTTAACTTCGAAAAATAAATCATTGTTTTTTGGGTTTTGGTTTGTGGTTTTCCTTTTATATATATATATATATATATATATATATATATATATATATATATATATATATATATATATATATATATATAAAATGACAAGGTGAGAACACTATTCTATATTATTATTCTGTATATATAATGTTATGTCATTATTAATCAATTAATATATAATATTTACATTGAAATAATTAAATTACTACACATATATAAAATTTATAACACAATAATAACATAAAAATGAATGTATGAATACTTGTATGTTAATATTCATATTATAATTAATAAATAGTAGAGTCATTAAATTCAAAACAGAATAACATAAAAATATTGTTATAATGTTCTTATTTTATTTACTGTTTATATATATATATATATATATATATATATATATATATATATATATATATATAATTGATAAACTCACTTGATGATAATTAAACTTCAATATACATCCTCTGTAACATACTTTCATATCAAACTGAATGGCGGGTAAGGGTTTGAAAAAACAAAACCAACAACTCAACCAATAATAAAGGGGAAGCCTACTAAAAACCCAAAAAGAATTGAAAATGAAATGAGCAAACTGATTTAGGAAACCTAAATTTTCGTTTTTTTTTTCTTTCTTTTTTTTTCCTGATAGATCGAAATTTTTTGGTTTCGGTTTGTTTCCTATATACCAAAAGCCGAAAAAAATTAGCAAACAAAAATATCCAAAAATTATGTTGTATTCTCAAAACAAATTTTTAAGTAAAAAGAAAAATAAAATTTGAAAGTCAAAATTCATATTTTTCGGTTCGATTTTGGTTTAATTAAAAAATCGATCATCCTCACCACTAGTGGTTAAAAACTTTGCTCAATTGTAAGAAATTATGTTGTATTTTGAATAAATAATTTTCTTAAAATATGATGGTTTTTTAAAGTTTTTTTATTAGTTTTTCTTAAATTTTATAAAACTATTAGTGGTTTTTCTAGAAAAAAATATATAATTGTGATTTTTTACATAAAAGTTTAAACCTAGTATTTTTTAGAAAATTTTCCTATAAAATATACTCAGAATCTATATAAATTAAAACCTACAAGTGGAATTTTCCTTTACTTATTGTCATACGCGAGTTATAATTTGGCTTATAACTTATATTTAACAAATAACAACTTAAATTGGTAAAGAAGAACAAACTTAGTTAAACAAAGCTGGTCAAATAGGCCAAACTTTGCCGGAAACGTGTTTTATTCAAAACATAAAACTTCTTATACTGTTTTTATTATTTAACATTTTATGTGATAATATAGTTTTTAAATTAGATATAAATCAATGTTATTAAGATCGGAATCATGATGGTAGGATCATAAAATTTATGATTTTACAAACAAAAGATGATCCCGCTCTTAATAATTTCGTTTTGGAGCAAGATCGAACCTATTATAGCATTGCACTTAGGATCACAAGATCGTATACAATCTCATCCAACTTTATTTGATTTTTTATATAATGTCTAAAAGTATGAAGTATAAAGTCTTTTCTAGCCTTGATGATAAAACCGACGAATTCAAAAAATTTGTCATGAGAATTTTGAGACTGAAATGTTCTTTATTTGGTCATGAAAAGAATAGGAGTACTTTTGAGATGATAATTTTCAAGATACAACACTTAAATTTGAACCATAACTTATTATATTGCTAATTTGTGAATCTAACCTTTAGGCTAAATCATAATTTTTAAAAATTTCCACAAGTTGTGAACCAATTATAGAACGAAACTTACTTTTCATGCTATAAACTTATAACTATTCATTTAATTTGGTAAGATATTCAATCCTAGTCAAATCTTAGAATCACGATCTTATTAAATAACGAAAAGATTTTATATAAGATTTCAATTTTGACTTGGGAGTATAGGTAAAAAGATGTAGCTTTTGACCAAGTTTGGCTCTCATGCCCTTTCCTTACTTCCACCCCTATGTAATCCAATGTTTTCCTAGTTGATGGACAGCCTCTTTGAAAAAAAATCATGTTATCAAAAGAAAAATGGACCAAAGTGTTTAAAGGTCAGGGCCCATGGGACTCGACCGAGCCCAGTTTCAGTTATTTAAACCACATAATCTACATCTACAGCTCAATAATATATGCATACTAAACTAACATGGACATTTTTGCGTTTGTTATAAATCCAAAATTGGGATGTATTTTTTTTTTTTTAATTATTTTTAAAAATTTTTAAAATTCACTTGGCAAATTGAACTAACATATAACATTCTCCTTATGTAAAAAATAAAAAGCAATAGAAATAGTGTTTGATGGTTGAATATATTTTACTAAAGTATCGACATTTTAACAAGTTAGATTATTTTCCGCTCCAATCAAGGTCTCTCTCTCTCTCTCTCTCTCTCTCTCTCTCTCTCTCTCTCTCTCTCTCTCTCTCTCTCTCTCTCTCTCTCTCAGAGTATATGTTTCAGTCCAAGTGATCCAAGTTCAAATCTCACCCAAGACAGTGTTCTCCTAAGTCCTTAGCTATCTATACGTTACCAACAATTTTGGTCATGATTTTATTTGATCTCAAGATCATTGAGCCGATCTTTGTAATATATATGCTTGAGAGTTGAGACGTCATAATTTTTGTGTCAACGAATGTTGATCTTAACACAATTTTCATGCGACATCACAAATAAATTGTTGCTATCTTATATAACGAATGGATTGTTGTTAACATGATTATCTTTTTTCTTATTATAGAATGTTATATCTCTTCGAAAGCAATTGGATTACTTTAAGGAGTATAAACTTCGTTTAAGAATGCTTGTTGGAGAAGAAGGTTCTCATAGAATTGTTTCGAATGCTGTGTTCATTCTGAGCATGGGTACAAATGACTTTTTGCAAAATTACTACATTGATCCTACTCGATCCAAGACGTTTACCATTGTTCAATACCAACATTTCTTGATCAACTGCATGGAAAAATACATAAAGGTAAAACATCAATCTTTGTTTATATTTTAAGCAGCTGCTAAAAAGGATTTCAAGGGAAATTTATGTGTTTGATAAGAACACATTTCTTTTTATTTGCTAAAAGCAACACATTACACATACATGTTTTATTTCATTTGTAAGAAGTTTTGTTTCACTCAATACATTTGTTATCAATATGCATTACTAATTCCTTTACACAATAACAATAATAAGATATTAATACTGGATAATATTATATTGTACTTTGATATATGTGTCAAAACTCAAAAATAACAACTATAAGACCTGCAACACAAATCAATCACTTACAAGAAGTATTGAAGCCACCATTGGTATATATATATTTTATTTCATTTATATTATGTTTTTTATTTTATTTTATTTATTTTTATTTTAATAATTTAGTAATTTTTGCAAAACTTCTATTAAGCTTTTTAATACAGCTCTTAACATACCTCAATATGAAGTAGTCTCACACATAAATGATGACGAGTGACCATGTCAATCCAGAAACTACATAGTTATGAAATCGAACAATTTCACCAATAATTGAGTTATAGTTAAAATTATATGACAAAAATATCCAAATATTGAGTGATAAAACCATATCTTCTACTAAACATAAACAATAAATCATGTTGGAAACTCACGAAACGTCAATATCTTTACTTAAATCGTTTCTCATTGTTTCTAACTCAACTTTTTTTTTTTCTTTTTCTATTTCATAATTCTCTTCGAACTCTCTTTACATATCAAGTAATTACTTTGAATCAATTTCAAGACAAGAGTAGGGGGGGGGGGGGGGGGATGGCGGGATCATGAGGAGGAGGGAGTGGTCGATGGGGTCGTATAGTTAAGGAAAAGACGGATAAACTTGAAATGAAGTTTTGACGTAGGTGATTAAGTCATTTCCACATTACAAAAGTACTTAACAAAATTTATAGTTTATTTACAGAATTCAAAAATCTTTTATATAAATAAATGAGTCATTTTCGAGTTGAAATTCGCAAACCTAATATTACCAATTTAATTTTCGTTCGTGTCATATGAAACCGTTTAATTAAACGGGTTAAAATATATTACAAAAACTTGTATATTTTGTCGTAGGTTATTGTGTTATCGAGTCGTGTCAACTTTTGTCACTCTCTAGATTTGAATGATTCGATAAGCCTCTAATATATGGTGTATCACTATCATCCACCTTTTTTTTGGAACCACAAATCTATGTTACTCCTAAACCCACCTATGTCTTAGACGAGACTTGAACCCTCGACCTCAATGAGAAAGATTGACACCAGATATCGTTGGACTAGGAGTCTTTTAGTATCATCTATCTTCTTTATATAATAAATGGTAATTAACGTCTTTATGATATCCATCATACTCTTTCTTAGTCACAACCAAATAATGATTCGTTTAAGGTTCTAAATAACGTAAGACGTGACTTGACGGTAATGTCAAGCGTTGCTTAGCAGCAATATCAAACCTCAAGTTTTTTTGAGTCTTGGTTGGTGAGTCACGTCGTTTGTAAAGTGTGACTTAAGATGACAATTTTGAATATAATTAATAAATTTTATATATTTTTTATACTATTATTTATATATATATATATATATATATATATATATATATATATATATATATATATATATATATATATATATATGCATGACGACATTTTATCAAAACTTGATGGCAAGTAAAAGCCGTGGAACCATGACCCGCCATGGCGGAGTCATGACGAACTTTTTAGAAGATTGGATTTGTTCAAGCACTTAAATCTTCTAGACGGGCTTTAAGATAATTGATTTTTACCATGTACATCGTCCAGGCTTCTGTCTTACACATATTTTTAAATAGAGAAATTAAATGTTCTCCTGTATTTTCTTCCTATATATCTACCCACCTATGTAAAATGACAATAATTAAGTGTTATATTTTGATAAAATTAATGATATTTTAAGATAATTGTCATTATTTCATATGAGTAAGAAAATAGTTAGGAAAAAAATAGAAAGGTTTCTCTTTTAAATAACATTTTAGATGAACTAATTTACTTCAAAATATTAATTAGGATTATACACAACCGACCAAAAAAAATCACATGGCTTTTCTAACACATAAATATATGCTTGATTCGATCCTCATGTCAATAGTCCATACTAAGAATTTGAAATATATCTTTTATTTTTCATGGTGTGAGAATGCGGCTTGGAAAATAATACGCTTTAGAAAAATGCTGAAACTCGACAAATAATGCATAAAAAAGTACTCGTATTATCTTTTCGTTTTTTATGCATGGAAACTATAGGAAATGCAGTCACTAGGAGTAAGGCGATTGGCATTAGTTGGGATGGAGCCATTCGGATGCATGCCTATGATAAAGACATTAAAGAACAGTGACAAATGTGATGAAGAAATGAATCGGGTGGCTTTCACTTTCAACTCTTTGTTGATGGAAAAATTATCGACGCTCAAAACAACATTACTGATGCAAACTGCCTTTGTTAACATTTATGGTGTCATTCAGAACATTATACAGAACCCAACAAAATATGGTTAGTACTTATCTCTTCTTCTGCAAAGATCCTTTCATTTATATTTTTCTAAAACATTGAAAAACTTATCATTTGTAATAGAAGTACTATTTGTGTTAATATATCTAAATTAAGTAACATAACAAGATAAAAGGGGAATGAAATGAAAATATTAGTTAAAGAAATGCCTACCTTCTCAAACACAAGCTATTGGTAGTTATGAAGCTGTCCATGCCACCTAAACATAGATTAGCTCCCGCTATAAAACATGGGTCGGTTAATAAATTTATGGGCCTGTATAGAGTGGATGTACTTAAAAGAACGTTTGACATGCCGTTTCCCCATATACGTCTTTGAATTTTTTTAGTTTGAAATATAAAATAATGATTTATTATTGAATAATGTATTTCAATAAAATGAAAATGACAGGATTTTCAGAAGTTAAAAAGGGATGTTGTGGATCTGGATTAACAGAATTTGGAACTAGCTTAAAGGGGTTGGGTACATGTATGGATCACTCAACATACATTTATTGGGATGCTGTTCATTTTACAGAGAAAATGTATTATGTTATCGCGGATGAGGTTGTGAAATCTATGAGTTCAAGCTTTTAGCTCAACATTTGTTCATATTTCGCTGGTGAATCTCCAATGGTGTATCAATAAACATGTTACAAAAAGTTCATGGTGTATGCAAGGTTAATTTCCATGGTCTTAAATAGGTTGCTTTCAATTCAACTTCACTAAGAGTCGTCAAAGTTTCTTTATTTTCTCGTTTGTGTGTTCATTGTTGAAAATGTTCTTTAGTATCTTAACATGGACAAGCTATGTATTGTATGGTGCCTAGCTTTGTTTATGAATAAATATATATACTTTAGGTTTGATTTCATTTTATTTTGCACTTTTGATAAATGAGATTTGACATGAGTCTCTTTCGTATGTTATTAATTTTTTAAGAGTTATCCCTAGAAAGAATTATATAAAAGAGTTTGGTGAGAAATACTTTGTTTTGATTGATGAGAAAATATACCTTGAGTATTATTTTATAAATGTAAAAAATGATAGACTAATGAGCTAAAGCAACTACCTACGAAAGCTAGGATGAATACTAATGCATATGTGAAAGGTCAACTATTACATGTCATTAGGGTCCACCGTAGACATGTGTTGATTGTGCCACCACACAAGGCCAATGTCGTTTATAGGCCCCATATATATAGAGTTGGCATGTGCAAGATTAATGAGCCCGTGACACATAATGTTGTTGTAGTATGCTTGTAAATTACTTAAAATTCCCGAATAATGATGTTGATTCGCGTTTAGAGTACTTGCAAAAGAGTTCGAGGTGGTAGAACCACTAGGATTACTTTATAACGTATTTTGATATTGTTACGATTTTCATTTCATATATTTTTCATTTTTAATGGATTGTGGGAGGAGTAATAAAGCGTGACATTTGATGATATCGTGGATTCAATGCTATGGTCTCTGTTTTCTTCACATGGCTCATGTAGTAATGACATATTATTTTATTCTAGAAAGGGAAATGGTTTGGTGTTGGCGATGACATCAACTATATTGAGATAAGGGAGGTAGTTGGCAAAGAGTTTGTATGTAAGTTTAACTTTAGTTATTAGTGAGTTTACATTAGATAGAGCATCAGTTAAGTTTTTTTTAGAATAAAAAGTTATGTCATGGAGTTATTGCTTGGATGCTTGTGATTTTGAGGCTGCAAACATTCTTAACATCTTGTTTTCTAGAAGACATTAATCTAACTTATTCCCTAAGTCATTAGTGGTACAATTATCACTAGAGATAATTTAAAATAAATTGGGTTCATAGGTTGAGTAGAGCCAAGACTTGACATGGACATCAATGGATTTCCAATCTTCATCATCGTTCTTCGAAAGTTTGCATGTCCTACATTATGACCAAATAGTTTTGCACGTTTACCCTAATAAAAAAAATGTCTCGCTGTAGCTTGCACTATGAACCATCAATTGTTAGTTTGAAATCGAATTGGGAATAAACTGTCATTAATACGTGGCTTGCATATTGAACCACCAATTGTTAGTTTGAAGCGATGACGGATGTGGACTTGGGTATGATGGAAACATGAAAATAAATTTAATAAAAAAACAGAAGCAATACATTGAACAATCAAATTTTGGTTTGAAGCATGAAAATAGACGTAGAATGCACATTGAACCATCAATTGTTATAAAAAATATGTTGTCATAGCTTGCACTTTGAACCATCAATTGTTAGATTGAAATTAAAATGTGATAGACATTCATTAATACATAGCTTGCACATTAAACCATTAAGTGTTAGTGTGAAGTGATGGAGGATGTCGACTTGGGTATGATGAAAGGTGTAACGCCCTAAAAATACTAATATTTTTTTAAAGTTTTAAACCAGAAAAAAAAAATATAATCAATGCGGAAAAGCCATTAGGGGATGTTGTGTAGTCAAGTCAAGCTCTTCCCCTTGGAATTGGAAGTACCTGAAAAATGTTAAACCACAAACCATAAGCATGAAACATAGTGAGTTTCCCAAAATACCACATATCATACAAATAGGTCCAGCCCAACATGTAAATGGGCCCAACCCAACGTACATACAAATGAGCCCATCTCACTCATACAAATAGGCCCAACCCAGCATACATATATAAATAGGCCTAGCCCAATCATGCAAATGACCCCATCCCAACACACATGTAAATGGACCCAACCCAACATATAATAAATGGGCCTAACCCAACATACAGTAAATGGGTACAACCCAACATAAACATGCAAGATTCACAAAGACAGCTAGCATCCTACAAAGTTTAGTGAGAAGACTCACTTCAACCCTGAAGACAAGATAAACCACCCACCCAAGCCGACGATATTAAGCTTCATCATGCTAAACATATTCATAATAAAACCCTAATTAACAATTAAGGTAATGACTAACTCACGAAAGGTATAGGCTCACAATTAAACCTCATTTGGGAAAAAAAAAGACCATTTTCCCCTTCCAATACTAAGTTCCAACATCGTTGACCAAAGTTAAACTGGTTAAAAAGTTAATGGTCAACGGTCAGTTTACTTACGCTCAATAAAGCACACTAATCTATGCCCTGTGTAGAGCTACACCCAACGTACAAAGTCTAGGCCATAGGTAGAGCCCATAACCCCAAAACTTCTATTAAGCTCTTAATACAACAAGCCAAACTCTCAAAATCCCATATCTGATCTAATTAAATGTCTTAATGGATAAAGTCTCTAACTTTATCCATTTGCATGGCCAAGATAATCACAAAACAAAACTCTAAGTCCATATTGCCAACTTTTGCTCAAGAACTCATGCATGGGTGAAGGAGAGTGCCCAAGCTCTCATTTTTATGACCATAACCTCAAAAACAACAGAAGGGGAACTTAAATGGACTGGAGTAACCCATACTCTCAAGGACCAAGGTGCTGTTTGTTTTTTCTGAGGCAAAATGTCTGCAGTCTGCGGACCAATTCTATAGACCTCTGCAGTAGAAGAGGTGGACCAAACGTCTGCAGTCTGAAAAAAGAAGACTGTTTGTTTTTTTAACATCTGCGGGCTACTAAAATAAACTAAAATCTAAATAAACTAATTTTTTTTAAACTTCAAAGTGATTTTGTAATATTTTTATGACTTCGTTATAAATAATTAATGAATTTAGATCAACTTTTATGTATTATTGTATAAAAAATAAAAATAAAAATAAAAATGGTATGAATTAATATATATATATATATATATATATATATATATATATATATATATATATATATATATATATATATATATTGATAAAAACCAACAACTTTGGTTGCAAAGTTATAACTAAACATTATAATTAGTGATTAAAGAATTTGATACATAAATGGATGGAAATAAACTTCTATTTCTTCAATTAAATCCAATTAAAACGTACCATAAATATTTTCTCGGGAAATTGACGATACTGTATTAAATAATGTTTTACAAAATTTGGGAAAAAAAAATATAAGAATATATTATGATTTTTTTTTTCATATTTATATAAACAATTTCAACGACTATTAGTTTAATAAATCTTTATTTATAAATTTATCAAAAATATCATGTTTGTATCGTCGAACGTTTTTTTATAAGTTTTGTAATTTTTTTTTTCAAATTGTTTATCAATAATAAAGTTGGAAAAAATATAGTTAAAAAAAACTTTAAAAAAATAAAGATATATATGTTTTTTAGGCTAGAAGATGTCTGAAGATGTTAGAAGACTCTGGTCCACATCTGCGTCAAGAAGAGGGCACACATACATTTTTAGGTCTGCAGTCTTTCATAAAAACAAACAGTCTACGAAGGCTAATGTCTACGCGACGCAGACAGAAGAGACCACACAGATCTGCGGACAAAAAACAAACACTACCCAAGATTTCAGTGAGAAAAGCATAAAAATCATAACCATACTAGATCTAACATGTACAACAATCAAGATGAAAGCTTTATACCTTCCAAAGATAGATGTTGGCTTGCAAATCCTAGATCTACGTATGCCTAGACCATCCCATGGTCTTACAATCATCATCGCTACAGCCTGGAGCCTGAACCTGAACCAGAACCCATCAGTCTGAAATATAGAAACCATACTCTAAGACAGATGATCATCCTTATGTCGTACATATGCCTAGTCCATGACTATGATCACCACCAAACCAGGGTTAATGAATACCCAAAACATCTCGTTCGTGAATTGTTAACCAATCTCAACTATGGAAAACATGCCCAAACGACCTCAAATATACACTTGACCTCTTGAAAAATCATTACTAACCCACCACTCCCACATTGGCAACCAAAATCTTAACAAATGAACCACAAAAAAACCAGGGGGTTCACAAATGCAAACGTTCCGCAAATGACCTTCGTTGCACAACTAAGTCTTCCATCCCAAAACATAATTTACTATTCGCATAATCCAAACCAACTAGTCACTAAGCCTCTCGATCCCCATAATGATCTAATACTCAACCATGCTAAATGCTAACAGTCTAACACCAAAGAGCCTTAGTCATATGACTACCGGGTTCCAACCACCTAAGTTATACCCTATCCAGTTCACGTTTCATCATGACACCATCTAATCCACTAGAATGCGTAAGATCACAGAGCACACTGATATTGCCAACATTCCATCACTGGCCTGGAGACTCACGACCAACACCATATGCCCTAAGCATATCCTCGAATGTCTAAATGGTCCGGTCATCGAAGACAACTTAACCAAACGGGCCTCGCCCACTGGTCTCACCTAAACTAACATAACCCAAAGGGCCTTGCCCACTGGTCTCACCTAAACTAATCATAACCAAACAGGCCTCACCTAAAAACAAGAGTTATTCAAGCCTAAACATCGTCACAACTCCAACAACCCTCATACCCACCAAAGAGCGGCTCAATAACCATAACAGGTCCAACTCAACCCAAGTGAATGATGTGATCCTCCCACCATCTTACAATCATCATCGCTACAACCTAGACCATCCCATGGTCTTATCAATAATTCATAAGAATACCCACCCATAACTCAACACAAGTTGAAACCGCCGCCTGCTAGACTCCATCATGCGTTTATATCATGCTTCGAACCTCAAAGCCTTCATCAGACAAAAACAGGCAGAGAGTTCCTCATTCAACCCTCAACCAAAACCTAGTTACATAACCAAAAATACGTCACTGCCAATACTACTCAAGACTGTCATCAAGCTGAGCTTGCAAGAACTAAAATTCCATCACCAGTCGACCTAGTGTACACACATACCGAAATACGAATAAATACACTTTACTATCTTAACGAAAGCTTGATGCCTCCAAGAAACTTCCATTAATATAACTCCAAAATCCTCGAGAAACTTAAACTGATGGCAAAGAACGAATAAACCAACTATCGAAAATGGATAGATAACTAATCCAATGACCCACTTATTACCTAATAAAACCTATGCGAACATGCATCAACCATGCCCTGAAGGTATTTCCTCGCAACCATGAACGATCCCTATGAATCCCGCATTCAAATCCAATATGCTCACATTGCAACTTCTTCAGACTTAATGCACTAAAACCATCAAATCAGTCTGGTTGCTGATCCTCTAAATAGAGCACTTAATTCTTCCCTACTTAGGGATCCCTCTATCACTGCATGTCATCTCCCATGTCAAAGTCTAAAACCGACCCAACCAGACATACTCTAAGCATGACTCTTGGTATGCAAAATGACATAGGATAAACCTGGTGGGTTTTGAGCATTATAACACTCCTAAGGTGTACATGCAACCCTAAATACCTTGGATCTTAGTTTTCTATATTATACATGCCAACTTGAACTTTCCAAGGTATTACCCTAACTAGCATACAAAACTTTGATACTTGGGTAATAAAACAAGTTAGATAACATACCTTTCTTTGTAGCTTGTTGGAAACCTTGAACCTTTAGCCTTTAAGAGCTTAGCACCAATAGTATAAATGCCTCAAGTGGAATCACGACACATCTAGAACAAAGGATAACTTGAGAAGAGATTCCTTGCACACACAAATCGGCTAGCCCTATAGTATTCCACTTAAGTGCCGATTTCATGAGCTAGAGGGGCACTTATATAGTGTGGCAAACTAGGGTTACACCATGTAAACCTTAATGACTTTTCATATCCTTCATGCTCCATGGGTTAAAACCTCCATGGAGTATCCATGGGTTACCACATGGGTTTATCCCAACATTAAGAACTATGGATCATAAGCCCATTTTATAAGAATGAATGATTTACCAAATCAACCCCTTATATTTAATTAGTATCTATTGATCAAAATTAATTCCAAATTAATTCTTGATCAATACTAATTAAATAATATGATTTCATATTAATATATTAAAACTTATAATATATTAATAAACCATAAATAACTTCTTCTCAAAAATCCATCCTATCAAATTGTCCTGACGATATGCAAATCAAATGGACCATGCTACTCTTGGGTCAATTACATACCAATTATAGTTATGGACTTAGACACTAATCCAACAAAACCCTCGAATGATAATAACCATACACTCATAAAGAAATTCCGATTCTTAGGTGGAGACTTAAATAAACCGAACATAATGTCTCACACACAATCACAAGATCATAAACATTGATAATAAGAGAATGAAGGAAATAAATATGATATATGTGTGCGGCAACATCTGATGGAACTCGGATCTCCTCGACCTATAGCTGAAAAACTCGTCTCCTCACTACTGGAGCCTCCACCTTACCCTTGCGACCATTAGTAATTCTTAGAGTAGCTGGACCAGGCGCCCTCACCACTCAACTCGCCAACCTCAAAAAATCGACCTTTTTATGGCCCACCTGGTTGCAGTGAAAAGAAATCAGATCGAAACCCCAAGGATAATCCCTACTAAAATAACCAGTCTGGCCGCAACTAAAACAACCCCTTTCTTGCTCATGAAAACTCTCATCGTGAGTCCTCCCACACTTGGCACAACTGCCCCCGCCCTGATGGCCTCCCGATTGTGAATCTTGAGTCTTGGGCTTCTTCGCCTGGCCCACTATGGTCAAAACTTATTCTGGACTACACTTGGTCTGTAGCTACAGCTCACTCTCTCACTCTCGAGCTCTTGCAATCATGTCATCCAAGGTCTTGTAGCTTGACAGGCTCACAAACTCCTGAATATCATGGTACCTCGTCTTCTTCATCTTCTCATCTGTAGTGTACTACAAGACCAACAAAGCCCTCGCCCTAAACTTGGCGGTGATCTCCGCCACGTTCTCTATCGTATGGCAAAGGTCCTGAAACTCCCTCACCAACTGCCACACCTCAATAGCCGGTGCAAACTCTACCCTGAACTCACCATGAAAACCTCCAAGCCTCTCATTCAGCAGCTTCATGATCCCCTCCTTGATGGTACCAAACATCATAGGAGTCGCATCCAAAATACAACGGGTGATCTCATATGTAACGAACTTGTGAATCCTCTCATCAATTGGCTCAACACTAGAGCCTGAACTAAAACCAGAGCCAAAACCAGAACCTCCTCCACGAGTGCTCATCACCATAATGAAAAACAACCATACAAATGATCAAAACATACCCATAGAATTCCTTATTCTACAGGCTTCTTAGAATCCTTGTGACCTTCCTTGATTCGAGTACAGATCATGTGCTTTCATGAGTACAAGCCCAATACTACCTTCCACACCTATCCATACTTTCCTAAAGAATCATCCCAAATCCTCTAATTCGCCTCCTCATACTGATACTCCTAAAACCCACTAAATAGCGTACCAAACACAATAAGGCACTTCATAGGCTCTCTTAGGATCCCCACTTCACCCTGCCACCAGCTGCTGAAAAACTCCTAATGATGTCAGCTAACTACTTCATGAATACAATTACATTCAAGAAAACTTAAATAATCTTTCAACTAAAAGACCCAATCTTACAACAGGTAGACTCAAACGAGAGCTGCACAATAAGACCAAATCAATCATTCTAAAATTATTTAAACTTTGCAAAATGTAACTTAACATATTCATTTAGTAGTCAACTCACATCAATATGATTGTCACAAAACACAAATCAAGAAACATTCAGGCGGTAACACACAATAGGCCACAAAACCTAAAAAGGCATCCCCCCAACTCACTAACTTCTATGGTGCTAGGAACTTCTACCAACAGCTCCGGTTACCATATGCATGCAAATTATACACAATACGGGATCAAAAAATTATCGAATAAATGATTCTACCCTAAGCCCACAACCAAAAGAGGAACATGGAATAAGGATAAATCAGTCATTCTAGGGCTATATGGTCATAATTGTATACAATTTTTAAGCATAGACTTAGCAAATAATCCCACCAATATAGATTTTAAAATAAGGCATAACATCCAATTTCTCTTAGGATACATGGCATCACAAATCATCGTTCTATCATGCAATTTCTGAAGGTACCCTTAGTACTATCCCAACATGAAAACATTCCATAACATATAACATATCAACATGTATGGGTATTCTGGGAATCACTTACTTGAGATCGGCTGATTGCACACATCACATCCCTTTCTTTTGCACAAACCTTTATAGATTTTTTTAAAATGATCATCAATTCCTCATTTTGAGTTCATACGCGCCTGAGACTGCACCCTAATCCCTCAAACCAAGGCTTTGATACCAACTTGTAACATCCCAAAAATACCGATAAATTTTTTATTTTTAAACCATTAATTCCATACAACCATTTGTTCCAAAACCAATCAGAGTGAATTGAACATCAGAGTAAAAAATATAATCAATGTGGAAAAGACATCAGGGGATGTTGTGCAGTCAAGCCGAGCCTTTCCTTTTGGAACTAAAAGTACCTAAAAATGTTGAACCACAAACCGTAAGCACCAATCTTAATGAGTTCCCCAAATACCAAAATACCATACAAATGAGCCCATCCCAACATGAAAATGAGACCAACCCAACGTACATACATATAGGCCCAACCTAATCATGTAAATGGACCCAACACAACATACATATATAAATGGGCCCTAACCCAATCATGCAAATGGGCCTAAACCAATATACATGTAAATGGGCCCAACCTAACATATAATAAATGGGTCCAGCCAAACATATAGTAAATGGGCCCTACCCAACATACACATGCAAGACTCACAAACACAGCTAGCATCCTACAAAATATAGTGAGAAGACTTACCTTAACCCTGAAGACAAGATAAACAGCCACCCGAACCGACGATATCAAGGCTCATCATGCTAAACATTGAAACGCCCCAAAATTTAAGACCATAAATTTCATTTTCATAATAATAAAATCTCCAATAAAAATGTTTATAAATCCATAAAGGAAAACAATGTATATCAATCAAACATTCCAAATACATGAGAGTTAAGTAAAGCGGAAATCCATACTCCCGGATCACTGACGAATAACTATGTCCTATCCGTACTCTCGGACTAAGGACAACTGACTATGTCTTAATCCATACTCCTGAATTAATGAAAAATAACTATGTCCTATCCATACTCTCGGACTAAGGACAAATGACCATGTCTAATCCATGCTCCTGGATTAATGACATATTTTAAAGTTCTATTCTCCGTGTATATCTCACTCGTACTTATAAGAAGATGCTACCCAATATTCCTCATAATTAATTTCAGCTTACTCTTTCATCCTAAAACATCATGTATTATCAGGTATGTTAATTCACACATAAACATATATTTAATACTTTAATCAATACTTGTATTAAAATCATGTTCATGAAGGGACTATCCAGTCACTTGTCAAAGTGATGATTCCAACTTGGACAACGCTTCGCTTAATTTATTTTCCTTCAATGAAACCTAGTATCATTACCACTAGATTTTAGTCTAATATTCATTACGACTAATTATTAGTCTAGATTCATCATTAATTTAGAGACTACTTCATGATCTATCAAGTAAGGATCAACCAGGCAGGACAGTTGGGAGGCATGACCATTTCAGCATATAACTTTTCTGAAATCCAACAACCAAACCCAATGTGACCATTCTAGACACCTCTCCTGTAAGTATTTCAATCAGTATAATGACTTGGAATCATTGATAAATCTTATTTATAGGTTCATTGTAACATCTCGAAATTTCAAAAGTAGGGTTGAAGGGCTAAAAGTGTAAGTGTGAGAGGGCAACTCGATGAGTCCACGAGTGGACTCGGCGAGTAGGGTCGCGACTCTGGTCGCGTGTTAAGTGACCAACTCGGCGAGTAGCATGGGTGGACTCGGCGAGTTGGTGCTGAGTGGAGAAAACCCTAATTTCGGAGGTTGAGCCCTATATAAAGAACATAACACTTCTTCCCCAACCTCTTTACCTTCCCTTTGAGTTCCAGAAACCCTAAATTCGTGGGAGCCTTCCTTGGTGAGAGATTAGAGCCTTGGAGGAGGTAATCTTGGAAGGAAATTGAAGAGCAAGAAGAGTGGAGCAAGGGGCTTTGCATAGAATTGGTTCATTCATCAGTGGGAGCCTTCATTTGAGGTAAAAATCTTCTGTTTGAGCTTTTGTGCATCTAGATCTATCATTTGTGGGGGGTTTTGGGGGCATTAATGAGGTCCATATCAAGTTTGGTGTAAGATCTGAGGTTGCTACCTCAGATCTAGGTTGTTAATGATCCAAAAAGCCATAAAGTCTATGCTCAAGAGTTGTTGGTGAAGTTCTTTTGTCCCAAACCCTAGTCCTAGAGTGTAAAATGCCTAGATCTCTTTGGATCCACGTAAAGTTTGCCACTTTACGTGATGGATGGCTTGTAGAAGAGTAGATCTTTGGTTTAGAGCTTCTACATGGCTTGGAAAGCCTCTGTATGGTTTCAGATCTAGGGGTACTCGGCGAGTCACAAGGGTGTACTCGGCGAGTTGCGTGAAGATAGGATGGAACTCGACAAATTGGAAGAACAACTAGGCGAGTTGGATGAATATGGGCAGGAACTCGGCGAGTTGGAAGAACAACTCGGCGAGTTGGTTGCAGATAGCCTTGGACTCGGCGAATATGTTCTTTGACTTGGCGAGTCTGGTCATGGGGTCCTAACCTTTCTTTTGGTTGAGCTGTGAATCGGTGAGTCAAGGGATGACTCGGTGAGTCGAGTGTGAAAGGACTCAGAGTTGTTGGACTCGGTGAGTCTCGGGGTGACTCGGCGAGTTGAGTCGCGGATTGGGGAAGTTCTGTGCATGGGGACTCGGCGAGTAGAGTCAGCCAGGGGTTGAATTTGACTTTGACTTTGACCAAGGGTTGACCATTTGACTTCCAAGGGCATTTTGATAATTGTTGGATATTGTTTTGAGTTCAGTTTTGGTGTTGGCTAGTGGTGGAGATCGTGTTAGTGGTCGGAGCAGCTTGGGCTTATCTGTTCAGTCGGCAGTTGCGAGGTGAGTTATCATCACTATGTCAACATGGTCTACGGCACCAAGGCCGGCCCTTTATCGGATTGTGATCCGGGTATCGTTGTTATGTTATTGCTTTGCTATGATGCATCCTGGTAGTTAGGATGGTATATGTTAGATACCTGGTTAAGGTCGGAATCCTGGTATATAGGATGATGCTATGCTAGTGACCGGTTAGGTCGGTATCCTGGTTAGGATGATGTTATGCTATGTGATCTGTTAGATCGGTTTGATTGGATTAGATTTGTTATATGATTGAATGTTTATGTGCACATGGTTGTTGGACTGGGGTTGGGTTGAGGCGGGACCTACTTTGTGCTGTAGGCCAACACACCCATGGCGGACCGGTTATCCCGAAGGCCCAGCGGGCGGTCCGGATAGGCTATAGGCCCCAAGAGGGCGGACCAGACATGCCGAGGCTCAGAGAGTGGACCAGGCCAACTGAAGGCCCAGTGCGGGCGGACCAGTCATACTGTAGAATCAAAGAGTAGACCAGGTGGATTGAAGGCCCAGTGCGGGCGGACCAATCACACTGTAGACTCGATGTATGTGGTTAGACTCGGAGGTGGACCAGGTGGACTGAAGGCTGGTGCGGCGGACCAGTCACACAGTTGACCCGAAGTGCATGGTTGTTTTGTGTTCTGTTATGATATGGCATGTTATGCGTGTATGGTATATGTGGTTGGTATTTTGGGGATATCTCACTAAGCTTTCGAGCTTACAGTTGTGGTTTAATGTTTTTCAGGTTCTTCAGGAGACTGTGGCAAGGCAAAGGCGTGATCGTACCGCTCCTCATGATTATGTTTTGTGATGTGATTCTGGGAAGACTGTGAAATAATTGTATTGAAAACCTTTTTGTAATAATTTTATGAAATCGGGTTGTTTTTGAAAAGTTTAAATTGGTTGGAATTTTATGGTCGTTACAAGTTGGTATCAGAGCCTTGGTTTGAGTGAATTTGAGGAACATTCGTGTGAATGCAGTCTCAAATCGAGGAGGGTTTTCAAAAGAGAATTTAAAATGGTTTTCAAAATGAGTAAAGGAGGACGCGGAGGTACGATCAGCAGGAGCCAGTAAGTAACCCCAAAATACCATACATGATATTTGTTTCTAAGCTTTGATAGAACAGCATGCTAGTACAAGGCTAGGGATCTTCAGGATTTCATGATAATGTTTCCTGATTTATGATGCCTGTTAGCTTAGGGTTTCCTTGTGGGAGACTTCCAGTGTTCCTCTAGGAGTGAGGGTTGAGTGCTTGTTATGTATGTTCTTCACTAGGGTGTTGTGGTATAATTGATATAAATATGGGTAGGTGTGGAAGGTAGTATAGGCCCGTACTACTGAAAGCACAGGACCCATACGCGTATCAAAGAAACCATAACCTCTGGGGATGGATTGGAAGTTGGTTCCCGGGTTAGTGGGAAGTATCTGATATCTTGCGATGTTTTCAGTATGGAGGTTTCGAGGCATGTTGGGAGTGGATCCGGATCCGGATCGGGAGCAGGAGAGGGCGGTCAGGGTGGGTCAGTACCGCCCGAAGTTATTGGTCAGATGAGCACATGCGAGTTGGATGCCAGGATTCGTGAGATCTTGGATGATGAGGTTGCTGCGTTGTTTTGGGCTGAGTTGCCGGAACTGTTTGGGTCGATCAAGACAGCCATGGTTGAGTATTTTGATGAGCTCTATGCGACTCTCATAGAGACGGCTGCCGCGGCGGCTACAGCGGCTGTAGCAGCGGCAGGGGGAGGAGCTGGTCGGGGTTTTCAGTATCGGGACTTTGATAATACGAAGCCTCCTACCTTTGATGGGGTTTAGGACCCGATTGTTGCTATGAGATGGTTGTCGGACGTGGAGGGGTGTTTCTTCACGTTTTCATGCCCTGCTGATCAGAGGTGTGCTCTGAACCTCTTAAGGCTCGGGGCAAAGGATTGGTGGAGATTGACCACGGGGTCGTTTTTCGACGCGTAGAGGGCTGCGGTTTCATGAGATCAATTCCGGGAGATGTTTAGCACTCGTTATGTGCCGCGGGTTGAGAGAGAGAGAGAGAGGTTGGCTCAGGAGTTCCTGGAGCTGAAGCAAGATTCGGAGTCGGTGACGGAGATCACCAAGATGTTCACTGAGAGGGCGATGTTTTGCCCCGAGTTTGCTTCGGAGCAGGCTCAGATGTCCCGATATCTGAGTATGCTCAAGAGGGATATCAGGCAGTTTGTGTCTACGCAGAGGTGCGATACCTTGTTGGAGTTGCAGGAGGCCGCCAGGAGATGTGAGTTAGAGATTGAGTTGCAGTTGCGAGAGCAGAGGCAGGCTCCGGTGCAGTCGCAGTCGGTGCCGAAACGGTCCAAAACCGTTGATTCTAGATTTGGAGATCAGAGCAGCCACAATTGTGGGAAGTGTGGGAAGGGTCACACCGGAGTTTGCAGGTCCGGTGGTACATGCCGCAAGTGCGGAAAGGAGGGGCACTATGCGAGGGATTGTCGGCAGGCAGCCTCGGGTCGGGATTTGAGGATTTGTTATCATTGTCATCAGGTTAGACACTTGAGGGTCAACTGTCCACAGCTTGCTGCGGGACCGGTGTAGGCTCCAGCACCGTCCACTTTGAGGATTACGGGTGGAGGTCAGCGTAGAGCAGAGCCCCGAAGGGCTCAGGGTCGTGCTTTTCAGCTTACAGCAGAGGAGGTCAGGGCAGTGCCAGATGCAGCGGTGGGTATGTTTCTTCCTTGATGTCTTGTTATTTTGTGATTATTTTGGAGTATTGTATATCTGCTAGTCTCGTTGTGTGGTTTATGGTATTGTATTCGTTGTTCCTTGAGAGTTATGGTGTGGTTAAGGGTTTGGTGTAGGGAATTTCTTTGGTTATCATTCATGAGGGTTATTAGTGGGAATTTGGCTTTTGGTCTGAATGTCGGGTATCATCTTCAGTCTGAGGAGTGGTTGCTGAAGGTCGGGTTTCTTTCGAGCCGAGATGATCGGTGTTGATATGTGATTTTGTGAAGGTTGCTCGTTCTAGTGGGAACCAGATCGCGTGTAAGGGATTGTGTTGTGTAGGATTGATAATGGAGGTCGGTGATGGTGACCGGTGATTGATAGTCAGTGCTCTAAGTGGGGGAGAATTGGAAAATTCTCCGGAAGATCGATGAGCATGAGAGGTTGTTTAGCTGCTTGGGATTTAGCAGCAGTTGTGTCAGCCAAGAGCGTAGGCTGGTATGAGTAAGTGGCAGGCATGCGGGGCGGGATACAGACCAAAGGTGATTGATTGTGGAAGGCCTGGGATCGAGCCGGGATTGAGTATGTAGGGTGGAGATAGAGTTCGGAACCCCTAGAGGGCTAGAACAATATGCATGGGAGAGTTTTCCTGGAGGGATAATTCGGGATGTTGGATGCTGGTTGAGCGGTCTGGATAGACTGAAGGCCGGTGGGCATACCAGTCAGGCCGAAGGCTCAGAGAACGGTCCAGACAAGCTGAAGGCCCTGGAGGGCGGTCCAGACCTGCTGAAGGTTCCGAGAGTGGTCCAGATGGGCTGAAGGCCTGGAAAGGCGGTCCGATCATGTTGAAGACTCAGCATGTGTTGATAGATTGGTAAGTGGAAATGAATTGAGTATGTCGCGACGTGTTAGCGTCGGAAGGTCTGGCCCCGGGTATTGATCATGGTGAGTGGAAGGTAGAGCATGGACTTGAGAGTCCTTGTGAGTGGATCCAGAGCCTGTGTGGGATAGCAGTTATGCTATAAGAGAAAGGTGTAGTATTGGGTGAGTACTGTGGCACTTGTTGTAGTGACACGGCGACCAAGTGGATTTTCCTTGGTAAGAAAGGGAAAGGAATGTAGCTCTGAGAGGGAGTGTAAGTTCACGGAAGTGAAAGCAGTAGTGCAAAGTTATGATTGAGGTGTTCCAATCATGGTTGATGAGCAGTGTGTCTGCGGCTGTGGTATGGGATCACGTCCGGGTTGGATGTTTGTTGAGGTCACGGAAGGAATTTCCGAGGGTGTAGAGCCAAGAGGCTCGGAAGGAATGCAGGGATGGAATCTTGGATTTCCAGTTTGATTTTGATCAAGGATTTATGTATGTGGTGGAAAATTCATCCTGGGGGATGTTTGGAGGTGTCGTCAGTGTATCGGGTTTTCCCAACCCGAAGATGCTAGAGCCAGTTCAGCATGGGTATGAGATTGCGGTGGAGAACTCATGGGGCTTGCTCTGAGGCTGAAGGATGTGTCATTCTGTCAGCATGGAGTGGATAAAGTTGGGCTCAGACCAGGAATTACAGTGGTTCATGGTTATTTCTAACTCGTATGAGTCGAGTGATTGTTGTGATTTGGGGCAAGTGAAGTATCATGGAGTGGTACTAAGTTGATAAGTTGATAAGTGTGGTTGTCAGAGGGTGAGGCCAGTGGCCAGATTAAAGCGGTGGTCAGAACACTGCGGGAAGGAAAATTGGGTTTTTGGGTTTCGGTGGTTGTGCTTTGAGGAACCTGGTCTGGTTAATGCCAGGTGGTGCAGTGCGAGAGTAGTTATGGAGTTGTGTTGCCACAGGCTTCGAGGACGAAGCCTAATTTAAGTGGGGGAGAATTGTAACATCCCGAAATATCAGAAGTAGAGTTGAAGGGCTAAAAGTGTAAGTGTGAGAGGGTAACTCGGTGAGTCCACGAGTGGACTCGGCGAGTAGGGTCGCAACTCTGGTCGCGTGTTAAGTGACCAACTCGGCGAGTAGCATGGGTGGACTCGGCAAGTTGGTGCTGAGGGGAGAAAACCCTAATTTCGGAGGTTGAGCCCTATATAAAGAACATAACACTTCTTCCCCAGCCTCTTTACCTTCCCTTTGAGTTCCAGAAACCCTAAATTTGTGGGAGCCTTCCTTGGTGAGAGATTAGAGCCTTGGAGGAGGTAATCTTGGAAGGAAATTGAAGAGCAAGAAGAGTGGAGCAAGGGGCTTTGCAGAGAATTGGTTCATTCATCAGTGGGAGCCTTCATTTGAGGTAAAAATCTTCTGTTTGAGCTTTTGTGCATCTAGATCTATCATTTGTGGGGGGGGGGGGGGTTTGGGGGCATTAATGAGGTCCATCTCAAGTTTGGTGTAAGATCTGAGGTTGCTACCTCAGATCTAGGTTGTTAATGATCCAAAAAGCCATAAAGTCTATGCTCAAGAGTTGTTGGTGAAGTTCTTTTGTCCCAAACCCTAGTCCTAGAGTGTAAAATGCCTAGATCTCTTTGGATCCACGTAAAGTTTGCCACTTTATGTGATGGATGGCTTGTAGAAGAGTAGATCTTTGGTTTAGAGCTTCTACATGGCTTGGAAAGCCTCTGTATGGTTTCAGATCTAGGGGTACTCGGCGAGTCACAAGGGTGTACTCGGCGAGTCACAAGGGTGTACTCGGCGAGTTGCTTGAAGATAGGATGGAACTCAACGAGTTGGAAGAACAACTCGGCGGGTTGGATGAATATGGGCAGGAACTCGGCGAGTAGGAAGAACAACTCGGCGAGTTGGTTGCAGATAGCCTTGGACTCGGCGAGTCTGGTCGTGGGGTCCTAACCTTTCTTATGGTTGAGTTGTGAATCGGTGAGTCAAGGGATGACTCGGTGAGTCGAGTGTGAAAGGACTCAGAGTTGTTGGACTCGGCGAGTCTCGGGGGTGACTCGGCGAGTAGAGTCAGTCAGGGGTTGACTTTGACTTTGACTTTGACCAAGGGTTAACCAGTTGACTTCTAGGGGCATTTTGATAACTGTTGGATATTGTTTTGAGTTCAGTGTTGGTGTTGGCTAGTGGTGGAGATCGTGTCAGTGGTCGGAGCAGCTTGGGCTTATCTGTTCAGTCGGCAATTGTGAGGTGAGTTATCATCACTATGTCAACATGGTCTACGGCACCAAGGCCGGCCCTTTATCGGATTGTGATCCGGGTATCGTTGTCATGTTATTGCTTTGCTATGATGCATCCTGGTAGTTAGGATGGTATATGTTAGAGACCTGGTTAAGGTCGGAATCCTGGTATATAGGATGATGCTATGCTAGTGACCAGTTAGGTCGGTATCCTGGTTAGGATGATGTTATGCTATGTGATCTGTTAGATCGGTTTGATTGGATGTGATTTGTTATATGATTGAATGTTTATGTGCACATGGTTGTTGGACTGGGATTGGGTTGAGGCGGGACCTGCTTTGTGCTGTAGGCCAACACACCCAGGGCGGACCGGTTATCCTGAAGGCCCAATGAGCGGTCCGGATAGGCTGTAGGCCCCAAGAGGGCGGACCAGACGTGCCGAGGCTCGGAGAGTGGACCAGGCCGACTGAAGGCCCAGTGCGGGCGGACTAGTCATACTGTAGACTCGGAGAGTGGACCAGGTGGATTGAAGGCCCGGTGCGGGCGGACCAATCACAATGTAGACTCGATGTATGTGGTTAGACTCGGAGGGTGGACCAGGTGGACTAAAGGCCGATGCGGCGGACCAGTCACACAGTAGACCCGAAGTGCATGGCTGTTCTGTGTTTTGTTATGATATGGCATGTTATGCGTGTATGGTATATGTGGTTGGTATTTTGGGGATATCTCACTAAGCTTTCGGGCTTACAGTTGTGGTTTAATGTTTTTCAGGTTCTTCAGGAGACCGTGGCAAGGCAAAGGCGTGATCGTACCGCTCCTCATGATTATGTTTTGTGATGTGATTCTGGGAAGACTCTGAAATAATTGTATTGAAAACCTTTTTGTAATAATTTTATGAAATCGGGTTGTTTTTGAAAAGTTTAAATTGGTTGGGATTTTATGGTCGTTACATTCATAATAACGATAATGAACTTAAACATAAGTTATACTTAAAGTAGGGTAAGCATAACTCACTTACTAGGGGGTTTGGCTAAGAGCTGGGCTCCACAGGGGGTGAACTTCTGAGTCGAAATCTCTTATTCTCGAAGCCTTCTGGCGCTCCGGGACTTGCCTCTAACACTTGGAGGTTGCTAGGGAAAGAAAGAGAGGTTTTGGGGGTAATAGGGGAGAAAGAATGGTTTTGGTGTGGGTTTTGGGGGTGATCTACGCCTCTATTTATAGACTGTCTGGGGCCTCTCACGTCATGAGACTTGGCTCTCATGTCGTGAGCCTTGCGTAGGTACCAAGGCGAAGCCTGGTGCTGACACGTGGCGCCGGACGTAGGTAAAACAACTATTTTTTTTAAAAAAAAATCATAACTTTCGCATACCAGCTCCCTTTTTGATGTTCTTTATATACACGCGTAGGTATTGACAAGATCTAAAACTCTCCTTTTGACTCCATTGGCTAATTCTCGACCAATTTTAAATTTATCAGTATGAGAAGATTACACAGTTAAACAACTGTGTAAAATTCATAACTTCAACATACGAACTCTGTTTCTGTCTGTCTTTTTATCGTTGAACTCTTATTAATGAGATCTTCAATTCTCATTAAGGTTGCATCGGCTAAAAATCGATCGATCTAAAATTCGAATTCCGGGCTGTGCACTACTATGCTAAATCTTAGAAAAATCATAACTTCCTCATACGAAGTCAGATTTTGACGATCTTTTTATGTACGTTCTCAGTTTAGCATATAATAAAACTTTAATTTAGATCTCTAAGGCTAAAAATTAATTTATCAAAAATTCACTTTTTATGTTACGCGGTGTCGTGCCGGTTTAGCCATAAAAGTTCGACGGGTCATAACTTCTTCGTTATAACTCGGTTTAGCCATCAAAAAGTCATTTTTGACGCTCATTGTCTCTAAATTGACTAGCCCGAATCTACAGATGATACAGTGACAAAATGTGAAATCCAACTCCTATGATGTGGTGATCACAACCACGACATGGTAAATGGTAAATTCGAGATCATTGAGCTAACTTGGAAAATACGGGATATTAATGAAAACCACAACGTGGTGGCTATCAACCACTTCGTGACGATGTTAAAAGCTATAAATAGCGCCGAAAATTACCCCTAATGACATATCTTCAACCATAATTCATTCTCTACGAAAATACACCTCAGAGAAGCAGTTTTGAGGGTCTAGAAGGTGATTAGAGGACCGTTAAACTAATATGGAGCGAGGATCCGAAGGATTCGAGAGCGGATTCATAACGGGAATCATTTAGTTTTGCTTTTCTGATGACGATTAGTATTCCAATTGTTTTCCTACTGCTTTTACTTTTTGAATTCAGGTGTTAAAACCTGTTGCTTTTGTTTGGAGTAGATAAAACTTGATTTTATGTGTTGATTTCAACGATTTTGGATTTTATTAGTTTGGTTATTAATTATGTTTGATTAATCATCACATATCATGTTAAAGTTATGAATTTTGTTGACTATTGTTGAGTTTTGTGTATTTAAGATAACCAATCTAATTACATTAACTTGAATCTTAATTAGTTTATGATTGTTAAATATGACTCGAGCATTTGGTGCATTTGGATCATGTTCATGAAGCATTTGGAGAACTTGGACCTCAATTAAGCACTTAGGGTTCATGGAGCATGTGACAAAGGAACGAATCTTTTGAGAGAGGAATGGATCATCAGGCAAAGGAACTGATCAAGTGCCAAAGGAACAGATCATGTTCAAGGGGGTTTGGAGCACCTAGAAGGAGTTTGGAGCACTTGGAAGGGATATGGAGTAACAAGGGGTCCTTGTTGCGCCACATGTTGAAGAGATGGGTCAAGAGGGATGCTCTTGTGCCATCTTGTCTTCTTGTTGAGCCATGCATGGCCTTCTTGAGCCATGCATATGCCTGTTGCTCATGGTGATGATATTGATCCAAGATTTATGTTGTGTGCCATACTTGATGCTCTTACGCCATTTAGATCCCTGTTGCGCCAACTAGGGTTGCTGTTGCGCCATCATGGACCATCTTGGTACATGATGTGCCATATTGATTCCTTTGTTATGCCATGTTGATCCAAGTATGCCTAGAAGATGATAATGCTCAACAATGTTCCAAAAGATTCTACATGGCCGATTGTGATTCGTTGACACCCTTTATGGGCCTATGGGCCAATGGGCTTGGACCATTAGGGTTTTATGTCTGATCCATCAAGTATAAATATGGATTCATGCTAGGTCATTTTGTATCTTGAATTCAAGAGTGATAGGCGAATCTCTGTGTAATTATACTTGTAACTGTTGGATTTTGAGCATTCTAACACTCCTAAGTGTACATGAAATCCTAAATACCTTGGATCTATATTTTATCTATTATACATGCAAATATGAATATTCCAAGGTATTACCCTAACTAGCATACAATCATAAGTACTGGTATAACAAAAACTAGTTAGAATACATACCTTTTTGATGTAGCTTGATTCCATGGAGCTCAAGAGCCTAGTGCCCCAAGTATGATACCTCAAATGGTTCACACAACATCAAATACACTTGGAATAACTTAGAGAGAAATGAGACACTTCATGAAATCGGCTAGCCCTCACCATTCCTTCATAGTGCCCACTTGGTTGCCAGTTTTGGGAAGAATAAGATGCTTATATAGTGTGTCACAATTAGGGTTACACCATGTAAACCCTAATTATCATGGCCTTTCATTTCCATGATCCATGGGTACAAAAACACCATGGAGCATCCTATGGGTTTTATCACAGCTTGATAATCCATGGAGCATTAGCCCACTATACAAGTATGGATGATTTACACAATCAACCCATATATTTAATTAGTCTCCTTTTGATCACTTAATTAAATACAAATTAATTCTTGATCAAAACTAATTAAATAATTTTATTAATATATTAGAACTTATAATATATTAATAAACCTTAAGTGTTATTTCTCTCATTTTAGTCTATCCAAATGCATGATGCCATGCAACCTAAATGGACCATGCCAATCGGGTTAAGTACATTCCAAATATAGTTATGAACTTAGACACTAATCCAACAATAACATCTATGTTGAGAGCTCTGAAATAAAGAATACTCCCCTCCTGTTCGTGGACGTAGGTCACCTTGACTGAACCACATTAATACTGTGTCATGTGTGCTTTTGATTTTGCTAGTTATCAACTTTACTTCCTAACAATGATCATTAAACTGTTAGGACTAGAGATTGATCAAATCCTAGGGTTAGGTAATGTTAATCTGTGACTTTATCTGTGTTAGAGAGCTTAAATATCCATGTTATGATCCGATTGACTGTCATGACCATTGATGAGAAATCACTAGATCATATCATTCATAATCCAAATATATCAAATTAATTATGTGTTCACTAATTGTATGATCATTATCTTAGTTGTTCATTAATTATCAGTACTAGGAAATCCGATCAAGATAACTAGTCACATTAGAATTCGGTAACCAACTAATAGATCCATTTCACTATTAATGAAGTTAACCATGATTTTGAGAAGTAATTCAATCTAAACTTGATTACCTAAAGTAATCCGTTTCTAATAAGTTATCTAGTTAGTTTAATTTAGTTGAGTTTTATAAATAAAATCCCATTTTTACTGTTTCCTTTTTTTAGAATAACCTATAATCAAATTCTCTAATATTAGTTCACTACTATTCCCCTTGAGTTCGACACCCTTGTTTATCAAAACTATACTATACTTGATCAGGTTCACTGTCTGTAAGGTGTGGTTTACATGCGATAAACTAGGAATTATAAATAAAAAACTAGTGTATTAAAAATAACAAATCATATATATATATATATATATATATATATATATATATATATATATATATATAATATGTTTATGTTCAATTGTATAAAGGAGAGTTCAAAAGGTATGTAACATCCCAAAATTCAAGACAAAAAATTTCAATTTTAATTAAGTTATTATAAAACCATTTAGTATAGAAACATCCATAATAACATCCCATGTCAAAACCAAAGTAGAAATAATCAAAACATGTTATCATAAAACAATATCATAGTGTAATCCCCAAGATCTCATGTGCGGAAATATAGTGTGATGCGTTGCGATCGAGCTGGCTCCTTTCCTTTGAAAACGAAGTACCTGAAACCAAAACTGAAAACCGTAAGCACAAATCTTAGTGAGTTCCCCCATCATACCACATACCATACAATAACATACATAGCCAAGCATATCTGAGTGCCGGCCTCCCCTTCGGTCGATTTCAACCGGATAGCTGCCTAGCATATCTGGGTGCTGGCCTCCCCTTCGGTCTCTTTTAACTGGGTAACTGCCTAGCATATCTGGGTGCTGGGCTCCCCTTCGGTCTCTTTTAACCGGATAACTGCCTAGCATATCTGGGTGTTGGCCTCCCCTTCATTCTGTTTCAACAGGATAACAGAGACTATTTCACCCCTACCCCTACCACATAATAGCATAGCATAACATACATAAATATACTATCATGCATATCTGGGTGCCCGACCTACCCTTTCGGTATCTTTCAACCGGTATCCGAGGACTTTTTCACCCCAACTATTACTATCACATATATCATAGCATTATAACACATAAAGCATATCAGATAGTGGCAACCCAGACAATTATCACAAAGACAATCATCTCAAACATAATCACCTGCTGGTGGGCCGACATTGGTGCCTTAGACCCACCTCTACTGGAAGGTAACTTACCTCACGCTGTTGAAGTTCCGTAGACAAACTCTAGCTGGTGGATGACAGGTTCTCAAACTGTCAATCATCAAAATAGCACCCAATCAGCAGTTGGGTCCCAACATATACCCATAAGTCCATGATTGGGGGTAAAAGACTGCTTTACCCCTATCTTAGCTTTATTCAAGCCCAAGGCATAATCGAAAGGCCCAAAAGTCAACTATGAGTCAAAGCCCAACATATGGCCCAATTTTCCAAATTGGGCCCAAACCTTTACATGATCTTATTCTAAGGCCCAACCATTTATTCCAGTCCAAACATTTGGCATTTCTAATGGCCTAGTATCTTATAATCATGAAGGTCCAATTATGGCCCACTTCTGGCCCGATTTTCCAAATTGGGCCCAACCCCTCATATGGGCCTTACCATAAAGCCCATCCAATTATTCTAGTCCATATGATTGTTCTTAAATGACCCATTATTGGCCCGATCACCAAAGCCTAATGGAAAGGCCCAACACAAAGCTCAAGTGAAATTAGGGTTTCACATAAAATGACAATTAGGGTTAAGTTTTTCTCACTTAACCCATTAAGGAATTAATCCATTAAATCCACCACTCTACTAGATAAATCATATGGTGTGATTGGGTGTAACTCACAATTCCATTCTAATGGCGGCAGTGGTAGATGGTGGCAGGAGGTGGAAACCGCCGCCTCAGGGTCATGGTAATGCCTTTTATTGATTTCCAAGCCGAGATACACCCACACAATGAACAAAACACCATGATACCCACACATACTTGCGACATGGAAGTTGGAAAGCACACTACAACCTCCCTCGGGGTAGTGGACGTTGACTGGAGCAGCAAGAACGAGCCCTACAGGCACTGGCGGTCGTGATTGCGGAGCCACCCCGGAGCAATGGAGAAGAAGAGTTGATACTTCGCTAATGGCAGCAGCAGCGGCGGCAGAAAAGGGCCTCGTTCGGTCTTTGTTGATGACAACGGAAACAAACAACGTTGCTAGGAACGAGAGTCGCGACAACGGCTGTGGTGGTGGCGCTCGACGGCAAAGCTACGGGCAAAGTTACGGTGGCTGAACTCGTCATTGTAGCTGCGGCGGCTGGAGATAGTCAATGTGAGGGTGGCAGCTGAAGAAGGCCACTAGGGTTAGGGTTTAAGATGCGACGAGGAGGGATAGCACAGGTTTAAACCCCGACTCCATCTAAACTTTATTCCCTTTGTACAAAATTAGTCCCTGACCCATAAATTCTTTTCAAATCCATTCTATAAATTACCATTCGTCCCCCAACAATCCAAACCCTTTTCAATTTAAGTCCAATAGTTACCAAACAAACCCTCCTCTACAAATTCTTTTCAACTGAAGTCCATATGTTACCATTCAGCCTCTAAGCCTCCAAAATATCTTCAAATTTAGTCCCAATAACTTACCAAGTAGTCCCTGCCTTCATAATTATTTACGAAACCAATCCGAAACTTACACTTTTAGCCCCCGATTTCTAAAATTATGACAGTTAACTCCTTGATACCAACCCTTGTTATATAATTATTGATTTTAGGGCTAATATTCGTTCTTTAATTTATTTATTTAACAAATGGGGTGTTACATAGTAGGATCTAGTTCAATTATGAATATAAGACTTTGCTCAACTACACCAATACATTTATGAAACTACTCTATAAACAATATCGTTATTACAAATGAGAGCTCTACTCTAAAAATAAATAATGCAACACTTTACATAGAGATGCATCACCACACAAGTCAAAATGTATTTTCCCCACATGTCATAAAGAGATATTTCAAGCCTCCTTAAGTCATATCCTATGTAGAACTTTACACCCTCATGGTTGTTTTTGCATGGAACATGACGTCCTAGAATTTCATGAAATACATCTCAAACACGTTAGTCATCCCATAAGACGTACCGATGGCTAAAAGAATGCTCTGAACATCTAATGTCGATTTATGTCAAGAAAGCATCCATGTAAAACTTTACACCCTCGTGGTTGTTTTTGCATGGAACATGACGTCCTAGAATTGCATGATCAAATACATCTCAAACAAGTTACTCATCCCATAAGTCGGACCAATGGCTAAAAGAATGCTCTGAACATCTAATGTCGATTTATGTCAAGAAAACATCCCAACTAGAAAAGCCAAAAACACCCCGGCGTCCAAAGAGGCATCCTTAGATGGCCTAAAAATGCATGACTTCCAAGCTAATTTTACTGATGAAAATTTAAGAATTAGCTAAAACACAAAACACAAAAGCTGTAGACAATTTTTTCGTCTTTCTAAGACATCTTGAATTGAGTAAATCAAAGAACCAATGTGTAAAATATGATTAAAACATTTAGGCGTGTGCTTGATCTTAAATACATTATCTTTTTTCATTACTTTGTATGGTTCCTCCACAGGATTATTAACTCCTATTTCCCTGGTGGATGTGTAGTTTTCACTAATTTCTTCCACTTCTTGTCATTTGTATGCATATTCAATAACATCATCACACTAAGACCATTCAACATACACTAATTCAACCATTTCAATACATTTTACCATATCCCTAAGATGTCCCGATCACCAAGACATGTGAACTAATGTGGAACGTTTATGGGTGTTACATGCCAACTAAAAGAAACAACTGAGGGTTGTTTTCAAGTTGAATTGAGGAGTCATATAAAACTTTGAGAGGGTTTGCAATATTGGGTTACGTAAGGCTGTAAAGTTGCAATGAATTATATTCGTTGTGGGCCCTATCCAATAAGAAATAAGGGTTGAGGTTTTTGGAGAAGTTATCGTGGATCAAGAGGAAGATACAGTTGGAAGTGTCCATTGTTAGATCGAGATGGAAGAACCGAGGGTTGTTGGACCATGGGTATCATATATGAGAGTCGAAGAAGAGCTCTAATGGTAGCATTGATAGGCTGGTGGTCTTAATGTTGTTGTAATATGCTTTTCCATTCCTAAAAGTTCATGAATGTGGTTTTTGATTAATATTTGGAGTACTTGCAAAAGGGTTAGAGGTGGTGTAACCACTAGGCTTACACTGGAAGCATTTTTAGCATTGTTAGGATTAATACTCCACCTATTTATTAATTTTCTTGTGGTTGTTGGATGAGGAATAAAGCATGAAACTTCAGGATAACATGGGGTCAAGGCTATTGTTGATGTTTTCTTTATGTGACTCATGTAGTAACAACATATTCTTTGCTTTACGAATTACGAGGGGAAAAGTTTGGTGTCGGTGATAACATTAACAATTTCGTGATATGAGGGAAGTAATTGGTGAAAAACTTGCATAACTAGTTCAAATTTAGTTATTGGTGAATCTACATCAGATAAAACATCCACTAAGTTCTTGAGGGCATTACAATCACTACAAATAAAATGACATATAGTGGCACACATTTTTAGTGGCATATGGTTAATGTGCCACTATATCATGGTTTTTAGTGGCACTTATTATATGCCACTAAAAAATTAATACATTTAATGACACTTAATCTTTTGTGTCACTAAATTTCATAGTTATTAGTGGCATAAAGACTTGATATACCACTAAAACTTTTTTTATTATTAAAAATACCGTATAAATAATTCTTATAATAACTAAAATATTTAATTAAACTAAAATATTTAATTATAATATTAATAATGTATTTTATATTTCTCATTTAAATATGTTATGAAATTTATTAAAAGATGATTTAAATAAAGCAAGGTTGTAGAACTCGTTACTCGGTTCCTGTTCGGCCGACTACCGAGTAGCGAGTACCCGGGGAGTACTCGGATTTGGAAATTTGTGTAGAAATATTTTTAGGGAAATTATATATATATATATATATATATATATATATATATATATATATATATATATCAAAATCATAAGATAAAATCATAAGTTGATTGAAATATATAACAAAATTGGATACATGTGAATACACAAAAAATGAAAAACACATAATGGTCTCGATTCGTGAATAATTACTGAAAATTTAAGATATATATGTAGTAATAATCACATGTGTGTGTATTAAATAATAAATCATTAAGTAAATTATAAATATAATCACCGAGTTGACCGAATTTCACAACACTACTCAGTTCGTAAGGGGCCGATCAGGGAGAACTCGAGATTATGTAACTCGCCTCGGCAAGGGGGGGGGGAGTAGCGAGTACTCGAAGGAGTAATCGGCCAACTCGGCGAGTTTTACAACACTGAAATAAAGAATACCAATTTAAAAAACAAACCATACGAATTCAACAAACAAAAACCGTTTTAGAAATAAAGAATCATTTAAATTTCTTAAATGTTAAAAGATGATCAAAGGACAAAGAGGTACCCCAAACGTGTAGGTACACCGCAAAATTGTTGACTGTCCAATAGAAAAATAAAATAAAAGAAGCGACACTTAAAATTAAAAAAAATAATACGTACAACAACCAAATGTCACTCTCCCAATCCTGACGACGATGATCTGAACGCACTATTACCATCCTCTATTTGTCGACATCGGACGCTATCGTCGGCCTGTGGGTTGCTGCTTCCGTGATCGTCGTTGCTTCCGATCACCGCCGCTTCCGATAGCCGCCACTGCTTCTTCCATCATCGTCGCTTCCTCGATCGCCATCGCTTCCTCGGTAGTCGCCACTTCCTCGATTGTCGCCGCTGCATCCTCAATCTCATGGTTAGGTATTTTTGCTGCTCAAATAAGCGTATTTACATATTTCATTTTTTTGGTAAATTTGAAGTTGTATATACTGCTCGATTTGTTGCAAAATCATTCCCAAACTGCTAGGGTTTATCAATTTTATGAGAGGCTGCCACTAGTACCTTTAAAAGTCCAATAGTTTTTTATTATTAGAACTGGTGATCTCATTTTGACTTTCTCAAATAAACGTATTTACAAATTCCATCTTCATTTCTTTGTCACAATCTGGTGGCACCATTAGATCATCTAAGAATGATTATTACTTGTTATTTGAGAGGTCCCTTGTCCATTAAAAACACACCTAACAATTGTTACAATTTAAAACTCCAATAAATTTTACAATTCTACATATGTTAGAAATATGAGTAAATAAGAGAATTTATGACTAACACTAACAGCCACTCATAGATCGGAACGATGAACATCTTTAGTTTTAGGTTCACATAAGCAATTCAAATCAATGTGCATAAGCAATTAAATATAAATATTATGAAAAGAGGCATATGACTAATTGACAACATCTTTAGACATTATTTGACTCCATTGATGATCAACTATTTGTTTCCTGTTAGCAGCATTGCCTTCCTATAGAGTTGATTTTCTTGTTTCTTTTCTTAAGCACATTCTTCATTCTCTTTTTGTGTCTTCAAAAGATGTTTAGGATCCAATTGTCATGTATTATTTACTTCAACCATATCTTCACACTAAAATAAGCTTACAAATTTATAGGAAATGTAATTACCTATGTTGCTTCATCAGACATATTAATAGAAGAATATGGATTTCCTAGAATGAGTCAATCGTGATTAGAAAAGGGGCGGATTATAGGAAATAGCAACCTACTTTACTCTTTTTTAATGATATATATAGGCAATATATTTTATTTTTTACCCATTATAGCAATATATAGATAAAAAAAATTCAAACTTTAGAAGAAATCAATATATGGAGTGGACATTTAGTTACATGTAACAGGGCATAAATTTAAGATATGCTTTCTATAAGACCTTCTGGAAGAAGGATAACACCATGGTACTTCTGTGGCTCAATAAATAAAGTTTAAAGAATAAGATAATATTAGTAATTTTTTTAATATGATAATATTAGTAATTTTGTTAAGTCAAATATAGTAAGTTTTGAAACAGCAACCTCTTCAACAAGAATAACCTACAAAAAGCTCCACAAGGTTAATTTGGGGACAAAAATTTTATTAATTTGGAGTTTGCATCCACTATGGCTTATAGTTAGCATAAGAGACGGAAAGCAAAAACCAATCAATCATTCATTCTTCGTTTTGTGAAATGTCCAACAAACACTAAGTGTAGTGTATAGTTGCTAACACAAATTCCAAAATGCTAGACCTAATTTCTTATGTGCACGACAGTAGAGAAAAGGGTATTATGGGAATTTATTTAGAAATTATCCTTGGCTTCTCGGATGACTCCCAAGGCTTCTACATCAGTTGCATCCATTAGAATTTTCAACGCACTGCGTATTGCTTGACTTGAAGTACGCAAGAAAGGATTGCATAGCTTTTCCTTCTTTAAGGTGGTTGGAACCTGATCCACAAAACCAATCATGGTCACAGATGTTTAATTGATAGCAATCTACGTTAAATAATTTGCTTACTATTACACTATAACATCCTAATTTAAAATTTTCAGGTAGATTCCTAAGAGGGTAATTTTGCAATGTAGTAATCGAACAAAATGAAAGTATGATGATGTTTATAATACACAAATAAATATAATAATACTTTGTATTTCATATATCTAGCCTAAAAGAAAAGCATTCTAAGTAAAGAAATTACAATTATGATGTTATAATACATGCCTATGATACAACAAACAATTACTTTTAAGAGTAAAAACTATTTTAGCAAAATATAGTTTTACACAATCCAAAGAAGCAACAAAAAAGAAATAGAAAACCTTCACATATGTAAACCACATTTAAATATATATATATATATATATATATATATATATATATATATATATATATAGTATGTTACGATTGTGGGTGTAGAATATAAGTATATTGCAAATATTAGTAGTGAGATTAAAGTACGTTGCTATTATGAATAAAAAACGTAAATCAAAATAACATTATTGTGGGCAAGTGTTTTTTTCCTGAGATTGGTTATGTTGGCTGCATATGAATGTAGCTCCAAATTCCCAGGCTCAACAGCTAATGCAAACTTTGAATTACTCTGTATATACAAAATTCTAACTGTTAATTAAATAAACTTACATGCTTCATAAATGGTGCACATGGTTTTTAAAAAAAAACAGCAACATACTTTCTTTCTTTTGTTGATTATAACACCCTACTTTGTTTTTCTTTTTTCCTTTTATAGCACTGTACTTTGAGAAATCTATCCATTATAGCAATTTTCATTGCTAGAATTGGGTAGTTTTTTCAAAGTATAATGATCATTGACTTAATAACTTCAATAAATAAATAAATAAATAATCTAAAACACACATCGATGTAATAGAAAAACATGAAAAAAAGAAGAAGAACTAACTAATGGTAATAGTTATGTTACAAGATCGATGACAAAAGCAAGTAAATCTATAAAAGTCAACAATTTTCTTCAAATCCTCTCTTTGCCTAACTGCCTGGACCTAAACAAATAAATCCAAATCACTCTCATTTCAACATATAAATAAAAAACGATATTTATTATTAAAAAAAAGTAGAGAAGTTGGAAAATAAATAAACCTGGTGTTTTATTTTTCCACATCCAGTTCTGGCCTCCTCCCTGCATCCGCTGTTAAATCAAAATATTAATTTAAAAATTAAGAAAATTTTTGGTGATTTTTTTAAAGAATCTGCTGAAAGCGTTGTGCAGAATCATTGATGGAACCACCACCCTCTAGCATTTGTCCATACCCAAAGCCCAACAACAGAAATCAGTTTTATTAAAATTAAAAAAACAAATTTATATAAAAATAACTATAATCAATACCTGAATATTTAGAAAAGAACAAATAACAGTTTTGGTTCCCAAGTATAGCTGATTTCTTCTAATTTGGTCCAAAAAGATTTGAAGTAAATGATTATACTTATGGAACCAATATTGCAAAAGAAATGTTTTTAAGATCAAAATTGCATAAATCAGCAATACTAGGGAACCAAAAATGTATTTTAGACTATAATAGAACAAAATTTTACCGTTGTAGGCTGAGTGGGATTTTGTAAGTGTTGAGGGTGTCGCCCCTATGCTTGCAGTTGCATCTGATTCTGAAACTGTGGAATCTGAGTTTGCTGATGTGGCACACCTTGAGTGAGAGTTTATGTTTGCTGATGTTCTTGACTGTGTGAAAGACTTAGTGTTTGCTGATGTCCTTGACTATGTGAAAGACTTTGAGTTTCCTGTTGTATATGTTTATAATAATCACTTTCAAAAGATCAATTGAAATATTAATGCTGATGTGCCATCTCCTCGTCTTCTAAACTAGATTTGTAGTTAATTTGAGCTATTCATTTGTTACATTTCCATAATTTCTTCTCACATGTGTAGGCATTGAACATAGAAAAGCAAATAATCATAACTTATTTGACTATCTTGATCCATATAGACGAATTACAATTCTATATTAGATGGATAATTTGTATTTCTTTTATGATTGTATGTGTGAAATCTATCATACCTTGGGACCCTTATGAGGATGGCTAATCATGTTGGAATAGATTATGATGATTAGAGGAAGATCCCTATACAGAAGAAAGAAGATATGTATTCTATGGTTAAGGTGTGTATCTATTAACCAAAATTATGGTGTATTTATATTTACATGTAAGCTTTATTTGTAGGCCAAGTTTGTTATTCATCCGGCTGAAACAAGTGAAATCAAGAAATGGATCCTTTTTAGCATGGGGAAAAAATGGAGGACTTGGAAAGGTTCACTAAAAGCACGTACATATGATTCAAGTCTTACAATCGATCAAATTGTGGCCCAAAAAACTGATAAAGATAACAGGGTGAACCCAACTCAGTTTAAAAAACTTGTTACTCATTGGTTTACTCCAGAATATCAGGTAATATATTTAGTTTCTTACATAAACTAAAGAATTTATTATTTTACTCACTAGTTACCCTTAATGGCCTAGCATGCTTTTATTTCATTGAATCCCTACTTTCACCTTTTAGTTAAAACAATTTTACACTAAAAATAGAAAGTACATTACTATTTTGGGTAAAAAATAATGTAAATTTATGGAAAATAATAAAAAAGTTAGGTACCCTTAATGGCCTAGCATGCTTTTTATTCATTGAATCCCTACTTTTACTTTTTAGTTAAAACAAGTTTACACTAAAAAATAAAAAGTACATTGCTATTGTGGGTAAAAGATAAAGTAAATTTATGGAAAATAATTATGTAGAGCATGTGTGATTTGAGGAGAAAGAGACGAGCAAAGATGGAAGAGCCCCATGTTTCTGGGACAAAATCATTTGCTCGACTTGCTCACGAAGAGGTATTATTATATTTTATAATTTTGACTTATGTTATCGTCTTTTTTTTTAAAATTATTTATTTTTCATCAAACATAACTACATCTTGTTATAGGCATTGAAAAATGGTGTATACCCAACACGAGGACAAATATATGTAAAAACCCGAACTCGTAAAAATGGAAATATCGTGAATGAAAAAGTCGCTCAATTTATGGTAATGATTTCCCTAGACATTATATATGCATGTTTTTAATCATATCAAGTCATATACTCTTTTTTTCATTTTGAACCTTGTAATTTGTCCCACTTTTAAAGTATTAGAAACATACTTTTAAAGTAGGTTGCTATACTATGATAGTATAGCAACCATTTTCAAAGTATGTTGCTATTAATTTGAAAGTGGGACAAAAACATGTTTTTTGTATGTTGCTATTATGCAGACTTCCCTAGAAGCCATTGCAAGCGATTCCTCAAATACCCAAGGATCAAATACCCTAGGATCTGTAGATGATTTTTCAAATGATGACTACTCTAAAGTTAAAGGTCCTGCAGAAAGAGGGTATATTAGATGTGTTGGAAGGATGCCTACTGTAAAAGAGAAGGTTGTTTCTTGTTCTAATGATCCGAGTGTCGAACAACTAAAAACAATGTGAACGTTATGGCAAATATCATCCAAGAACATATCCCAAATGCAAACTTGTCTGGAATTCTTAGCAATATGAGCATACAGGTACATATGTCATCTATAATTGCATTGTTCCTTTTCAATTACCCTATAAATAAAAAAAACATTCATTAAAATTAGTCCATTATCATATTTCCAATTGGACTCAAGAATGACCACTTTTGCCCTTCTAAATGATCTTCTTGGTGTACATATGCATCTTCTTAATTAGATTCTTCTTGTTCATTTGTACAAGACTAGTAGAAGATATCTAGAGTTGGACACCAATGTTATATGTTTTCATTAATTTGTTTCAGATGTCAGGCAGCACTTCTACAGTTCCACGCAACTCTAATTCAGTTAACCAGAGAGTATCTTCTGAAAGTCATCATAATGATGGTAATCATTTTTATAAGCTTTTGTCTTTCCTTTGTTCTTATAAATATAGTTTATTTGTGTTGAGTGTTATATTATTTATTTTCTAAACTAAGCCTTATTTCACCGGATTCTGGATTATCTTTGTTTTTTTGGCTTACTAGCATTGATTCTAGAGTATGAGATAACACAATCTATTCAACCTATCATGTCTTTGTTTTTTTCATTTTTTTTAAAATTTTTATATGTATTTTTAACTTTTGTTCATTACTTTATGTTTAGCATGTACTTAGAGATATTTGATATTTACCTAGATATTCGATTCAAAAAGTTAAAAGAATATTGATGAAAAACAATGAAATTTTGATTATTTTCATGGTGCTACAATTTAATTATTCATTTTATTTTATATTATAGATGAAATTGTATTGTGGTAAATAAAATTGTCACTAAAATCTTAAAATATGTAACTAAAAGTAGCATGAATTTTTTAAATCACATGAGCTTTTAATGGCACAAAATATATGCCACAAATTTTTTTTTCTGCTGTGACACATAAAAAATGCCACTATTTTTTATTGTGGTAAATAAATAAGTGCCACTATAATCTTAAAATGTGTAACTAAAAGTAACATAAATTATTAAATCAAATCAGATTTAGTGGCACAAAATATGTGCCACAAGAAATTTGTTTTTCTGTGACAAATAAAAAAGTGCCACTGAAAGCCTAAAAACTACAGCAGCAAAAACAAAAAGTGCCACTAAAAGGTTTTTGTGGGAGCATTTCTAGTGATATTTATTAAGTGTGCCGTTGATTCTTTGAGAAACCTTTAGTGACATTTTTTGGACTTTTAGTGACACTTTTTGTGTGCCACTAAATGACATATTTTTTGTAGTGATTTTTTTTTGTGAAGTTAGTGCCTCTTTTGATGTTCGGTACTGATATTGGAATTGTAATATTTTTGGCATCTTGGTATAAAAAATCCATCTAATTAAGTTACTCGTTATGTCCTTGGTGGTAGAATTATCACTAGATATATTTTAAAGTAACATGGGTTCATAGGTTGAGCAGATCAGACAAGACTTGACATGAGCACCGTAGATTCACAATCTTCATCATTGTTCCCACATGGTTTGGATTTTTCATTGATTTGACCCTATATATTTGCACTATTACACAAATCCAAAAATGTGATGTCATAGCTTTTAATTTGAATCACCAAATGTTAGTTTGAAACTCAATTAGGAATAGAAATTCGTTAAGGTGTAGACTAACTACCAAGATGAGTGTATAATAGTTGAGGTGGTGGCAGATGTGTACATGAGGATTACAAGAAAGTGGAAATAAATGTAATAAAAATATAAACAATACTAAGAGAGCTTACTACAAGTAGAGAGATCGTAGAATTCCGACCATCCTAACCGAACATGAGACAAGACGAGACAATGACGGTCGATAAGATGTCGGTGTGATCATATCACCATCATAAGGTTAAAGAAGCGATAAGGTAGTCGAAAGTGGAGATGTTTGTTGTGTTTGGTAGCCGAGGACCAAAAAACGATCAACAATAAAAGGTTAACTATCCGGAAAGAAAAAACAATCAACCCAGAAAAAACCTGTCTGGAATAACACAGATGGAGGCTCGATCCTAACATAAAAGTGTGTCATAGTGGTGTGTAATACACTAACACTCTTTCTTAGAGACAAATACTTTATAATAATAGACAAATATGTGCGATCCTAACATAAAAGTGTGTCATAATGGTGTGTAATACACTAACACTCTTTCTTAGAGACAAATACTTTATAATAATAGACAAATATGTGCGAGGGCACTGTTGGTGCAAACATTGATTTTGATACCATGCTTGATTGTTGAAATACCCTTTGGGGTTTGTGTTGTATTGCATTGCTTTAAATGATAAAGTTAAAATACGATATTTATATAAAAAGAGACCCTAGAGGCCTAGAATATACAAGCTATGCAAAAGAAGAACCAATTTACAATATTTAATTAACAACATTTGTACATCTTGATATCATTTCTTAAAAATTAAAATATATAATACAAAAAACCTAAAAAATTGACGAATCTATCATACTGAGATTTCTAGAGGGCCACTCTCATAAATAGGGGCAACAATCAGGGCAGTTAGCTAGTAACCAAAACCCATCACAAGCAGTAGTGGTTACATTCAATACCCTCACAACAATTTAAACTTACAAAAAGGCTAAAAAGCAAGAAGAAAAAAAAAAAAAAAAAAAACATTGATGGAACAGCAGCCATGCATAACACTTTTAAAATTACAGAAATAAATAAATGCTCTCAAATTATTAGGGTGTTTAAAATTTGATATATAATTAAGTGAAACTATCTATTAATAGGTTAAATCTCACATAGACGAATCCTAATTAGCAAGTCGTGTAATTAACTAATTAATAAGGAACCCACTGCATTAATTTTCTGAATGTGCAATAGATGACACATATTTGCAAATAGGTACACCAACAAAAACGATATTATGATAGGACTAAAATATAATATACATATATGACATCTTAAAAAATTCAATTATTGTGGAGGAAAAATAAATATTTGTTTTTTTAAGTCCAAAAGAAGTCACTCGGGTATGCCATGCATTTTGGATCAAACTCTATATATATACATATTATTACTTATCATAAAAATCTTGACTGAAAATGAGTTCCATAATCTCTCTTCTTGGGCTTCTACTCGTCATCAATATTCTATCTTTGCAATATTCTTATGCTCAGAAGAGCAAAATCTCTGCGGTTTTTGTGTTTGGAGACTCGACTGTGGACCCTGGAAACAACAACTACATTTCCACCTACTCCAGAGGGAACTTCCCTCCTTATGGCAAAGATTTCGTCAATCATGAGCCCACCGGAAGGTTCAGCAATGGCCGACTTGTCACTGATTTTATAGGTAAATTCATATCATGTACTCTACTTTACTTACTTTAACTTTTCTTACGTCAAATATGACTCAAGTTAGATACTCCTCTTTATAAAGTTATCAATAATTTAAACATATTATAAAGACCATGAATGTGTAATTATGAGTTCTCAAAAATACTTGCTTCATCGTCATCATCCATTCAAAATTCAACAAGATTACAAACTTGATAAATGAAGCGTAATCAGAAGATGTATTTTTACTGACATGGCACTAGCTACATGAATTGTTCGTTTAACTCTGATAGGAGGACAAGATTTGATTTTGAAAAATTCAGCAACAAAGTGATTTGATTTTCTTACCATGAGACCATTATCATTACTATTAATCTAATCAAATTCGGTTTTATATTCATGATTTGCATTCCATTCAGCTGAATTTTTGGGGGTTAAAAAGAATTTGCCTCCTTACTTGGATCCACGTTTAACCATTCAAGACCTCATGACTGGTGTTAGCTTTGCCTCTGCTGGTGCTGGTTTCGATCCCATTACCTCCCAACTTGGCGTAATCTCTCTCTCTCTCTCTCTCTCTCTCTCTCTCTCTCTCTCTCTCTCTATATATATATATATATATATATATATATATATATATATATATATATATATATATATATATATATATATATATATATATAATTGGTTAGTGAATTGATAAATGACAAAATTTAATTATACATCATAATAGTAAAAGAAAGAAGTAAGATGACTCTCACTTGTCATGATGAATAGTATCTTTCTATATATTCATATATGTTATGTCGATTTCTATTTTGGCACAAAATTTATTTAATTTGTCCCCTGGATAAGACGTGCAGGACTAATGTGCTTCCATATATAAATTATTTTACTTGCATAACAATTTATATGCATGCAGTCGTGGGACGTTCAACATCAACAGTTTGTACTTGTTCATCATGTATATCTCCAACTTATTGTGGTCCTAGAAATTAATGTATCTATACATGCAATCCAAATACTGAACATACATGTGTTTTTAAGTACCTTTCATGTGGACTTTTGGTAGGATATTGTAGGGTCGGGTCACCATGAGTTTAAAGAACATCACATGATTGCAATGAAGTTCGTACGTAGTATACACGCGTAAGATTTTTCTCAAATGTCAAGTAGTAGTACTTGTTTAAGCTGGTTTAGAAAGTGAAAGAACATAATAATATTTGTCAGTCATTTGAGTCGATGTTTAATTAGCGTTATACTCATCGTTTTTGTGTTAATCGATGCACAATTAAACATGTGGTCCTTTTGCAGAGAGCACTTACACAACCACAACAACTGGATTTATTCAGAGAATATAAAAGAAAACTACAAACGGCGATAGGAAAAGAAAGGACAGATGATCTTGTTAGGAATGCAGGGTACATAGTTAGCTCGGGCACCAATGATTTCACCTTCAACTACTATGGACCTGTACTTGTTCGACGCTCAACTTATCCCAATATCGCGGATTATCAGAAATTTCAGTGGAATTTGATTGAACAATTCATGCAGGTTTTCCATCTTTCATCTTCCTTGTTACATGATAATTTTGATATTAATATCGTAGGGACAGATCCAGGAAAATATCTAAATAAGCAAACTAAAATTGTTATATTATATATACACATAAATCAAGTACAACAATAGTAAGCTATCATTTTTGTTACATTCTTTGTCGGGGAAAATGACTAAAACAACCTTCTATTTTCTTTAGACTCATTTATTTACAAAACCAAGATTAAACCCCCAAAAATTGGACATGCGTGACAAGTACCCAGGAATTCGTAAATAAATGAATGATAGGTATTTTATTTGTTTTATATAACGCTTTTCTACATTCTGTTCAAAAGTGGAGGGGTTAGTCATTAATGATACTAGACAATTTCATGTGATTGACTCAACTACACGTTATAACTTAACAACATATCATGTGACGCCTTAATCTAGATTGACACGTAGCTGAATAGCTTTCAAATCAACAGAAAACATAATCAAAGAAAAAGCAGTAGCGAAAATGTTAGTCCAGTCATATAATCAATTATTCATTGTAGATGAATAATAATTTCAGTAGAAACCATCAGTAACCAACCAACTGTATTGCTTCAATAAGTTTTAAGTATATAACTTTATTTAAATCAATTAAAATCATGATAAAAGAGATTCAGCAACGACTTATACTTTTTACGAGTTATGTCATAAATTAGGTGTAAGACCCATGTATTAGATGGGTTTATTTAAAAAAGATATAAAATTCTAAAAATTTAAGAAGTTTAAATTTATAAAAAAAATTAGAAAAATATTGAATTATTAAAATTAAAGTGTTTTTCTCCTTTAAATTTAAACATATAATTTAAATAAATAAACAAAGAAAACTAATGGGGTTTTAATTTTGAAAATTTAGAATTAGAAGGAAAGTCAATTAATGAAATTGATATACATTTATTATTACATTTATTGAAATTAATATATTTAATAAATTATTATATGGAATTTAATAAAAATGAAAACAACCATAAAATGCCATGTGGAAAAAATTTAATTGAAAATAACCACAAAATGACAAGTGACAAAATCAATGAGAGTGTGCCATGTGGCAAAAAGATTTTTATTTATTAGAGTAAGATGATATGTTGGGACAGGATGAAGAAGATAATCTATTATTTAATTTAACGATACATAGGGAGAGATTTTGTTTCCTGCACATCTTTATTATTTAATTAATCGATATCTTTATTATATCATAAACGTTTTTTTTTTCTGTCCTAGATATATTACTGTTGAAGGACGACAACTTGGTGTGAATAGTTATGATGTAACTCCAATATAATGATTATGAATTACAGGATCTGTTGGATGAGGGTGCAATGAAGATAGGAGTGGTTGGTATACCCCCAATTGGATGCTTGCCTGCTATCATTACCATCAACTCAAAGAAACCTATCTCCAATCGTGAATGTATTGGAAATCTTAATTCCCTTGCAAGAGATATTAATCAAATGCTAAAAACTAATCTTAAAGGCCTTCAAAGACCAGGCACCAAGATCGTGTATGCAGATATATACAACCCTCTCATCGATATGGTTAACCATAAGACTAAATATGGTAACTCCATCGCTCTACATCTATTGTTTTTCATCAACACTGATATCGATCATGCAATCAAACTATGATTGAGTCTTTTGCGTTTTAAGAGAATGTTTTTTTCTTGTTCCCTTGATAGGTTTTGAAGAGGCTCATAAGGGTTGTTGTGGAACTGGTTTGATTGAAGCAGATTTTGGGTGCAACCCAACTTCTCCATTGTGTGATGATGTCTTAAAGTATGTATTTTGGGATGCATTCCATCCGTCCGAAAAGGGTTACCAGATTATCTTCAATTCCCTCAAATCGCTCATTCAAGATAACATTGCATGAGTTACATCCCATGATTATTGTACCTTTTTCCGTGTTTTGTTAAATTTTTGACCATTTGTAACACACTATAGTCAATAATCTCAAATAAAAGTATAATGTTTCTTTAGAATTTCAAAAAACTTATACATATAGATTACCGGTTGATATATAAAAATAACTACTCACCGGAAAAACTTAAAAAACAATCCACAATCAAGCTGAGTCGAGCCTGAAACAAACTAATGCAGAAACCAAACAACTAAAATGTTGACAACTTAAACCTGGACCATAATGCAAAATATTATGTTAGAATTTTGGGGTCTTAAGAATATCAACATACTTGAATATTTATTGGATCGTTTGTAATCACTTTCCAAAATCTATGATTTCGATCCTGTAGTCCGGGGTATCACTTCTAAATCAAAAACACAAAATACCTTGTTGTTTTTGTGTTCTTAAGAGATAGAACAAATCAATATATGATTTTCGTGTATGTAAGTTCCAACCCTTTTTCTGGAACCATAGAAAGGTTCTTATACTAGAGGGAAAAGTAGTTAAATGGAAGTTGCCTCCTTTTGGCGCCAAAAATCTTTGGTTATTAAGACATAACCAATTCATGACATCATCATAATATCACTAAAGGTTTTGGTGGGAAAGTGCAAGGCAAGAGCCCCTTGGACCCCGCTAGGGGTGCTGCACTTAAACCCCGCCAAGGGATTGCAACTCCATGGAACCCTACACCTAGGGGTATTGCCCCCGGACCCCAGTATTCCTGAATTCACATTTATCACTCCAAGTGTGCACCTCGCACCTCCTAGCTCGGTTATTAAACGGAGCTAGACGTATCTCATTATTAATAATAATTACACCAAAATATGTTGATAACACTAAAAGCACCAACATATTATTATTGTATATATTTGTGTATAACTAGTCTCGTTTGTATTTTGTATAACTTGGCCCTTTAGCCTGAGTCTTGTGTAGTCACGTGTAGTGTATTTATATGTCATCATTAAGGATAATTGATCATTGAGATTGAATCTAATTACATGGTATCAGAGCCAATTTTGGCCTAATACTAGTCTCCTCTTGACACACCTCCTCCTATCTCGATCCTCTTCTCTTCATCGATCATCCTCTTACCTACATTTCATGGTAATACACCGCCCCATACAAATTTCAATATCATGAACATTAAGACCTTCATTCCCCTAACTCGTGTAACATCCTTTTGGGCCTAGAAATTTTTGTCTTATTAGTACAATTTAATTTTCAATAATAATAAATAAATAACTAATATCAAAAACAATGTAGAAGAAATAAATTTTATAGAGAATATTTGAACTACAACCTAAATATATTTTAATTTGTGTTACAAGTGAACAATTGGCGACAGATACGATTAAGCTTGTTGTTAACTCATTTAACTTTAGGACCATAAATGTAAGAGTTTTGGTGGAGGAGGGGTCATTTGTGAAAATATGTAAACTACTATTAAGTTTCTAATCAATTGGTGACCAAAGTGAGAAAAAGAACTTATATGACAAGAAACGGCACCTTTAGCGTTGTCTCTTTAATAATGACAACATCTTAGCAAAGACATCAGATGAGACGCTCCTTTTGTCACTGCTAAAAGTGTTGGTCGTCGCTAATACCTTCCACCGATGGTATGTGTGCCCACACGAAATTGGATCGTGGCCATATGTTTGTAAAATGATCCAACGGCTAGGGTTTATTCTCAAGGGAAGCAATAGAGATGACGCCAATTTTGACGACATGTCGCCCTTAATGCTATCGATCTGTGTGACCCACGGCGGAAGAAATCTTGGCCCTACGTTTTTCCCTAATCCAAAAACTTATAGTCATGTAGAAAAGGCACATCAATTTCCCTCCAAGGTTCGTCTCTATTACCCTTGTGTCACCGCTAAACGCGTCGCCGTAAAAGGGTAACCCGTTTTGTTCGTTCCTTCGTCCCATAACGGGACCCAACGTTGCTGCTTTTTTCTAAACTTTTTTGTAACATCTCAAAATCACAACAAATTTAATTTTTTTTTCAAAACAACCCATTTACTAAAAAGAAGTGTCTACAAAACCATTGTTTTTAAAATGTTATATAAAATTAGAGTCGCCCAAGATACAATCAACATAAAACTAACGATATATACGGTCACGCCTTCGCCTTGCCACAATCCTCGAAGTACCTGAAACAAAAATAAAACTGTAAACCAACGCTTAGTGAGTTCCCCCAAAGTATTAGCACATAAACATAGTAAAATACAACATACATACAAAGCCTTCAGCATGACTGGACTGTCTCACTGGGCCTTTAGCCTATTGGGATCGCTCTTCGGGCCTTTGAGTTGACTGGTCCGGCTCGCAGGCCTTCAGTCTATCCGGACAACCCTAGGTATCTTGGCCTTCAGCACAAAGCAGGACCGCCTCAACCCAATATATCATCACATATCAACATATACCATAACAATCAATAACTAACATATACAGGTAGTCATACATATCTAATAGATCACCACAACATAGCAACATCCTATATACTAGGATATAGAACTAACATATCACTACATCATAACAACATACGGTAAACCAGGATATCTATCCAATGAGTCGGCCTTGGTGCCTTCGACCTATAAGTATAGCGAGGAAAACTTACCTCATAGTCGGATGAATAGCTTATCCATATGCTGCTCCTAAATACCGGCTCAACCCAAATTCTAAATGTTAAAACATTACCCATTCTAGATTAATACATTTCCCCAAAATACCCTTGGACAAAACTGGTCAAAATCAACAAGTCAATTGAGTCAACTCAGGCTTCGTACACGGGGCGTACTCGAGGTCCGAGGCATTGGGGCCAAAACTGCGTACACGCATCGTACCCTTCGGTATGCCTAACGTACGCAGTAGCTTCCCCTCTGAACCAATTTAGAGCTTAATACTCTGAATTAACACATCCAAATGCATATCCAAGTCCTAAATACCGTTTTTGACCATAAATTTTCTAACTTTATGGTCTTGCATGGCTAAAAATGTCTTAACATCAAAACCTCAACTACTTAACCCATTAAGACCTTAAAACACATGCATGGAAGGAAAGATAAGATCAAGACTACATTTTTATGCTTCTAAACACCTCAAAGTGACTGAAAGGACAACTTAAAGGGGTTAGAGTAGCTCATACTCAAAATACCCAAATAAGGGGATCAATGACCCAAACTCCATGGCTATGGGGCTGTTTGGCAGGATCAGAATTTTTAAGAGGTCTGAACTTCTAAGAGGCTCTGAAATTTTAAGAGTTGGATGTTTAACATGTTGTTTGGTTGAGACCTCTGAATTGTTGTGCTGAAGTATCAAAATGACAATTTTACCCTTCTGTTTTATTTTTTATTAAATTCAACTGTTTATTTAGAAAATAACCTAATAAATTTCTTAAATATGTATTAAAAAAATATAAAAACCATATAAAATCCAAATTTAGCATAAATCAAAATTAAACACAAATCCAAATCAAACTTAAATATTTTTAAATCCACAAAATCATACTAAAATCCAAATAAAATCCTACAAATTTAATTTCACCCCAATTGATTCGCAATCTGGTCACGCAAATTATTCATGTATTCATTTCCTTGTGAACCCCATTCCATATCGTGTATGCTTTCGCCATCATTCTCTCCCCCTTGTGCTTGAGCATTGTTCTCCTCGAACGCCATAAATAACACATCACGAATATCACATTTCCTTATAAAACTGTGGACTGCAAAACAAGCAACGACTATATCTCTTTGCATTGAAAAAGGAAAAGGAGCCCTTCGTTTTAGGATTGGGAATCTCGCCTTCAAAACACCGTAAGCACGTTCAATAACATTTCTGAGTTGCACATGTGCATGATTAAATTTTTCCTCCTTAGTTAATGCACGTCGTCGTCGATAATCGGCTAACCAATACCTCGTGTTGCAGTAAGGAGTCATAAATCCACGGTGTTAGTGTATGCAGCATCGCAAAGGTAGTATTTATCTATACATAGTATTATATATAGAAGTTTAAAATCGTATTTTAGAATGAATTTAAAAAGAATTAAAAACCTAGAGGAGGGAACGGAAAGCCTGAAGTCAGGTTACATGCAACTTCTTTCAAAACTCGCGAATCATGTGTTATACCCTCCCAACCGGCCCATACGAATGTGAATATCATATCAAAATCACAAATTCCTAAAACATTTTGAAAGCATTCACCTTTTCCTCTTCCCCTATAGCGAGTTTGTTGATCAGCAGGCACGACTGCATGTACAAGAGTTCCATCTAACACACCTATTGCTCCAGGAAAGATTTCTTTTAGCTTACGATGCCTCTCTGAGGAATTCACGGTTGCATTAGAATTCATTGGCACTATAACTTCTTTTGCAAAAATCATCATTGCATTTAGCACCTCATGAAAGCATCTATGAACTGTTTCTGTGGAGTGTTGAAACCTTCGTTTGATAATTATCAACCGTTTATTATGTGCTATAGTTGTCAAGAACATAGCCATCTTTTCTTCAACGCTTATATGCCTACTACTTTGCAACCAATTGTTTTGTCTAAAATGATTTCATAAAAGTACATATGTTTCACGTGAAAGACGCATCAGCTCACGAGATTGTGTAGAAGTTCCATGTAACAATTCTTGTGTATGTTGATGACCGCTCATTTCCAAATCATTATCAATTGCCCTTCCAATTCTGTTGGATGCTAGATTCAACCAACAGCAACATAGTAACATGAAAAATGCAATTTTTTCATCCGAATCCATAAGCAATCTGTTATTTTGAAAATACATAACAATTATATTAACAACATACAGCATAAAAATTCATCCAAAACATCAAGTCATTCATATCATATAAAAATATAGTAATCCAAAACATCAAGTAATCCAAAACATCAAGTCATTCATGTCAAGTAATCCAAAAAAAACATCTAGTGCAAACCAAACATCTAGTTATCCAAGAAAACCATCAAAACATTCAAAAAAATCTACTTAGAGAAACATTCCATAATGTGCTCCAACAGTCTTGACTCAATTCTCACAAATAGCTGGATCAATGGTTAACCACACGTGCCTCTTATCCGCACCTTCACCAAAAAGAGCAACAACAGTAGTGTATCTTGGATCAAATATTCCCCATCCTAACTTCTCCAATTTTTCCATACACGCATCCAAATTTGAAGAAGAATGATTTTCCACAAATATTTTAGCAACTGTGGCAATATCTTCCCCGATTTCAAGCAATCTTGAATTGGATGCATCTTTACCCTTATCTTTGCCTTTATCTTTACTTTTATGTTGACTCTTTGTCGTATCTGTAGTCTTTCTTTTTTTGATTGAGTGGATGACTCGTCACTGAGACCTACAATTTCTTGTTGAGTGCAATCAATGTCATCAAAGTCATGCAAACTATACTGGCTTGACTCTTGAGTAGGACGGGGAAGGGTAGAAGTTGGCCCCCAACTATGAATGCATGTCGCATTCGCGCCTTCAAACAACTGTGTGCAAAGGTCGGGGTATGGTAGTGGCGTGCATCTCAAAGAATCCACATGTTTGTTTGACTGTTTGGAACAAATATTTTATTATTTAAAAATGATAATATATTTTTTATAACTAAACAAAATACCTTCGATTCTATTTCCCATTCTTCTTTGGAAAGATTGAAGGTGTTGGTTGTTGAATTGTACACATTGCCGGTTTTGTTTTTTAACTTCAAAAAAGCACCAAATTTTGACTTTAGGTAGTCATAGGGATTCTTCATTTGTTTTTGGTCGACAATGAAGTTATGTTCAATTTTTAATGTTTCAGCAACATTCCTCCAAGATAGTGCTTTCAAACTACTCCATTCCTGTCCATTAACTGTAACTTCACGTAAATAAACTTCTAGAAACATTTTTTCTACACCTTCAACCTTCCAACTAATCCTATCCTTCTTTTCTCCCATTCCTTTGATCAATTCAACAAAAAATGTATGTTTTAACAACAAGTTCAGCATTGCAAATACACATTTTCAACAACAATTTAAGCAATATAAAGGCACATTATCAATAACTACTTCAACAAAACAAATGCACAATAGCAAAAGTAATGGATATTTCATGAACATCAAAGAGAAGTAAGAATTCAGCAACAAAATTTCAGCATAATACTCATGAAAACATTAGACATAACATCAAAATAACACTAAAATTCAGCATATAACATCATAATTCAACATATAACATCAAAATTTTGCATATAACATCTAAATTCAGCATCAACATTCAACATGAACATTGAATCAAACATAACATCAAAATTCAGCATCAATATTTGATCATATCCATTGAACACATTCAGATTGAAACATATAACATCACTACCCACCATATAACAACATAATGAAGCATATAACATCATAATGGAGTAAAACATCAACTATTAATGTTGATTTAACAAATCAGAAAATGATAGCATAATGAATTTGATTTTTGACTTTCAATTTTGAAGGGAAAGAAGGAACATTCGTAGGCGGAAGGAAGAAAGGAAGAAACAAAAGGAAAAAACAAACCTGCTATAGTTGGTGGAAGAAAAATCGGAGCTGGTGGCGGCGGTGAGTGGCGTCGCTGGCTTCGTTGGTGGGAGAAGTCGCAGGTGTCGGACCTGGAGGGGAGAAACTTGATGGCAGCAGATGGTGTGGGAAGGAAAGAAAGAGGCGGTCGATTTAGGGAAAATAGAAGGAACACGTGTTTCTTTTAGTTTCCAGACTTGGTTTAACATCTGAAAAAATAAGAGGTATTTTTAAGTTTAAGAGGTAAAATATAATATGTAAACAAACGCTCTGAATCTAAAATTTTAAGACATTGCCTCTTAATTTTACAATTAAGAGGTAAACAAACGACCCCTAACTTAGATCTATGCATAGAATCATCAAGTTCATAAGTTTATACCTCAAAATGGATCTTGAAGGTGAGGTGTTCCTGGATCTACAAGGTCTTGACCTCCCAATATGATGCTTCTTTCTTCACCTTGCTTCAAAAGCACCAAACACACACACTTTTGAGCTCAAATGATCACACACAATGGATTAGAGTTTCAAAGGACGAAATGAAAGTTGGAAGCTGAAGGGGGAATGAGGAATAGAGAGTTAATGATGCTTATATATGGACCAAACCCTAAAAATTAGGGTTTGAGGTTTCATCACGTACGCCCTGCATATGTGGTGTACGCCCTGCTTACTAGGGTCCGCCCTAGTACACTAAGCGTACGTTTAGTACACTAAGCGTACAAAACGTACGCCCATCGTACTACCCTTTGTATAAAATTACCAAAATGCCACTATAAGCCTTTTGCATTCTTTCTTTCTTTCAAGGACTAAAATGCTATACTTATCCATACATAGGGGAAAATTTGAAATTAAATCAATATTGGGACACTACAATTCTCCCCCACTTGAACTAGACTTCGTCCTCAAAGTCAGCTTATGCGAATAACTCAGGGTAATGCTCCCGCATCTCATCCTTTGACTCCCAGATCCACTCGGATCCTTTCCGATGCTGCCACTGAACCTTTACCAAAGGTATCTCCTTGTTGTGCACCACCTTCATCTTCCTCTCCACTAACATTACCGATCTCTCAATATAATTTAGACGCTCATCGACATGAATATCATCCAAAGGGACCACCGCCTCATCGTCCAACATGTACTTTCGCAACTATGAAACATGGAAAGTAGTGTGGATTTGGCTGAGCTCACTCAACAAATCCAACTGGTAGGCCACCCTACCTACCCTGCCGATCACTCAGAATGGTCCTATATACCGAGGACTCAATTTTCTCCTCTTCCTGAAGCGTATCACACCCTTTAGGGTGAGACCTTCAATAGAACCATATCACCAACCTGGAATTCCAACTATGATCGGCGCCGGTCAGCATAACTCTTCTGCCGACTCTAAGTTGTCTGTAGTCTTTCCCCGATTTGATGAATAAGCTATGTGGTTTGGAAGACCACTTTAGTCCTTCCTATGACTCTATAACCAACCCCCCTAACAAACTGGGGTACGACACCTTCGACGATACAGGAGCTCAAAAGGCAGGGCACCAATGTTGGAGTGATAGCTGTTGTTGTAGGAAAACTCCGCAAGTGGTAGGTAGAAATCCCAACTCCCACCAAAATCTTTGACACACACCCACAACATAGCCTCAAGTGTCTGGATGATCTGCTCACTCTGACCGTCGGTCTATCGATGATAAGCAGTGCTGAAATGTAGCCTCGTTCCCATTTCCTCGTGGAACTTTTCCAGAATCAGGAAGTGAACCGAACATCTCGGTTTGATACAATGGAGAACGGAACCCTATCATGAGCAACAATCTCCCGAACATACACATCAACCAACGTTTTGGCCAAGAAGCTCTCCCGGATAGCCACAAAGTGGGCACTCTTGGTCAATCAATCCACGATGACCCACATAACATCAAATCCCTTCGCAGTCTTCGGTAACATGGTGATAAAATCCATGGTGATATGTTCCCACTTCCACATAGGAACCTCCAAAGGCTGCAGCTTGCCATGCGGTGTAACATCCTTAAAATTCATGAAAATTTTAAACTTTTAAAACCATTCCACAAATCATCAGTGTTTACAAAATAGTTTTCAAAACATGTTTAATATCAGAGTTTTCCCAAAATCATAAAACAAAACACGAGGAGGTGCACGATCACGCCTTTGCCTTCCTACAATCGTCCGAGATACCTGAAACATAACCCAAAACTGTAATCCTAAAGCTTAATGAGTTTCCCCAAAATACCAACACATAACATAATCATAATAATAACAGTAAAAAACATGCATATAGAGCCTTTAGTCTGACCGGAACTCCCCGTCGGCCTACATTCTGCTACATCACTTCCATTGGTCTACAATGTCATTGTAGAGAAGTCTTGTCTTGTTTTTATACTTGGTACACTCACAGAACCTTTAGCATGACTGGTACGCCACACCGGGCCTTCAGCATATTTAGACTGTTGTCTGGGCCTTCGTCCAGATTGTTACGCCCTACTGGCCTTTAGTCTATCCGGGCCCCCTAGGTCTGTTAGCCTTCAGCATAAAGCATGATTGCCTTAACCCAATCACACATACACCGTGTCGACACACACACACATACACACACACACACACACACATATATATATATATATATATATATATATATATATATATCAGACAAGCATACAAATAACTAGCCAGTAAACAAACAAATAGATCTTACAGATCACTAAGCATAACATTATCCTATTTACTAGGATACGTATATAATAGATCACTATAGTATACAATCATACGATAAACCGACATAAAAATCCAAAGGGATGGCCTTGGTGCCTTCGACCTGTAAGTACAGTGATGAAAACTCACCTCGCAAGCTGAACAGAACTGATAAGGTCCGACTTTGAGGCTCAGCTCTCTAACCGATATCTAATTCCCTCAAATGACCAATTCCATCAAAATCCCAAAATACCCTCAAGTTCACACTTGTTTAAAGTCAAATTCAAAGTCAAAGTCCACTAGTCAAACCCATTAAGCCAAATGAGTCAACCTGGACGAGTTAACTCAACCGAGTCACTCACAAGGCTGACCCATGCGAGTATGTGAGGCGTACCCCAGAGGTATGCTTAGCGTACGCGAAGCCTCGCATTGACCACCATCGGGGTGGTTTACCATGTACATGGGGCATACTCCCTCTTACGCGAGGCGTAACCTTGCAACCCAAATCTTCATTAAGTGCTTAATGGCTTAAGCACTCAAGCCCATATTTTAGATCCACGACTAAAACACACCCTAGATTCATAAAGTTTCCAACTTTATGACTTTACATTCCTAATAAGATCTTAACACAAGGTCTTAATCCATTAAGACCTCCTACAAGATGCATGGAGAAAAACTAACCAAAGGGACTTCATTTTTATGGCTAAGTACTTTTCCTAAGGACTGAAAGGACAACTCAAAATGTCCAGAACATGCCATTCTCAAGATGATACCTTTGGGACCAAAAATATGACATAAACCCCCCCCCCCCCCCCATAACTAGATCTACATGATTAAGAGACAAACGTGCAATCTTTATACCTTGAAAGGCTTGCAAAAGAAAGATAAATCCTAGATTTAGGGTGCTTCTTTCTCCAAGTTGAGCTTGATATTCTTTCTTCCTCTTCAACTTACACAAAAACACTCTTTAATGCTTGAAATGTCCTCACAAGGTGCTTCTAGGGTTTCAAATCACGAAGAGAGGGTAGATGCTGCTTAGGTGAAGAGAAATAAGACCATAAAGATGCTTAAATACCACACAAACCGTAAAAATTAGGGTTCCCATCTTCCTTTAGTACGCCTCGCGTACATGACTGTATGCCCAACGTCCTAGGATGAGCCCTAGTATGCTCAACGTATACACATGTACGCTTAGTGTACTCTTCCTATCAAAATTACAAGAATGCCACTAGGTCTCCAATGCATAATTCCTTTAAGGACCAAAACGTAATATAATAACTTAAAAGGATAAATTTAAAAATACCAGAACATCGGGAGGTTACAATTCTACCCCACTTGAACTATATTTCATCCTTGAAGTCTGCTGCGGTGAAAAAATTGTGATAAGGCTCTCGTATCTCAGCCTCTAGCTCCAAGATCTAATAGGAGCCTCTCCAGTGCTGACATCGTACCTTTACCAAAGGTACTTCGTTGCTATGCAAAACATTCACTTTCATTTCTAGGATAGCCACTGGCCTTTCAACATAGTTCAGGCGCTCATCGACCTAAAAATCATCCAAGGAAATCACTATATCCTCATCCAATACGTACTTTCGCAGCTGTGAGACGTGGAAAGTGTTATATCTGACTGAGCTCATTGGGAAGATTTAATCTATAAGCAACTTTTCCAACCTTGACAATCACCTGAAAAGGCCCAATATACCGGGGGCCCAACTTCCCCCTCTTCCTGTAGCGTATCACACCTTTCCAAGGTGATACCTTCAGTAATACCATGTCGCCGACCTGAAACTCCAACTCAGATTAACGTCGATCGGTATAGCTCTTCTGCCAACTTTGAGGGGTCTGCAGTCTCTGCCTGATATACTGAATCAGCTATGTGGTCTGAAGGACCACTTCGGTCCGCCCCATAACCCTATGACCAACCTCGCTCCACAAAACTGAGGTACGACAACTCTTCCCATTAAAGAGCTCGGAGGGCGGAGCACCAATGCTGGAGTGATAATTGTTGTTATAGGAAAACTCCACAAGAGGTAGGTAGGAATCCTATCTCCCACTAAAAATCAATAACACAGGCTCGAAACATATCCTCAAGGGTCTGTATCGTCCACTCATTTTGGCCGTTGGTTTGCGGATGATAAGCAATGCTGAAGTGCAACCTCGTGCCCAATTCCTCATGAAACATCTGCCAAAAATGGGAGGTAAACCGAACATCACAGTCTAAAACAATGGAGACCGAAACCCCATGGAAAGCAACGATCTCATGAACATACACATCAGTCAGCTTCTCAGCCGAATAACTATCTCAAATCGCTAGAAAGTGGGCACTCTTGGTCAATCGATCCACGATGGCCCATATACCATCAAAACCCTTTGCCTTCTTCAGAAACATGGTGATAAAATCCATCGAAATCTGCTCCTATTTCCACATGGGAACCTCCAGAGGCTGTAGCTTTCCATACGGCCTCTGATGGTCAGGCTTGACCATCTTGCAGGTCATGCATCTCTCCACATACCAAACTATCTCTCTCTTCATACACGACCATCAGTAGCTCGATCTCAAATCCTGGTACATCTTGGTGGCCCTTAGTGAATAGAAAATCGAGATTTATGAGCCTCCACTAACACAATCTATTTGACCCCACCAAACATCAGAACCCAGAACTAACCATATAGGGTCAACGACCCACGACTATCTGAGACAAATCTGACAATCTCACCCCTGATCCTCTCTTTCTTCCAATTCTCTTCCCGAACACCCTCAGCCTAAGCCTCCCTGATCAATCCCAAAAGTGGGGAATCCACTGATATCCTCATACAAGACACCATATCTAAATACCCAGCTGACTTGAGGCTCAAAGCATCCACCTCAACATTGCTTTACCCAGATGGAAAAGGATCTCGCAGTCATAGTCCTTGACTATGTCAAGCCACCTACGTTGCCTCATGTTCAGGTTCAGCTGATCCATATTGTGCCTCAGACTCATTTGATCCGTGTAGATAGTACAACGGACCCCATAAAGATAGTGTCTCCAAATATTGAGGGCAAAAACCACTGACCCCAACTCCAAATCATGAGTGGGATACCTCGTCTCATGCGGCTTCATCTGTCGTGAAGCATAAGTTATCACTCGTCCTCTCTACACCAGGACTGCCCCCAAACAGTGATGAGAACATCACAGAATACCACGATATCCTCAAATCCCCCCGGGAGGGTCAAAACCGGGGCCTCACATAGCCTCTATCGAAGGGTTTGAAATGTCGACTGTTGCACAGGGCCCCATCGAAAATGAACCCCTTCCTCGTCAGATGGGTGAGGGGTACCGTAATCTTGGAGAAATCCTGAATGAATCTCCGATAGTACCCCTGCTAAATCCAAGAAACTGCTGATATCCGAGAGAGATTTCGAAACCTCCCACTACATCACGGCCTCGATCTTGGCAGGATCAACAAAAATCCCTTCCTGGTTAACGAAGTGCCCAAGAAACTAGACATCTCGTAACTAGAAGTCGCACTTTGAGAACTTGGTGTAGATTCGTTCTCGTCTCAACACCCCCAGAAGCTCGCAAAGATGCTCCTCATGCTGCTCTTTGGTCTTGGAGTACACCAACATATCATTGATAAACAATGCAGGCGCATTGGTGAGCCCAAATGGCATCACCACGAACTTGTAATGCCCATAACGAGTCTGGAACGCGGTCTTCTCCATGTCCTCCTCCCTCACTCTAACTTGATGATACCCAGACCTTAGATCTATCTTGGAGAACCAAGATGTACCCTGAAATTTAATGAAGAGGTCATCAATCCGCGTGAGGGGATAACGGTTCTTTACCATTAACTTTTTCAACTCCCGGTAATTAATGCACATCTGGTGTGAACCATCCTTTTTCTTGACTAATAGTATCGGCGCTCCCCACGGAGAACTGCTCGGTCTGATGAACTGCTTGCCTACCAAGTCCTGCAACTGAGATGAAAACTCCTGCATCTCAAGCGGTGCCAAGCGGTACGGCGCCTTAGCAATCGAGGCCGCAACTGGCACAAGGTCAATCCTGAACTTGACCTGCCTCTCGGGAGGCACATCGGCTAACTCCTCTGGAAACACATCTACAAATTCACTAACAACCGGGACCTCTGAAACTGAAATCTGATCCCCCACATGTGTATGCACCACATAAGCCAAGTAGCCTGCACACTCATGTTGAATATACTAACTAGCCCTAGTCGCTGAACAAAACCCTAAACCCATCATGGTGCCCTCTCTATAGATAACCAGTTCTCCCCCACTTGGGGTTCGAACTACCACTCGCTGACCCTTTCAATGAATCATAGCACCAAACCATCTCAGCCAATCCATGCCCACAATCATGCAAACATCCCCAATGGGAATAGGGATCAAATCGATCGGGTAAGGCACCCCAGAGATCTATAATATGCGACACTGATACACTGATGATGCAGAAACCCCATGTTCGTTGCCGATAGAAACCCGCAACAGACACTCTAACTCCCTAATAAGCATATCAAACTCTTTACTGCTCGAATGAGATACAAAGGACCGACTCACACCTGAGTCAAAAAACAAAAGAGCATGAAAAGAGTTCACTAGGAATGTACCTAACAGAGGCACATATATAAGTATAACACAAAACATACTCAACAGAATAATAAATAGATACATACCAGTCAAAACATCTGGAGCTGCTCTGTCCTCCTTGGCAGTGAGCTGAAAAGCGCGACCTCAAGTCCTCGGGGGCTTCGTCCTCCCCTGACGTCCGTCTGTGATCCTCAAAATAGTTGGAGTGGGGGCCTGCATCGGCTTGGAGGCGAGTAATGGACAGTTGAGCTTCACATGGCCAACCTGATCACAATTATAGCAAATCATGGTACTTAAATCTCGGGCTAGCTGACGGCAATCCCGCACATGATGCCCCTCCTTGCCCTATTTGTGGCACCCACCTCCTGATCAACAAGCCCCGTCATGAACCTTACCGCACTTCCCACAAGTGCGGCCTCTCACACCCCCAGATCTATAATCAGCGGCCTTGAACCACTTCAATGTTGGCTGTGACTGCGTCTGGGCCGGTCTCTGCTCTCTCGTCTGCAGCTCTATCTCAATATCACGCTGCCTGGTGGCCTCCTACATCTCAAACAAAGAATCATATCATTGGGTGGAAACAAACTGCCTGATATCCGTCTTGAGCATGCTCAAGTAACACGCCATTTGAGCCTTCTCCGAAGCAAACTCAGGGCAGAACATGGCCCTCTCAGTAAACATCCTGGTGATCTCCGTCACCGACTCCGTCCCCTTCCTTAGGTCTAAAAACTCCTGGGCGAACCTATCGCGCTCCACCCACGGCACATATATAGTACGGAACATCTCCGAGAATTGCTCCCTGGATACAGCAATGCTTTACTTAATTGAATAAGATCACGTAACAAGCCTCCACCAATCCTTTGTCCGAACCTGAGGAGGTTCAGAACGCACCTAACCTTCTATTCAGCTGGGCAAGAGCAAGTGAAAAAGCATCCCTCAACATCAGATGGCCACCTCATGGATATGATCGGGTCCTGAAGTCCATCAAAATTCAGGGGCTTCGTATTGTCGAAGTCCTGATACTGAAGAATTCGCCTAACACCAATCCCAGCAGTCGTGACGGCTATAGCGGCAGCAGCCTCAGACAGAGCAACATATATGCCATCAAAGAACCCCATCATCATGGTCTTGATAGACCCAAAAAGCTCTGATATCTGACCCTGGACAATAGCCACAACCTCCTCATGGAGGATCTCCCTGATCCTGTCCACAGACACAGCTGGCCCACCCTGAATGTCAGCTCCCGATCCCGATCCAGACCCAGCCTCAAATCGTCTCTTCGTTACCATACTGAAAATATACCATGGGGATATTGGATAAGACGCATATCATAACAGGGGAACCAAATCCCAACAAATCCCTAGGGGTTGTGACTTCCTTTCTACACATACAGGTCCTGTGCTTTTAGTAGTATGGGCCCATACTACCTTCAACACCTACCCGTAATTGTCTCAAGGATCATCACAACAACCCTAACAATACATACTAGCATGCGCACACACGAAATCCTCACACCCTATAGGAAGGCTACACATCTCGAGACTGGTCGGCTAACCCTACTCAATTCATCCTACTACTAACTGCCACACGACCCTCCATTGGTGCCAGATAACTATCGCATGAATATAATCACATGCCACATAGCTTGTAGCACCTGGTTCTTGGTATGTAATTTATTTAAGTATTTTGCATTTTTGGCCTTGGACTCGGCGAGTTAAAGGACCAAATCGCCGAGTAGAAGCGGGATGGGACGCGGGATTTAAGTGATGGACTCATCGAGTCGGGTCCCGGACTCGACGAGTAGGCTCTGACTGGGCAAAACCCTAATCTGAGGGTTTGCACCCTATTTAATCATCTCTTTTAGCCACCACTCATCCCTATTGCTCCCAGAAACCCTCCATAGCAAACCCTAAGTGTTTTGGTGTAAGATCTAAGGCTTTTGTGGTGATTTTGGTAGTTTTGTTCACAAAGAAGAAAGAATAGCATAGAAGGGTCAAGAGGAGACTGAAGGATTCGAGTTTGGTGCATCATTTTCAGTCTTTGAAAGGTATAAAGTCTGTACCTTGATTGTTCATTTGTTAGATCCCTTTTGGGGAAGATTTAGGGCTTTTTAGGCCATATGAGGTGGCCAACCATGATTGCAAACATGGTTGGGGGTCAAGACTTCGGATCTAAGTCTTGGGAAGAGTCACAAGGCAGATTTGGGTTGCTTTTGCACCCGAGGAAGGTCCCATACAACATAAGAGCCATTTTAGAGCCTTTTAAAGTTCGAAACTTTACGTGCTAGATCGAGCTTAGGGGCTTGGATCTATCATTTGGTCAAAGGTTGTACATCAGAAATCGAGGAAATAGGGCATGGACGTTATCGACTCGGCGTGTTTGTTCTTGGGACTCAACGAGTCCAAGGCATAAAGTCCCATATCTGTTGAGGGTCAAAAGAAGTCGATTGGGTGTTATAGGGTTGTAGAACATCCGAAGGAGTGACCCAACGTATTGGACTTAGCCTTAGACCTGGAGTTCATGGGACTCGACGAGTGCTAGAACAAACTCGTCGAGTCCAAGGCAATCTCCTTATGGTTGAAGACGAACTCGACGAGTTGTTCATACAACTCAGCGAGTCAAGGACAAAACTTGTTCATCAGATGAAGGTGAACTCGACGAGTTGTTCATACAACTCAGCGAGTCCGATGAAGGTTCATTCGATGTTTATATAGGGGAGGAACTCGTTGATTCGTTGCTAAACTCGACGAGTCGAGTCATGGACAAGGACGGGTAAAGGGTTAGGGAATCGACGAGTTGACAGCCCAACTCGGCGAGTCGGGTCAATTGGAAGTTGACTTTGACTTGGACTTGGTTGGGGGTAAAATAGTCATTTTACCCTAAGAGTAGATATCAGATTCTGACTGAGTATTTTGTGGGGATTATAGCCGGAGGATTTCCGGAGCAACAGCAGACAAAGGTTTCCCACACAGATTATCAGCAACTACTCGTTCGAGGTGAGTTACCTTCCAGTAGCGGTGGGTCTACAACCACAATGCCGGCCCACCAGTAGGAGTTGTATGTTAGATGATTGTCTTTGTGATATTCATCTATGTTTGCTACTACCTGATATGTTATGAGCTAGTATGATATGATATTAGATGCTAGTAGCACTAGGGGAAATAGTCCCCAAGGTTACCGGTCGATAGGGCCAAAGGGGGTGGTTATACCCAGTCATACTAGATAGAATATGGTTATGTGTTACATGATATGTAGTAGTAGTAGAGGGGTGAAATAGTCCCCAGCATCCGGTCGAGAGGACCGAAGGGGAGGCCAGCACCCAGGTATGCTAGGCAGTACCCGATCGATAGGATTGTTAGGGAGGCCAGCACCCAGATATGCTAGGCAGTATCCGGTCGAGAGGACCGAAGGGGAGGCCAGCACCCAGGTATGCTAGGTAGCATCCGGTCGAGAGGAACGAAGGGGTAGGTCGGGCACCCTGATATGCCTGACAATATGTGTATGTTATGTGATTATATGGTATGCGGTACGATGGGGGAACTCACTAAGCTTCGTGCTTACAGTTTACAGTTTTGGTTTCAGGTACCTCATCAGCGAAGCGGAAGGAGCTAGCACGGTAGTGGCACATCATACGCACACTCATTGTTTTCCGCACTATGGATATTCTGGGATTGTACTCTGACATGTTCTTATTTTATGACTTGGGTTTTCAGACACGATACATTGTTTTATGAGATGATGTGATTTCACAGTATTTTCTTATGAATGTTTTATGATTCAGTTAATTAAAAAGAAATTTTTGGTCTTGAAAATTGGGTCGTTACATAGTTTAAACAATCTTAGGCTAAAAGATTCTATCCCACAGTGGTTGAACTCAGACAAGAGCTATGCAGAAAGACCAAATCCCTTATCCTAAGATCATTTAACCCATGTGGCATGTGACTTAGCGTATTCACTTAATAGCCAGTTCACACGCAAAAGAGTCATACAACAATTAATCAAGGATTTTATAAGAGATAAGGCATCATATATCCGACAATTCTATCATATAGTTCCTGAAGATCTCTATCCTAATACTAGCATGTTGTTCTAACATATCAAAGCAAAATATCAAATAATTATGGTAATTTGGGGTCTACTTACTGGCTCCGACTTATCGTACACATCGCATCCTCCTTGATTATTTTGAAAACTATTTGAAAATTTGTTTTTTTTTTAAATCATACTAGCATGTGAAGTCCATTAGTCAAACCCGCTAAGCCAAATGATTCAACCCGGCCGAGTCAACTCAACCGAGTCACTCATAAGACTGACCCATGAGAGTACACAGGGCGTATCCCGGAGGTACGCTTAGCGTACATGAAGCCTCGCATTGACCACCATCGGAGTGGTTGACCGAGTATGCGATGCATACTCCCACTTATGCGGGGCGTAACCTCACAACCCGAAATCTTCATTAAGTGCTTAATGGCTTAAGCACTCAAGCCCATATTTTAGATCAATGATTAAACACACCTTAGAGTCATAAATTTTCCAACTTTATGAATTTACACACCTAATAAGATCTTAACACAAGGTCTTAATCCATTAAGACCTCCTACAAGATTCATGGAGCAAAACTAACCAAAAGGACTTCATTTTTATGGCTAACGACCCTTCCTAAGGTCTAAAAGGACAACTCAAAGCATCCAGAACATGCCATTCTCAAGAGGATACTTTCGGGACCAAAAAGATGACATAAAACCCCCATGACTAGATCTACAAGATTAAGAGACAAAGGTGTAAGCTTTATACCTTGAAAGGCTTACAAATGAAAGATAAATCCCATATCTAAGGTGCTTCTTTCTCCAAGTTGAGCTTGATCTTCTTCCCTCCTCTATACTCACAAAAACACACTCTTTAATACTTGAAACGTCCTCCCAAGGTGCTTCTAGGGTTTCAAATCACAAAGAGAGAGTATAGGCTGGTTGGGTGAAGAGAAATGAGGATATAAAGATGCTTAAATACCACACAAACCCTAAAAATTAGGGTTTCCATATTCCTTTAGTACGCCCTGCGTACATGAGATTACGCCCAGTATATTAGGGCGCGCCTTAGTACGCTCAGCGTACACACATGTACGCTTAACGTACTCCCCCTGTCTAAATTACAAGAATGTCACTAGGGCTCCAATGCACAATTCCTTGGATGTAGGTACCATAATGCAATATAATAACTTAAAGGAATAAATTTGGAAATACCTAAACATCGGGATGTTACATGTGGCCTTTGATGCTTGGTCTTGACCATCCTATAGGTCAAGCACCTGTCAACATACCAGGCTATCTCCCTCTTCATACACGACCACCAGTAACTTAGTCTCAAACCCATATATATATATATATATATATATATATATATATATATATATATATCTTGATGGCTCCTAGGTGTATCGAAAAGCGAGACTTATAAGCCTCCTCCAAAACCATCGGTCTCACCCTACCAGAAACTAGAACCCAAACCCAACTACACCGGGTCAACAATCCCCGACTATCGGTGAAAAACCTATCGATCTTGCCCATGATTCTCTCCTGCGATTGTGCCCCTCTGATCAACTCCAAATGGAGAATCAATGGATATCCTCATACACATATTCCCAACTGAAGATCTAGCCGACTTGCGAATCAAAGCATTCGCTATGACATTTGCTTTACCCAGATGGTAAAGGATCTCGCACTCATAATCCTTGACCAAGTCCAGCCACCTGCGCTGCCTCATGTTCAGGTTCGGATGGTCCATAAGATATCGGAAACTCTTATGACCTGTAAATGATACAAAGGACCCCATATAAATAATGTCTTCAAATATTGAGGGCAAACACCACTGTCCCCAAATCCAGGTCATGAGTAGGATATAATGCTTCATGCGGCTTCAGATGCCGAGAAGCATACGAAATCCTCGACACCCTCCGGAAGGGTCAATACTCGTCCCCTCTACATAAGAACCGCCCCTAAACCAGTTATGGATGCATCACAAAATACCACGAAATCCTAGACACCCTGCGGAAGGGTCAATACTGGGGCCTCACATAACCTCTGACGTAGTGTCTCAATTGTCGTTTGCTGCTCAAGGCCCCAGTAGAAATCCACTCCCTTCCTCGTCAGACGACTGAGGGGTACAACAATCTTAGAGAAATCCCGAATAAATTTCCGATAATATCCTGCTAAACCTAAGAAACTCCCAATCTCTGAGGGACATTTTGGAACCTCCCACTGCATCACAACCTGGATCTTGGCCGGATCAACTGTAATCCCGTTTTGGTTAACGGGATGTCCCAGGAACTGGACCTCTCATAACCAAAACTCATACTTCGAGAATTTAGAATATAGCTGTTCTCGCCTCAACACTCCCAAAAACTCTCGAAGGTGCTCCTCTTGCTGCTCTCTGGTCTTGGAACACACCAAGATATCATCAATGAGCACAATAACTGATCGATCGAGCACTGACCTACATACTCGATTCATCAAATCCATAAATATTGCGAGCACATTTGAGAGCCTAAATGGCATCACCACAAACTCGTAATGCCCATAACCAGTCCAAAACGCCGTCTTTGCCACGTCCTCCTCTCTCACCCTCAACTGATGATACCCTGAACTCAAGTCGATCTTGGAGAACCATGATGCACCCTGAAAATGCACATCCGGTATGAACCGTCCTTCGTTGTGACGAACAGTATCGATGCTCCCCATGGCGAACTGCTCGGTCTGATGAACTTCTTACCTAACAACTCCTGCATCTCGGGTAGTGCCAAGCGGTACGGTGACACTGAAATCGAAGCCACACCTTGCACTAGGTCAATCCTGAACTCAACCTACCTCTTGGGAGGCATATCGGGTAACTCCTTTGGAAATACATCAGCAAACTCCCTGACATCTGGCACATCTGAAACCAAAGTTTGCTTCCTTACCCGAGTATCAATCACATATGCAGGATAACCCATACAACCATGTTGAAGATACTTTCGAGCCCTGGTAGCATAACAAAAAGTTGACCCAGTCTGTACCCTCCCCAAAGATAACCAGTTCTCCCACACTTGGGGTTCGAACCACCACCCGATAACCCTCGCAGTCCATCATAGAACCAAACATGCTCAGCCAATCCATCCCACTATCATACATACATCCCCTATGGGGATCGAAATCAAACCGATTGAAAATTGAAAACTTATTAATGGTGACTGAAAAAAATTTAATTTGAATGTATTGATTTGAAATAAATGTCAACATAATTGTCAAAACATAAATATGGTTCATTCCTTTTTAAAATCAAGTAATTTGTATATACCTTTCATAATTATAGAATTTGGAATCAAAGAATTCAAAATAGTATGATATGAATCACAATATTAATTTCTTCATATCCTTTACAAAATCGTTGTTCAAAATTATGTATAAGTATAATCTCATTCATTTGTTATCACAATTTCATGAAATCTGGACTTTGCAGCATCATGTTCGAATACCAGCTTCATAAGGTTAGCAATTTTTTTTGATTTACTAATCAGTTTCTTACATCTGATTATAGTTTATGTGTTCAGTATATGTATCAATGGTTTATTAGTGGGTTTTTGATAAACGAATATTCTATTCTCTCTCTCTCTCTCTCTGTCTCTCTGTCTCTATCTCTCTTCTTCTTCTTCTTTTTCCTCTTCTTCTTTCCCTCTCTCTGTATGTATGCGTGTGTGTGTGTGTGTGTTTGGATTGGATTCTATGTTTAGATTGGATGAAGTAAAATTCAGTTTAATTAGTTCTATGTTAATTGGATTGGATTATGTGTCTGGATTGTTATTTCTTGAAAATGACTTATTCAGGCTTGTTATAAAAATTATTTTTAATTGGAATGATTTGTATATTCTTTAATACATGTGTGTGTCTGTGTTTCTCAATCAGCATATTCATTTTTGTCCAAAGGTAAAAAAATCCAAATGTAATTTTGATATTGTCGTATTATACATACGTGTTGTAAAATGACCGATTTACCCTTCATGTATGTGTATGTTTGTGTTTCAGTGTGTGTGCTTGTGTTTGGGTGTATGTGTGTGTGTGTGTTTGGATTGGATTCTGTGTTTGTATTTGATGATGTAAAATTCAGTTTAATTAGTTCTGTGTTTGGATTTGATTTTGTGTTTGGATCAGATGAAAATAGAAATAAAAAAAAAGTAAAAGTGGAGTACCTTCCCGAAAGGTTTAGTGTCTACATATATTATTTCTTCAAAATGACTTATTTATCCTTGCAGTAAAAACTACTTTTTTGGGAATGATTCATATATTTCTTTAATATAAGTTTGGGTCTGTGTTTCTCAACCATTATATGGTTTTTTGTCCAAAGGTAAAAAAAGGCAATGTACTTTTGATATTGCCTTATTATACATACTTGCTATAAAATGATTTATTTACATCAAAATGATAATGCAGGTGTTATCATCCTCCTACTTATGACAAAGCTCAAAACTTGGGGTGGTAAGAATATATTTTTATTATAAATGTCCATGTCATTACATTAATATTTTATTTTGAAGATAAATTAATTTAAAACTTTAATTGTTATTTCCAGGTCAGCCTCAAGTGCGTAACTATTTGTTTGGGTGGAGATTGCATATTAGCGATGACATGTCTCACATTTCATAATTCAAAAAAACATATGCCTTTTACATTAACTAATAGCTTAATGTTTGTTTTTCCTTATTCTTAATCATTAATTATTTATATTGTTTAACTTCTTCATTTTTTTATTCTTATATGTAGTATTGTTGATATGGATTTGAATGTTGAGTCTTCCATTAGTACTACACAACTTAACGTCGATACTATTGTGGCCAATGCATAGGATTACTACCTCCGTTTTCCAATTAAGAACATTGATAATATTCCAGATTACAATGAGGTATACTTAACAGTATTAATATTTTTCCATTAATTTTATAAATTTATGGCGCATAACACAATGAATATATATATATATATATATATATATATATATATATATATATATATATATATGAAGTTTTTTTTATATATTTTTAAAAATATTTATGAAATAGAAAATTGGTTTGTCCATCATTGCTACTATCATCGGTTTTGATTTAGACGAATGTTGGTATTATTTTTATTTTCGTGACTATTTAGAAAAAGTAAGTAAGAATGATGATGATACTAATGTTGAACCATTTACCTATGATGGTTGTGGTGGAGTTTCTAATGTTTACATCAAGTACGTTCATAATTTTACATTTTTAAAGTTGTTGTACCATTAATTTATATTCGAATGTTTCCAATTTTATTTCATTGTTCACTAAAGTGTCATTTTATAATTTTTAGGGTGAGGGTCGTAATTCGTGTTTAATATGAAACTGGGTCTGCTTCTTTGTATTGTTTGACGGTCATGTTAAAGATGTTATTCACCGTGGTAATCAGTGGCTGATGGAAAAGATATCAAAGGTAGCGTTAATTTTTTTAATCGTCAACTCATGTCTTATTTTGTTTTATGATATTAATTGTGTGTAATATATGTATTGAAGAATTGAATAAATTCATTTTAACCCATTAATGCATCCAATTCTTTTTAATATAAAAAGTTGTCTACAAATATGTCCTTCAACGATTTGTACTTTTTTTATGCGTTCCCCCACGTTTAACGTGGGTTATAAGCTAGTTATATATAATTTAAAATTATTTTTTTGGATATTTATCTAGTTGGAAATACTTTCTACCTAGGCCAAAAATTCTCTATTCCCTTGTCTACCATCTAATATCGTCTAATTAACGACTTTTGTAACATCACCAAATATATATTTTATGTGGATGAACCAATTTTTTAAGTGAAAGAATCACATCTGTTTCATAATATCTTTGCATTGGAATGGATACTCTCACATGTACTCCCACAAAATACCCCACACAACAAATCATATACTCCCTCCGTCCCATATTAACAGTCCATGTTTCCTTTTTGGTTTGTCCCAAAATAATTGTCTACTTCTAAAAATAAATATGTCTATTACCATAATACCCCTCATTATTAGTTAAATTACCATAAAATTAAATGCAACTACCATAGAATTAAATGCAACAGAAGGGTAAAACTGTCATTTCTTTTAATAAAGTTAATGGTAATTAATGTTTTCTTAAACTGTGTGTTTTTTGTCTGTGGACTATTACTTTGGGACGGAGGGAGTATAATACATGCACCCTGGGAACACAACATAAGATTGGATTGTCCCCGATCCTATAACATGAGACTAGATTGCCCTTCCCAGGCCCATAAACTATGACTGCATTGCTCTTGATCCCATAACATAAGACTGGATTGCTCTCCCTGGTGCTTATTTTATGACTGGCTTGCTCCCGAGCCCACAACATAAGATTGGATACCCTTCTCGGACCTCAGCTTATGACTGGTTTGCTCCCAAGTTTATTGGAGTACACACAAAGCAGTACCGCTTCAATCAACCATACTATGTCGACATATGCAAACAGATAAACAATAACCAACAATACAAGTAATCATACAAATATACCAATCTAACACACCATTATACCATAACAACATCCTATACACAAGGATACATAACATAATCTAGTGGGCTGGCATTGGTGCCTTCCAAACACGAGTACAGTGAGGAAAACTCACCTCAATCCATCAAAAAAATGGACCATGCACCCAAGCGGACGATATCCAGTCCCTCACGCTAAACACATAATAAAACCCTACTTAATGATTAAGGTAATAACTAACCCCCAAAGAGTATTGGTTCGTAGCTAATCCTCCTTGGGAAAAAGACCATTTCTCCCATCCATACTAAGTACCAACATGGTTGACCAAAAGTCAAATCGGTCAAAAAGTCCATGATCAACACTCAATTGACTTACGTCTAACATAACTAATCTACACCCTATGTAGAACTATGCCCTACGTATAGAGGCTACGCCATGTACAGAGACCCTGATCCCAAAAATCTCTATTAAACTCTTAATGCAGCAAGCGAAACTCTTAAACTCCTAGATCTGATCTAAATGAAGGTCTTAATGTATGAAGTCTCTAACTGTATCACTTTGCAAGGCCAAGATGAACACACAACCAAACCCCAAGTCAAAGATGACACTTTTTGCTCAAGAACTCATGCATGGATGGATGAGAGTGCCCAACCTCTCATTTTTATGACTCTATAACCTCAAAACATCAGAAGGAGGTATTCAAATAGGTTGGAGTAACCCGTACTCACAAGGACAAAGATTAAGGGACAAAAGTATAAAAACCCATGAGCTAATTAGATCTAACAAAAAGAACATCAAGATACAAGCTTTATACCTTCTGGAGAGGGGTGATGAAGTGCAAAGTCTGGATCTATAAAGTTTGGAGATCACACTTGCTTCTCCAATGGACTCGTTTTTTAAGAATGCACACAAAAATCACACTAATACTTCCTAAACTCACAATTGGTGGCTAGGGTTTCAACAGAATGATATAAGGTGATGGAGGTTGGTAATGGGAAGAGTTCCAAGAAGTTAGAGCCCTTAAATAGGGCTCAAATCCTTAGGATTAGGGTTTTGGTCAGAAGCGGCTATGACCTGCGTAGAAAAACTACACCTTGCATAGTTTATTAAAAACATGTTCCTCATTCAGCATCTATTCTATGTATGGCTGCGTAGCTTGCCTACGCCCACGCGTAGGGCAAAACCTCCAACTTCCAATTCAACTTCAAACAACCATAACTTTTTCGTTTCAACTCCGTTTTCGACGTTCTTTCTATACACATAAAGATATTAAAGAGCCCCACAATTCTATATGGTTAATTTTGGCTTAATACATGTCGAACTAAAACCATAACCCATAAAAGAAGCCCGACATATAACTTTTCCCATTTTACCCTGTGGTTCTTGCACACAAGTCATGGACTTTGATCTCATAACAATATTATCAACCTTCAATAAGCTCTAAACTTTACTTCCTCAAGGCCCCAAAGCCTTTAATTGATTAAATTATGGCCTACGAACCTTGAATTAAGAAATGTCCCGAAACATGGTGTTACAATTCTCCCCTAGTTAAATTAGATTTCGTCCTTGAAATATGACTCAGTTAGAATTCCTGAAATTTATACTAGCATTATTACACATGCTCCCTCCCAATGCTTCATAACATTAACATATCCATATTTAAAACTCGAGAGACAATGCAGTCTCTATCTAATGCCAACAAAAATTCAAACACTTGAAAACATTCAACTACAACAATCAACTCTCTCTCCCCCATGGTACGATCCCACTCATAATAAACTATGCAAACCGAGAAAATCTAGAAGTTGTGACTGAACCGACTTATACCTCACAAAATCAGGAATCCATCAACCCAATATTTACAGGGAAAATCATAATGGATAATGATCATCCACTCGTCATACATATCCAAGTCTTTGGCCAGGAACACCACTAAACCGAGTACAACAATATTCAAAATATTTCGATCAAGAATTTCAACCCAACCCAAGTTCAGAAATCACCTAAAAGTTCTTAGATACATATTTGACTTCATGCCAAGTCATCACCATCCCACTGCTACCACGAGCATATAAGTGGTCAATCTTGAAGAAAATCTTGGGCAACATTCATACTCCCAAGCACTCAGGGGTACAATTTAACTAAAAATTCATCTAGGATTCCTACCACAAACTCTACCACTAGCAACTTAACTAACTCGAAATCAATCTTGCAAAAATGAATAAAGATCCACCAAATAACTTCACAAGGAATTGCCGATAAACAACCATGATTTTTCAACAAGTTAAAATCCTACCAAAACTCGACCCAAACCCGTCGGCTACTAAGCCATCAACAGTATTTCCACACTGCTCAAAATACCCAATTATGCCTAAAACCAAATGAATTACATAATACGAATCTCCCTGACATAATTATATAACCAACACATAAGTGAAATCAATGAGGGTCCATGACACGTCATGATACTATCCAACCATTGGAGTAAGAAGCTCATGGTTCCTCACCATTCTTGCCATCACCCAATCTCAAACATGAAGATTCTGGACCAGCACTCGGTGGGCCTATAGACGTACGACCATCATCCTACCCACCTGCAGGAACCCAGTCAACATCCCACTTAACACTTACCAAAACCACAAGAGCCATACCATACAATAATACACTATCCTTCCACAGTCTTGCAACCATTCCTATAACGGCCTTACTCATCCTATAGAATGCTACGAGCCAAATCGTAGACATACCCAGGGGCGGATCCAAGGGGATCCCGGGGTAGCCCGGGATACCCTTCAAAAAAAATTTCGGTAGTGTAATTTTTGTTTACGTATCCCTCAAAAAAAATTCGGTATAGTGTATATATACGCATCCCTCCACTTATAAACACAAACAAACAGTTGGTCTGCTGGTTAAGGCGTTGGCTTATTGAAGTAAAGGTCTCAAGATCAATTCTCGCTTCTTACATATTATTTGTTTACTTTTGTTTTATTTTCCCAGCTATTCTATCCCACATCGCTAAACACATGTAAACTCAGCCATTTTTTCTATTATATAAACCTGTTATCCTCATGCTTTATTTGATATCTACTTTGAGTCCTACATCGATTCAAGTATCAAAATATACTTCAACTTCATGTTTATACAACAAGACTTGAGGTTAGCTAAGGATTCGATTAAGATTTGGGTTTAAAACTGAAACCGAACGGGGGAAACCCAAGCACCCCAGGAAAAAAATTCGGTTACCCTAAAAAAAATTAAGATACCCCTTTACTTTAATCCTGGCTCCGCCACTGGACATACCACTCTTCCACAACCGCATACCAACCTAGTGAGTGTTACGGCTACCCCTCAGTCTTACAACACTCCCATGACTACCATGGGCCCAGCCAATGGTCTTGCCAACTGCCTATAAGAATACCTAACAAAAGATCGATACGAGCTGAACCCCAACCTACTGGACCCTATCAGGCATTCGGATCGTACTTCGAACCCTAGGGCCTTCATCATACATGACCAGAAAAAGATGTCCTAACACAACCCTTAACCTCAACCTATCCATAGATCACGAATACACCCCTACCTTTGCTTTACGTCCACGAACAAGATAAATTGAATCCTTAATGTTTGGTTCCCTGATTACAACAGACCGATGAACACTCTTCCGTGCATGAACCTTGACTCATTCCACAACCAGATTCCAGCTATCCTCGACTCATACCACAACCAGATCCCAACTATCCTCAACTCCAACCCTACTAGCATGACCAATCAAAATTTGATTATGCGTAGATCTAAGGCCTTTCCAGAAAACTAATCAATGTTGCACCTAAACTTAGACTAATATAGATGCACCCACAGAACCGTCTACTAATACGACTCGACAATTCACAAAAAATCTCAACTAAACAACAAAGCCTATGCGATTGTGCATCCACCACACCGTGAAGTATGTTGATAAATCAACAACAGCTCTACCCTTACTAATGATAGTGATCGGTTAAACAAACTAACCACCCGTTTAACTGACATTCAAACTGAGCGACACATGCTCCCCTTAACTCTATTTTTTTGTCCTAGAAGGGACAACTGGTTACAATGAGATCTTTGCCTAGAAGTTCCCGATGCAAGGACCACATGCACAACCTTGAAAGCATGAATCTGACCAATCCCATAAACCTTACCACCATAAAAGGTCTCATCAATCTCGAATACTAGAAATCCAATAAACTTACACTACAACTTCCTCCAACCCATTATGTTGGAACCATGAAAATAAATCTGGATGCTGATCCTTCAAGTAGAACACTCAGTCCTCCTCCATTCAGGGCTTACTCCCTCATTGGCCAACGTCTTTCACATTGAAGCCTATAACCGGTTCACCCAAATACCTTCTAGATACAACTCTCGATATAAAAAATGGCATATGAAAATTCTTTGAAAAATAATAACCAAACAATCATAAAGAAACCTTAAACCTCAAATACAGACCTTATAAACTCTTCCCAACATTATCTCCTCGATCTTAACAAAATCGATCAAAATAAAATTGGATGGACGAGGCACCTTACGACCAGAGCATCAGGCAACTAAAACTTACATTATAGGAGTTTATCCACAACTGTATATTCCTCTAGAGCTTCAAGAATCCATTATAGATTTTCAATCAATAGCTCTGAAAAACTCAACATATCAATAGAACTCTCTGTCCTGAATTAGAACATTCCGGTCCTGCCTAGATATCCCCGATCTTCTCAAAACTATGCCACATATCCGACTTGCAACATGGTCCTCACCTAGGCCACCAAATGAAAAGAGCAGTCAAGTTTTGAACACCCTCCCTTTCTTACAACTACCAACTTACACACATCTGATCCCTTCCCACCCCTCCTCCCCCCCCCCCTCAAATGCGATAGGTTGGAAGAACATAACCCCATTGTAGGGAACAACATCTTGATCCATCGGGCAACCACCCATCCTCAGGTTGCAACACTCGGGTCGATCATCACATTCATTTTATTCATGAGTCTCGCGACTCAAACTGGCACTACTCAGAACAAGGTCTTTGATACTTTAAAACTAACTAAATCATACAGATATAAACCCTTAATATCCAAACTTCCACAACCTTAGGGCCCAAATAAATATCAAGCTCATCTTTATTCTGAAAAACCATAACCAACGGTCAGTCAGATACGAAATTACTGCAACGAATCATGGTATCAAACCATGATATCTACCCTCAACCATCTCCTTAGAATCCCAATAACTTTCCTTGATTCGAGTACAGATCATGTTCTTCCAGTAGTACGAGACCAATACTACCTTCCACACATATTCGTACATTCCTCAAGAATCATCTTGGATTCTCTAAGTCACCTCCTAATGACATTCTCATAGATCTTCATACATAATTCCTAACCACTAGGCCCAAGCGACTTGGACATGCATATATCCTATATCCACTCTTACAAGAGTAACTAACAATTCCTTACTTGTTGTCTTACTAACAACACCACTTGCTCATGAAACTTACACTAACCCTGTAGTTGCCTCGTATATGCTAATTTAACAATGGATTCGATAGACAGTCGAATAATTGATTCTACCTAAGTCCACACCCAGACAAGGAATAGGAAATAAGGCTAAATCAAACTTTCTTAGGCTATAAAATCATATTTATGTACAACCATGATGCATATACTAAACAGCTATAGTCATAATGTCAGTTTCAAATAACATACCAAGAAATCCCCTAGGCTATCAGGCATCATAAATCAGGCAATTCTATCACATAATTCCTGAAGATCCCTAGCCTATAATCTAGCATGCATTTCTAACATATCATCGATATATATAGAACAAGTGTGAGTATCTTGGGGAATAACTTTCCTTAGGCCCCGACCGATTGTACACATTACACCATCTTCGTTGATCATTTAAAAATTTAATTATGAAAATTATTTTGCAGATCCATAGTTTGAGTCTGGAATCACACAAATGTTCAACCAGTTCTCTCAAAGCAGGGCTCTGATACCAACTTTTAACATCCTAGAAATCATGATAAAGAATTTTCATTTTTGTAAACCATTTCCAAAAACCATAAGAAAGTAAACAATTGTTTTCAAAACAAATCCATAGAGTCATAGTATCAAACATCTCTCAAAACATAAATCAGCATGAAGATGTGTACAATCATGCATTCTCCTTGCCCCAATCATCTGATGTTCCAAAAACCATGAAACCAACAACTGTAAGCCAAAGCTTAGTGAGTTCCCCTAAAATACCCCATACAATAATACATATATAACACATGCACCCCAGGCCCGAAGCATATGACTAAATTGCCCTCGAGCCCACAACATGAGATTGGATTGCCCTTCCCCGGCCTACAAGCCATGTTAGGCTTGCTCCCGAGCCAACAACATAACACTAGATTTCCCTCCCCAGTCCTCAGTTTATGATTGGCTTGCTCCCGATCCCACAACATAAGACTGGAATGCCCTTCTCGGACCTCATCTTATGAATAACTTCCTCTCGGGTTTGTTGGCGTGCAGTACAAAGCAGTATTGTCTCAATCCAACCTCACTATGTCGACATATGCAAACAGATAAAAAATAACCAACAATACAGGTAATCATACAAATATACCAATCTAACAGACTGTTATAGCATATCAACATACTATACACAAGGATAAATAACATAATCTAGTGGACCAACATTGGTGTCTTCCACCCACGAGTACAGTGAGGAAAACTCAACTCAGTCTGTCGACAAGATGGAGCACGCACCCAAGTTGACGATATCAGTCCCTCACGCTAAATGCATAATAAAACACTAATTAATAATTAAGGTAATAATTAGACCTCGGAGAGTGTGGGTTCATAGCTAATCCTCCTTGGGCAAAAGACCATTTTGCGTTCCCATACTAAGTCCCAACATAGTTGACCAAAAGTCAAACCGGTCAAAAAATTATTGGTTAACACTCAGTTGACTTACGTCTTGCATAACTAATCTATGCCTAGCGTAGAACTACGCCATGCGTACAGAGGCTATGCCCTACGTAGAGTCCCTAATCCCAAAAACTTCTATTAAGCTCTTAATACAGCAAACCAAAATCTTAAACTCTCAGATATGATATGTTTCTGACTTTATCCCTTTGTATGTACAAGATGATCACACAACCAAACTCTAAGTCCAAGATGACACATTTTGCTCAAGAACTCATGCATGGATGGATGAGAGTGTCCAAGCTCTCATTTTTATGAATCTATAACCTCAAAACATAAGAAGGAGGCATTCAAATGGTCTGGATTAATCCATACTCACAAGGACCAAGGTTAAGGGACAAAAGCATAAAAACCCATTACCTAATTAGATCTAACAAAAGGAACATCATGATGCAAGATTTATATGTTCTAGAGATAGGTGATGAAATGCAAAGTCTGGATCTACAAAGCTTGGAGCTCATACTTGCTTCTCTAATGGACTCGTTCTTCAAGAATGCACACAAAAATCACACTAATACTTTCAAAACTCATAATTAGTGAATAGGGTTTGAAAGGAACGATATGAGGTGATGGAGGCTGGTAATGGGAAAGGTTCCAAGAAGTTAGAACCCTTAAATAGGGCTCAAAGCCTTAGGATTAGGGTTTTAGTCAGCAGTGCCTACGACCTGTGTAGCAAAATCTACGCCATGCGTAGATTGTTAAAATCACATTCCTCATTCAGCATCTACGCCCTGGGTGGGGCAAAACCCCCAACTTCCAATTCAACTTCAAACAGTCATAACTTCTTCGTTACTCTGTTTTCGACGTTTTTTTTATATGCATATAAAGGTATTGAAGCGCCCCATAATTCTATCTAGTTAACTTTGGCTTAATACATGTCAAACTAAAACCATAACCCATGCAAGAAGCCCGGGATATAACTTTTCCCATTTTACCATTTGGTTCTAACATTCAAATCAAGGGTTTTATATATCATAACCAATATTATCAACCTTCAATAAGGTCTAAACTTTACTTCCCCAGGGCCCAAAGTCTTTACTTGATCGAATTACGGCCCACGAATCCTGAATTAAGAAATGCCTGAAACAGGGTGTTACATTCGGTTACCTTAGGTGTCTAATTCCCAAGTTTTAGCAAAGAAAAGAAAAGAAGGGGGAAGAAAGTAATAATAGAAAGGAAAAAAAAGGAAAATAAATTTGTATTTTGTGTTCCAGAGTTAGAGATAGCAAAAAAGAAAAATGAAACATTTTATTAATTTCTCTCAAAATCAAATTAGAAGAAAAGTTAGGAGGGAAAATGATTTTTCTATTTCATTTACTTCCTTCTTTTAATGAAAATCAAAAATACAAATTTTTTTTACTTTCTTCTCACTTTTATTTATTTCTCTTCTTTTCACCGATTAAGTTGAACTCGAGAACATGTAATACTTCTAATCCTCGAGATATTATTGACCTCTCCATGTAAATGTGTAAGATGTTGTTCTCTAATGCCTTACTATAGGGTTCCTTTAAAGAATTTTGTTTAAAATAATTAATTGGTTGTCACGAAGTTTTGTGGTTTTCCCATATAATTTTGTTTTTTAACCCATCCTACGTACTTATGCATGTATCATATGCCTTAAATAGCCTCAGATCATTGCATACAATGTTTGGATTAGGCGATTAGGATTCCTTATATGGTCCGCTGTACCATGCCAATATTTTATTACACACAAACTCTATTTTGACCTCTCTTTTTCCCTAAATTTCTGAAGCCTGTAACAACAACCCAAATCACCTCATGTGTTCCATTCATCTTCATCTCTCTGAACATGGTTTCTCTATCTCAACCATAAACACAAATCTGTGCACAGAGGGAAAGGGAAATGGCATCGTATACAGACGACGATTATGATTACTTGTATAAGGTAGTTTTAATCGGTGATTCAGGTGTAGGTAAATCTAACCTTTTGTCACGTTTCTCCAAGAATGAATTCAGCCTTGATTCCAAGTCCACGATTGGGGTCGAATTCGCCACTCGTAGCATCCGTGTTGAAGACAAAACTATCAAGGGGCAAATATGGGACACTGCTGGACAAGAAAGGTATTATCTTTCATAATAAAGATTGTTCGAACCCATGAAAAAAAAACTTTGTGTTCGTGTTTTTCATGTTAATGAATCAACAAATTGTCGTGGGTCCGGTTTTCTTTCATGAAACATGAAATATCTTTTGCTAAAGTTGTTAACTTTTTAAAGAATTTAGCATGCATCGATCGAAACAACGTTATCATGCACGGTGTTGATTTTTGTTACGTTTCAGATACCGAGCCATCACGAGTGCTTACTACAGAGGAACAGTGGGTGCACTGATCGTATACGACATTACCCGAAAGGTAACATTTGATAACATCGAGCGATGGTTAAAGGAACTCCGAGAACACACAGACCAAAACATTGTCATCATGCTCGTAGGAAACAAGGCCGATCTCGGACACTTAAGGGCTGTGACAACAGATGAGGCCAAGGCTTTTTCCGAAAGAGAGAACGTCTTCTTCATGGAAACATCAGCTCTCGAGTCACTGAACGTTGAGAAAGCTTTCACGGAAGTGCTTACCCAGATTTATCGTGTTATGAGCCGGAAGGCCCTTGGCATCGCTAACGAGCCATCGGTTGTACTTAAAGGGCAGACAATAAATATTGGCGATAAAGATGACGTGTCTGCTGTGAAGAAAGCCAAGTGTTGCTCTAGGTAATATATATATAAAAACACATCTACTCTCAAGAAAGCTAGGTGTTGCAAAGACTGAAAGAACATATCTTTATATCTATTGATCGATGATTTCGGGTGAAGAATACTACGTTTTTGGGCACCTTGCCACCTTGTACAATGAATAGTAGGAAATATGTCGTTTGCGATGCTAAAGAAGTGGCAATAGAATCTTATTTAAGCACCTTTGATCGATTTTTGCCACAACAACAATTTCGACGAACTTGGAATCGCAAGAGAAAGAGTCAACGACGGAAACTACCGCAGTGTGTTTCTTTTTTGGGCGGATTTTGCAACGCGACTCCTTTTGCAATGAACATTGACCGTTCTCTCTTTTTTGGTTTTTAGGACCGATTCAGGGCCTCTATTTTTGTATAGTTTTTTTTTGTTCATGTATTAGAGAATAGTTATCTAAATTAGTCTAGGGATATATAGCTTTTTTACTTTCATCAATATTTGATAATTTGATTCTTCTTCAATGTATATAGAGAAGTTGTGATGCCAATGTGGGATTAAGCTATTTGGTAGATGTAGAAGGCTATTAGATTGAAGGACTCAAGTTTAAACACAGATATAGTCGAATTAAGTAACTTGATGAGTTTAACTTCTAACCACTAACCAACCGGAAAAAAAAACGTCATTAATTGTAGATACTCAATGTCAACAATTGTCACTATAAGACCATCATATATACATACCATGCAAGTAGCATGGGATGGATTGTGTTCCCGTAGACCGCATAAACACTACCCTATGTGGTGTGGTATGTGTTGTGGTTGTGATGAGAATAACTTTGGCTATGCGCTTTTGAGAGAGAGAGAGAGAGAGAGAGAGAGAGAGAGAGAGAGAGAGATGGCTTGCATCCACGTAGACACGTAAACACTGTCTCGCCTCATGTGGTGTGGAATAACTCTGGTTATCCGTTTTCTTTTAAAATAGATATTTCAATTTTACTTATAAATACTAGTTAATTATCATATACATTTCTACCCTACAAACATCTATTTATTTTTATACTCTATAATCCATATTCTTTATAATTTTTTTCTCCTGTAATTTAAATCAAACTATGGAACAAAACTCAAACAATCCAAACATACCAAATTTGATCCACCCATCGGTTTGTATGCACTAAATAGTAAACACAATACCTCTACAATACTCACATTTCGATTCACCCACCGGTGGATTCATGAATATGTTATAAGGTTCACAAATTCAAGACTGACACCTTTTCCAACATCCATTTCTACTAAATTAATTCCAACAACCAAACACCTTCGAACAACCAACCACATTCCAACAAAACACCTTCCAACAATCAAACGCATTCCAAACAAATGAGTATTGTCAACAATTTCACCATTTTCACTTTCAACCTTTTCAAGTCCAACATTCCAAAGACGAAGACGAACGGTACCAGAATCACAACTAAACACTTCAAGAAGAAAACCCAAAATGATGACAAACAAATGTCCTAGGAGTTGAACGGGAGACGAAAAACAGCATTATCGCGAGCTTTGATATTTATATATGAAAATAAACATAACGCCAACCACCAATCTACGAAAGCTTTTTGGGAAACATTTTAGACCTCTTCCACACCAAGATAGGAAAAGGCTTTTAGCAGAGCAACAACAGTGTTTGTGGAAAATGATGCGGGTTAAGAGTTAGTTGCACCAACTTTAACAACATGTTCAATAATCTTATGAATATGCATAAAAATGGATCCAACGATTTCAACATTGTAAATATTGAACTTCACCATGTAAACAGAAGGATTAGATTACTTTTAATCTATACTTATCTTCATATCTTGTATGTATTTAAGATCCGTTTATTGTGGATCTCAGATTGTAATCCTTTGTTATATATATAATACTAAAATCCCATGGGATCCTTTAAGCCAAATACTCTTTTCTTCTTGGTATCAGAGCCACGACTCTAGGGCTCCGATTTTCTTCCCCTCATCGACCCAACCCTTGATCACCTCCTCTGATCAGGTTGTCTTTCAATGGCTACTGAAACTACGTTTATCAATTCGTCCAAGATAGCTACTGCTGTAACGTGCAAACTCAGTCGCACGAACTATCTTCTCTGGAAGGTGCAGGTTGTTCCAATTCTGCGTGGAGTAAAACTGTTTGGCTATCTCGATGGGTCCACTGTTGCGCCACCAACCAAAATCACCGTTGGCATAGGTGATGCTGCCAAACAGGAAGACAATCCTGCATATGAAGTGTGGATTACTCAAGATCAAGCCATTCTTGGGGGCTTGTTATATTCAATGACTGAAGATGTTCTTTCACAACTAACCAGATGTGCAGATACCTCAAATCAGCTGTGGACCACCTTGCAAACTATGTTTTCTGCGCAACACAGAGGTAATTCTATTCAAATCAGAACTCAATTGTCAAACACAAAAAAGGGCGACTTTTCTGCCTTTGAATATTATCAAAAGATGACTGCTTTGGCCGATACTATGGCCAATATTGGGCACCCAATGACAGATGAAGAAGTGATTGCTTATATCCTAGCCGGGTTAGGACCTGGACATGGCGATTTGTTCACCGCCATAACCGTTCTTAGCAATCAGCAGGAGGTAAAGTTATTTGAGTTCTATTCGTATCCTGTTGCACATGAAGCTCAAAGCATTGCTATGAATGGTCCTTCCGATTTTGTGTCCTCTGCCAATACTGCCACTAAACAGGAAACTTCCAACAATCGCAAAAGTCAAAGTAGCAGTACCTATAACAACTCAAACAACAGCAATTCTCGGTCAAATTATCGAAACACTGGAAATCGTGGCAGGGGGCATGGCCGAGGCAGATACGGTGGGGGTCCAAGATGTCAAGTATGTGGCATACCCGGACACATTGCCCTGAACTGACATAATCGATTCAATCATGCATACCAGAATGAGGACTATAGAAGTGGTAATAGTGCAACATATGGCCACTACAATGGACGCTACAATGGATACAATGGCAACTACAACAATGACCCAAATTGGTACCTTGACACAGGTGCCACCGATCATCTCACAAGTGACCTAGACCGGCTATCCATACCCGAAAGATATCATGGTAAAGACCAAGTTCAAGTCGCCAATGGCACAGGTTTGCATATCTCTCTTGTTGGTCACTCTAAAATTCACAATCTAGGTCGACCTCTTGTTCTTAAAAACGTCCTTCGTGTCCCACATATTAACAAAAATTTGCTTTCAGCCGATAAACTTGTCAATGATAATAATGTATTTATTGAACTCTTTCCCAATGTTTTCTTTGTTAAGGACATAATCACGAAGAAAATCCTCCTAATCGGTAAAAGCAAAAGAGGTCTCTACCTGGTGCCAATTCGCCACTCTTCACACTATGCCAGGTCTAGCACTAAAGTTTCGTTTTCACAGTGGCACCAACGTCTTGGTCATCCTCATTCAGAAGTTGTCAAGTCTATTTTGAAGTCAAAAAATTTAGGTGTTTCCTTTAATGAGTCTTTAGTTTGTGATGCATGTCAATGTGCTAAGAGTCATCAGTTGTCGTATAAAAACTATGTTCATGTCACCACCTCTCCACTTGAGCTTATTCACACAGATGTTTGGGGGCCGGCTCAAGTGTCAAGTGGTGGTTTTAAATATTATGTTAGTTTTCTGGATGATTACAGTCGTTACACTTGGATTTATCTTATTAAAAGCAAATATGATGTTGAACAAGTATTTTATAACTTCCAAACTCATGTTGAACGTCTCCTTAACACCAAAATTCGTACAGTTCAATCCGATTGGGGAGGTGAGTACCATAGACTGCATAAATATTTTCAAACTTGTGGTATTGCTCATCGTGTGTCATGTCCACATACGTCACAACAAAATGGCATAGCTGAACGTAAACATTGTCATATAGTTGAAACTGGCCTGACCCTGTTAGCTCATTCTTCTCTACCTCTTCGTTTTTGGGATGAAGCATTTTTGACAGCATGTTATTTAATAAATCGAATGCCCAGTCGTATTATTAAAAATTCCACCCCCATCACACGTCTTTTGAATGTTGTCCCTGATTATTCCTTCTTACGTAATTTTGGTTGTGCATGTTGGCCGAGTCTCCGCAAGTATAATGCTCATAAACTTGCCTTTCGTTCCACTTTATGTGTTTTTCTTGGGTATAGTTCTATGCATAAAGGGTACAAGTGCCTTGACAAACAAACAGGTCGTGTTTATATTTCTCATGACGTAGTGTTTGACGAGTCTCGTTTTCCATTTGCCACATCACATATTTCGTCCTCACCCACTCTAATGCTCGTGGTGCTTCTTATCCACCATCTGAACCTAGTAATGTGAATGATCACATGAATAGATATGACCTGTCACTTTTACTTGATAATTTGTCTCATGTAGCTGCAGCACCTGTACAAACTGGTTTGACTTTCACCAGCAGCTCACCTGCCATCCCGAGGATATCTCCACCATTACCAACGCTTCCTGCCACACCACCTACGGTTCCCACTGTGGACTCGGATCCACCGGTCATTCCCAACGAACCAGAACCAGCATCTCCGGCTCCTGCTCCGGCTTCACCTGCTCCAGCTCTTGTTTCTACTGTGCCCTTGCATCGTTCACCGCCCCCACAGTGGGTCACTCGCACACAAACAGGTTCTGTGCGACCAAAACAGTTTACGGATGGTACTATACTCTACAATCCTTCTCGTCGGGCTTTCTTTGTTGTTCCTACTTCTCACAAAGCCGCCCTTTCTGATCCTAAGTGGCGTTGTGCTATGGATGCCGAGTTTGATGCCCTTCATAAAAATCGCACTTGGGACTTGGTACCACCACCTCCGTGTGTTAATATAGTTGGCTGCAAGTGGATTTTTAAGACGAAACTACATCCGGATGGTTCACTTGACAAACATAAAGCACGGTTGGTTGCTCGGGGGTTTACTCAACAATATGGCATTGACTACCATGACACGTTTAGCCCGATTGTCAAACCCGCTACAGTCTGGTTGGTCTTATCTCTTGCTGTTTCTAAAGGATGGCTTCTTCGTCAAATTGACGTTAACAATGCTTTCCTTCATGGTCTTTTAAACGAAGATGTATACATGAAACAACCTCCCGGGTTTGAAGATGTTCGTCATCCACATCATGTATGTAAGCTACGCAAAGCTATCTATGGTTTGAAGTAGTCCCCACGTGCTTGGTTTTCTCGACTGAGTGATAAATTACATCAACTTGGTTTTCGTTCCTCCAAAGCTAACACTTCCTTATTTGTTTTCTCTCACGGTGGCCACACTATTTACATGTTGGTGTATGTCGATGATATTGTTATTGCCGGGTCTTCTCCTACACTTATTGATGGTCTTGTTCGCACTCTGTCATCCTCATTTCCCATTAAAGATCTTGGCCGGCTTAGCTACTTCTTAGGCATTGAAGTCACTCCCAATTCAGGGGGTATAACCTTATTACAGCACAAGTATGCATCTGATTTGTTACACAGGTCTCATATGGAGAATTGCAAGAGTGTCTCAACGCCTATGTCGGTCACTGATAAACTCACAAGAGATTCTGGAACGTTACTCAATGAAGATGATGCATTCAAATATCGTAGCATGGTAGGAGGTCTACAATATCTTACTCTAACAAGACCGGATATTTCATTTGCAGTGAATAAGGTTTGTCAATATCTCTCGAAACCAACTTATGTACATTGGGAGGCAGTCAAAAGAATTCGTAGATATATCAAAGGCACGATGAACACCAGACTATGCATCAAGAAGTCCAACTCCACACTTCTAAGCATATTTACAGATGCTGATTGGGCAGGTTGCTTGGACTATCGCAGGTCCACCGGAGGTTATGCAATCTTTATGGGTCCAAACCTGATTTCATGGAGTTCACGCAAGCAACCTACTGTGTCAAGATCAAGTACCAAAGCTGAGTATAAGGCATTAGCAAATGGGACAGCCGAAGTGATATGGATTCAGTCTATATTAAAAGAACTTAATGTCCGTCAACCAAGGCCACCGGTGTTGTGGTGTGACAACTTAGGAGCTACCTACCTGACTGCAAATCCAGTTTTTCATGCACAAACCAAACATATTGAAGTTGAGTTTCATTTTGTACGGGAGAAGATAGCAATGGGAGCATTGGATGTCCGTTTTATTGCATCCGGATATCAATTAGCAGATGGTTTTACTAAACCAATTACACGTGCTATGCTAGAACGGATGAAGCGCAATCTCAACCTTGTTGCGGTCAAGATTGAGGGGGAATGTAAACAGAAGGATTAGATTAGTTTTAATCTATACTTAACTTCATATCTTGTATGTATTTAAGATCCGTTTATTGTGGATCTCAGATTGTAATCCTTTGTTATATATATAATACTAAAATCCCATGGGATCCTTTAAGCCAAATACTCTTTTCTTCTCACCAATATTGGACCACCAATGATTGTAAATCATTTAGCCATAAAAGCATGGCTAGTTATATGAAGTGTCTGAATTGAGTGCTTAATCCGGAAGTGCTCTCGCAATCTACGGACTCCAACAAAACATCGGAGTCAAATGACTACACAAATATGTCAGATATCAATATAAGAATTGACCTCAACAATGACGTTGAAGAATGTTCACCAGAAGTATCCCTTCAACAACCGATTGGAACATGGAAGGAACAAAGGAAAATGCCGTGGCATCTTCGTTGAGAAAAAGAAAACATATTCGAAAGGAATATAGCGCAAACACTTTTGGAAAAACTCTACAAACATATTTACTTGTTAAAGAAAAACATAAGCATTAAAAATGAAGCGAGAAGAAAACAATAAATATTTTCCAATATAAATTTTGAACATGACGCCTACCAAAGATCTGTCACCGGAAGAGCTCCAAATGTTTTAGCGTTCAAACGGGGATTTAGAGAAAAATATAACTATATTTATTTATTTTTTATTAAAGTAGTTATTATTTAAGTTTGATGTAATTTTTATTAATGAAAATTTCACATAGTTTTGGGAATGTAACTTTTTTATACAAGTGATATTGAGAGGTGAGGATTTTCTAAGTATTTGTGTGGAAGTAGATGATGTGGTGCTAAAGTGATGTGACGAATGTATTTTGAATATATGGTCTTAAGGTTCGTCATATTGTCTTATGGTGGTTGAAACATATCGCAATTAGCCTTTTTCCAAAGTCTACCGGTAGAAAAATTCATTTCTATAGACATTTAAATTTTGTAAAAAAAATCTTAAATACCTAGAGATAACATGTCTTAACTACACAATAACCCGTTGCTATGAACGTTTAAATTCTCGTGCTTGAATTAAATAAATTTCACCTTTTTGTTAAAATGGTTTGAACTTTGAAATTCTAATATGACTACCGCTATGATGAAAAGTTTTTTATTTTTTTATTTTATCTTTAACGATGTTTTAAGATGTTATTTTTAAAGACCCTACCAAGGGTGTTACTCTATATAAGACATGAAAATTTGATTATTGTAAAATGATCAATTCCTAATGCTTTTAAAATTTTAGCTATGGGGATCGAAAGAAGCTTTGAGCTTAGGTCATCAAGATAAATTCATGTTTTTGAAGTCTTCATAATTTGTTAGCGCATATTCACTTACTACAACTTTACAAGTATGTGCTCATGAAAAGTATTTTGGCCAAATCATTCATGATTTGCTACGCAATGTATGGATTACATAAAATTATAGTATTGATTGAAAGATTGAATAAATTATATTCAATCTTATACATCCTTATTGAATTAGAACAAAATTCACCATACCAATGATTCAAAATCTTCATAAACAAGATCATAATGTGTTATTATATTGCCAAAAGCCAACCTATATATAAAAACATGTCAACATTAGTGTTTTTTAATCTTTCTAATCAAAAACAAAAAAAACCCTTCTCAAATTTTCTTCAAATTATGTTAAGTAGTAGCCACCAAGATCTTCAATAAGATAGTTAAATCCCGTGTTTCCTCCATACTCACCATCCAATGTTCGTTTCGTTTGGCTCAAATCAGGGTAAACAGTCGCACATCCTTTTCCCCTTCCTTTAAGCCTTCCCATTTGTTTTTGAAGATTGATAACCGATTCATTAGCAATCTTTCCTTTTGGGCTCTTTTTTTTGTCAACAAGTTTTAGTTCTAATCTGTATAATGCACAAGTATCATACTTGTTGATTTCGTATTCGTAGAGGTGCCATTCGAGGAACTTCATGGGTTGTGGGTCCATGTAATAGGATCTTTTTAGCCATCCGGATTCATTGATTACTTGTTTTCTTGATTCATGCCAACCTCTCCCGTTGTAATCCGGGAGTGATCTTTGCTTTCTGTTTCCGCTCTCGAATGCCCTTCGCGGTTTATCGAAAAATAACCATTCGCGCAGTGTTTCTCCCTCAAAAACCGAAAGATCAAAGAGCTCTGGAAAAAATTCACCCTTAGAAACAATATGACAGGACATGACACGACAGTACATAACATATACTGTACACAATGTGTTACAGTACACTGTGTCTAGTACACTGTGTCTGACATATATTGGACTATGACCGAGACTGATGTCAATAGGACAAAAATTGCACTCTTTTGTCCTACCCAAAAAGATGAAACAAGATGGGACATGGACTTGCCCTTGATCTCTCACATGTGAAAAAGACGAAAATACCCTTCTCGTCCTTTTCATCAAAGATAGCCCTAGAAAGCTTGTTCAGTCTTGTCCGATCCAGTCCTATCCCGTCCTGGGATAGGACCGGAGGCGACAAGCCAGGACTCAACAAGCTTTCTAGGCTATTTTGATGAAAAGGACGAGAAGGGTATTTTCGTCTTTTCCACATGTGAGAGATCAAGGACAAGTCCATGTCCCACCTTGTTTCACCTTTTTTGGGTGGGACAAAAAAGTGTAATTTTTGCCCTATTAACATCAGTCTCAGTTGTAGTCCAATACATGTCGAACACAGTCTGTTATGTCATGTCATAAATGAACAGTTGAATGACAAGAAAGACGAGTAGCCTCACCGGGAGCATTCCATGGTGATTTTGCAGTGGCTGCCCCTTCACACTCCGGAACACCAACCGTTTTCCCCTGTGCTTTTGCACAAAGTGCAGCAAAAAGCAAATTATCCTTCAACTCAATGCCTTTAGGTCTTATGACAGGTGTCATCCCCGGTTGACCTTCATTTTGAGCTATTGTAGCATGCAAACCGCTGCAATAATTGGTGCACCACCATTGAACCGCCCTCTCAGAGCACCACCCTTGAGCCGGTCTGGGACAATCCCAAAGTGCACATTTTGGTCCCAAAAAAGCAGAAGGTGGAGGGCAAATGTTAGGCAGATAGGTAGCGATTTGAGGTAAAGCATCTTCTCCCCACATACCATAAACTCCATCATTACAGTTTTGCTCAAATCCACGTGGCATATCAAATGATATGTAATCAAATTGTGTATCTACACCTGGATTATGTACTCCTGTTGTGTTTATCCCAAAAGACGTATCTACCCCTTGTTCTTGACACATCTGAGTTGCAAGAAAGTTCTGTAACATTTACATATAAGTTTTCCATTGATCTTTAAATCATAGGTCATGTAACTGGTTTAAGAATCAGAAGAGAAAATATTCACCTTGTGGAAAGTAGCATTTTGAGTGGTGTTTTGGGCATCTGGATCGGGTTTTGGAGCAGCCAACCCACTGGTTGCATCATCTTCTTCATCATAGAGTTGCAATAACCTACTTATGTCAGGCGAAAAGGATCTTAAACTTGCACCCTGCATCAAAAATCCAAGAAAGTAAATCAGAACACACATTCAAACTGTTGATTAAATCCATTAACATTAAAAAAAAAAAAAGCAAACGGAAATAGACTATAGCTATATGCCATACCTGTTGCAGAGAAGGAGAAGGAGAAGGTTCGTTAAGTTCTTTCTTCCATTCCTTGAGCATCTGATGAACTTGTTCCTCGAGTACAGCCATGTCGATGTTACGGCTGTCCTTCCTTGCAGATTGCAGATCCATGAACATGCCTTGAAGATCATCAACGCGGTTCATAGCCCTGTCTTTGAATATCCTGTGTGATTTTGCACCTCTCCTCATTCGAAGAAGAGAATGATATGACGTAATTTCTCTCTTCCCTCCAACAATCACCTGCAAAAATTCAACACCAAAAGTCCAAAACCATCCGATTTCACAAAAACCCGATAAATCTAAAGAGAATTCAAACTCAGAATTCGATACAGTGTTCGATACACCAATATAAAATCAATATTTCTCAATCAAACTACTAGAAACTAACTTGAATCAAACAGGAAACAGAAATAACAAAATGTCGAGCAAAACCAACAAAATTGAAAACAAACTAGTAAAGATTGGGAAAAGAGATTACAGATTACTTGTTTTGATATTCGAGATGCGAATGAGTTAGAGATTTAGCAAGGGTTTGGATCATAAAGAGAGAATTTGGTACCCTCCACCTCAAAGTGGTCAATTGCATCTCGGCGCCAAAAGTTCTTAGGGGAATATATATACGTCGAACCAACTGTTACTTTAATATTATTTTCAAAGTTTGCTTTTATTAAAATGAAGTAGTATAACTTTTATAAAAAAATATAATATATTTAATTTTTTGCACATAAGTGAATACGTTTTTAATAATTTAGATATAATTTGAATGTTAAACCATATATCTTTTATCTAAAAACACTTTCAGATGAAAATATTGTGATATAAGCCAAGTAGCCCCAAGTGAAGTTCGAAAAGGTAAAGACTTTAATCAAATTAAAATACTCATAGCAATTTTTATTTTTATTTTTTGAGCTTTTTTCATTGCTACAATGTCTCGGTCAAAAGAACAAAATAAAAAGGGACCCTAATGTAATATTGGCTCTATGATTTATTCGTCCAAAATTTATTATTTTTCGAATCTAACAAAAATCGAAGATGCGTATTAATTGTTTATATGATAAGTATACTAAATTTAGGAAGGGTTCATTTGCAATGGAGCTATTTTTGTTATATATATTTTTTTTGGAGCAACGATTTAGTAGAAGTCTCAATACAATATTTCAATGATGACCGTGAGTTCGAGCTGTTTTATATGACAAATTCAATCCGAGAGGATTTTCAAGGAAAATTTTTTATATATGTTGCATAATTGAAAGATACAAATTTAACATATTCAAAGATTTAAGTCAATATTAGTTTTTTAATATACATTTTGGGGTTAAAAAAATAATATGTAAAATTCTATAATAATATTACAATGGTCATACATGACCGTTTTAATGAATTGTTATAGCATAATATTATTAATACAAATATAATTTGTAGTATATTATCGGAATACTATAGTGTAAAATTTTAAAATCATTTACTGTATTTTTTATAGAATATTACTAATAGTAGAAGAATATAAATTTTGCTATAAAATTTTAACAATATTCTTAGAAAATATTACAAATACTCTATTTATATTTATTATGAACATTATAATATTTCATAAGAAAGTTTTTTGTAATTCTTTTTATATTTTGTGGATATTAAAAAAATTAATGCAAAAGCATTATTTTAGTATTTTTTTTTTTTTAATTTTGTTTTTTGGCCTACAAAATATGTGGCCATAGATGCATTCATGATTTCATGTCTTACAAAAACAGTGTGTCCTAAAGAACTTTTTATTACCTACTAAACAAAAGTATAAATGAATGTGTAACCCGTAAAATGTTATAAAAAATTAATAGATCCTCAAACTTTTATCTGAAAATGTTAATTACATAACCTAAAAATATGTTCAGAATATTTTCCTTCTATACAATTTTTTCCAAAATAAATTTAAAATTTAGACCATGAGAAAACAAAAATAGAAATCTTTTCGTTTTCATCTTACGTCTTAAACTAATAAAAATATGAATTTAAAAAATTAAATATTCTTTATGAATAAAATTAATAAATTAAAGATAGTTAAAAAAGAATCATTGAGAACCGAATCTCCATGGTAACCATCAATAAAAGCATAAAATTGATGGAGTAACAATTTTAGAAACAAATTAAGGAAATGTTTAGAAACAAATCCAAAGAAATAACACTGTACTTTGAGGATGGGTGATTGGGTAATACCGTAATATCCTTAGAATCAAAATGCATGGAGGTTCTCTTTAGCAATTATTTTTTCTAACAAGATAATTTTGTTCATATTATTGGTCATAATTTTGATTAATTTATTAAAACCAAAATTATTTTGCATTAAATCTTATCTTGTTTAGATCAAATTGGTCGAAAGTCACCAATTCTTCTAATACATCATTTAGATTATTTTAATAATAGTATAGCTTTTATAATCATTTTTAAGATATTATATACTTATAAAACTCACACCAAAAAAAGACAAAAAAATATTGATATGTGAATCCAACTTAACCCATCTCATTTTAACATGTACTGACCTTTCGATGGGTTTAATGGTTAAAGTATGAACTTTGAAAAGATAGATCCAATGATCGAATCCCGACAGACTTAAAATATTACTAGTGTTATATGATTTACCTCTCACAGGACACAGGGTCATGTGGTGGGTTGACATGGACAAATTAGATAGTGCGGTTTATTGTTTTTTTTAACTTGTATTAAAATTATCTGTTTTACCATGTTATCTTTCTAAACTTATCGGCTCATTTTCATCCATTCATTTCCATGTAAATAGAACTAAAGATGAGATGGTTGTGTGGGATGGCAAGGGGAAGATTAGAATAGCAAGAAAGGCATAAAGGAGCATACAATCTCACAACCATTCATTAGATTCTTTTGAGGGCAATTCTTGATGCTCCAATTCCATATACAAAAAGCCTTGAAAGCATCACATTGTAGGTTCATGGACTCTATTTTCTATCCATTAATTCCAATTTTCCACATCATTTAAACTAAAAATGACTAGAAAATAAATGATGCTCTTTATGTTCTTTTACTTATGCTTTGTTAGGCAACCTTAGGGGTTTTTTTTTCTTTTTAAACTCGAATTAAAAAAAAAATAGAAGTACGAATTTAAAATTTTCAATTTAGAACAAAAACTTGTAATCAAGAAGCTACTTCAACTATTTTAAGGAGTTCTTAAGCTTATGGTTTCTAGCTTTAATGTAAATTTACACATTTGAAATGCATATTATTATTTTTGTCAAACATTTTTAACTAATAAACTTATTGTTTCCAACTTTCAGTGACTTAATAATGAAATTGAGGAAAACAAGCTTTTCAATGTTAAACAAAAAACTCTTTTACCAATTTGTTTTCATTTATTTTTTTACTTTTATTTCTCATTTTCTCAAATAGTTTTTTAAATTATTTAACCCAACATTTAAAAAAAAAAAATGAGCTGATAAAAAACCTACAGGATAAGAATATTATGGTATTGACCATTCTCTATCCTCGATTTGGGATTTCACTTTTTAAAGTAAATGAGATCCACAAGGCACAAAAACATCTTTTACCTCTTTTTATATAGATAAAACCCACGTAAGAAAAAAGTATATAACATGATCGATCAGAATATATCCGACTTTTTCAAGAGTATAACAACTATTGAAGAGAATAAGCATCTTGTGCTTCTTTCTTCCAAGATTATACCATGAGCATATTAATAATGCAATGAAGAGATTTCCATTCCACCTACATAATACTATTATTTAAGATAATCAATCAAGAAAGAATGCAAAAATGAGCTACATTATCTGTTCCAAAAACAAAACTAGTACAAATCGTCGTGTAAATTGTTCTTGGTCTATATTTGTGTTATCAAAACAACCTTTTTTTTATAAGATGTAAAGAGTTTTGTCGAATACACATCAATCAAGAATCAAATATAATTTAATTATTTTGTAGCCAAATCAATGGTTAGAAAAACAAAAATCAAGAGAATGATTTCCTTCACTTGACATAGTTGGTTTGACTACTAGTCAATGTTTTTCCTTTAGTGGCTTTTTCAAGTTCTTCGAGCTTCTTCATAAGAAACTCCATTTGTTTTGCTATATCTTCATCTCGTTGCCTCATAATCTATCAACCAAAAAAAAAGAGTAAATTACTCAAGATCATTTATTATATTAATAAAGAAGAAAAACAAAATATCAACAACATAACATAACTTTTAGGTTGTGATTGTTACACAAAAAAGCAAGAAGACATGTAATTAATCATTCCTATTACATCATATTTGTTCAAAATATTAAAGATTTAAATCGTTACCTCTATTTCTTGCTTACGAATTTCTTCTCTTTTAGCTTCTGATCTAGCACTTCTTTGCACCTCAAAAATCAAGGCACCACAAGCAACCTAATTAAATATTCAAAATCTAAAACGACATTAAAATAATTTAAAAATATATATATTATATGATAAGTATAATTTAGGAGGAATTAATATTTGAATACTGTGAAAACAAAAAGCTCTCCAATAAGGTCCCCAGCTACTTGAACAGCTCTTTCTTCATTCAAAGGTCTAATCTCAACATCCGTTGCATGTCCATATATTCTCCTTTGTAACGTTGTTGTGAGCCTATGATTTGCCTATTATTATATCATATAATTATAATTAAAATTTATTTTCATAAACTAACATTCTTTTATTTATCAACCAATAAAAGATTAAAAGAAACAAAATTTGGTTGTTTAATCGTCGATCATGATCACAAACAAGAACAAAACAATTAAAATCAAATACTAATAATATGGAAAAATCTATAAATCAACTACAAATGTGAAGAAATGCCGATTCTTGTAGTAACAGTACCTGAGCAATGCCGATAATGGAGGTTCGAAATTTGGGGTTAATGGCGGCTTCTTTTTTAAGTCTACTGGCAATGGGTTTGCTTAGGGTTCTTAGTGCAAGCGTCCCAAGCTTCATTAACGGGAGCGACATTACTCCAATTTAGTCACCGATCTAACAATTTACTCTGTCCGAAAGCACACCAAATGTTCGATGATATGCCTGAAAGAAACTGAAAGCCACGCTATGTACATTCCATGACAATTCGACTGATGGGAATTGGGAAGCCTATATTTTCTTGAAAAGATCGATCGAATTGCGTCAGGTGTTACGAATCGGAGCAGGGATCGAGGGTAGAAGATTAGTAGCCAAGAAAATCTTGAGGGTTTTTTCAGATTACAGTAGCGTTTTCTTGACGATGATCGAAATCTGATTTGGGACGAAAGAGCTCTCCAAATGAATCGGAGATGCTGGTGCGTAGTTGAATAATGACGACGAGGATATCTTCACACCCAAACTCACAATTCTTACATGATATATTAATGAACACATACTAAAAATATAAGCATTATTATATAAAGCAACAAAAATTAAAACATACGTGTAGCTTATGTAATATGTCTAAAGTTTAATAAATCGTTAGTTTGTTATAAGTTTGGAATTGCTAATCTTAATTACATCACTGGGGAAAATAAACTAGTATTACTTAAATGATTTGGGCATAATTTTCAAAGCATATTTCTTCAAAATCATAAGAGATTTTGAGGATTTCTTTCAAAAAGTTCCTACATTTGAGTCTACTTTATAATAGTTTATCCTTTGTTACCCAAATGGAATACGTAAACTGATTATTTTCTATATTTTTCGAGCAACTTATCACCTCAAGTCTTTCTTCTTCTTCTTTTTAACGTCAATACTTTGCTCGAACTAGCAAAATGCTATGTTTATCCTTTGTTACCCAAATGCATATGCTTCCCTTTTGTGATTATTAGTCATCCATACAATTACTTCCATCGCATTAGACTTATTTGAAAGAGGTAAGTCCTTCCTCCAATTGAAGAATAGTGCCTCTACCTCCTTAATAGATGAACAATTACAAAATAGATTGTTCCTGTCTCGTCAAATGCATTGCATAAAGGGAGAAGTTTGGAAGGAAATTTCAACCCCTAAAATTGAGGTTGGTCCAGTTGTGAGGCATCCGAGTTCTAAATGCCAAATAAATAGATTGATTCTTAGACCAATTTGTAGGCAAGTTAGTGGGCTTCAAGTAATGTTTGTCAATCTCTTTCCCGAGAGAAGAGACACCAAAGGAATGTGACATCCCTTATTTTTTGTTATTTTTTAAAACCAATTTAATTAAAATTTTAAAACAAAACTCTTTATTTATTGTGAAAGTTCTCAATTTACTAAAACACTTTTTTCAAAACATTTGTTATTTCAAAAGCTTATGAGATGTCAACTCGTATATCAAATCATAAGAAAAAGTATAAACTAAATAGCCTAATCTATTACATTGATTTATGTCTTGAAATTTTCAAATCTCTCGAAATTCTCTAAACATCATCTATTATTCTTTACCTGAGACACACGTCATGTAACACCCGTATCTTCTTCAAGCTAGACATTTAAAATATTATAGATAATAATTATAATATAAACCCTCAATTAGGATTATCATTAGTTGTGCGCTTTGCAGACTACATATTATAAAGCCATTTTAGTAATTTTTCGATAAGCAACGAAATGGCAATCTTGATAAAAGATTATTTAGGACAAATAATCTTAACGAAAATTATAGGAGTTGCAATATGAATCTCATACACATAAAGCACACTTAAATCCGACTTCGTATGCAGAAGATTTAGACACCCGAAGTTTCACGATCAGACAGTGTATCATAGCAAATTGAAGATAGGTTGCTTATTAGCCTAAGTAATCTAAACAAAAGTCATAATAGTCATAAAACCGCCTAAATCTGAATTCGTGAGAGGAAGTTATGATTTTTCAAAATTTAAGCACGACAGTATACAACATTGATATCGACTATTAGATCGGTTGATTGTTAGCCGAAACAATCTAAACAAGAATCGAATATCTCATTAATAGGAACCCGACAATATAAAGACAGTCGAGAGCAGACGTCGGACGAGAGAGTTATGAATTCTTAACGGACTTTAACAGTCTAAGTATGTTAAAAATATAATTTTAAAAATAAAGTCAAAATTAGCCGACGGAGTCTAAATGAAAGTTGTAGACATCATCGATAGCTACTAGTGAATATAAAACACTTTGAAAACGGAGCTTGTATAAGCAAGTTAAGAATTTTCTAATAAAACAAAATTCCCGTTTGCAGTCGCGCATATAGACAACATGCACGACACACATCAGGCAAGTCATAGGATTGTGACACATGTCAGTTCAGGAATAGGCCATGTCCTCTGAGCCTACACTTTATGTGGCGCGCAGGGGACATGGTGTGCGTCACGCATCCTTCCCAGGCCTAAATATTGGTCTGTTTCCCGCCTCATTTTTTCATACCTCTCACTCCCATCTCTTTGGAACTCTTTCTAACCCCTTGCCCTTTTTGCTCTCAAGTTCCCAACCCCTTCAGTGAAGCCCAGCGGTGTTAGTTAACCGGTGAATAAAAGCTCCATGATCAAAGTTCTGCTCGCATAATCCCTTATTTTCACTAGATTACTCTGTAAGTTAAGTTATGCTTATTTTATTTAAGTGTAATTTTTAATTATATTCATAGCGGTTATTATGAACCTATAATTAAGATTTATCAGTGATTCCAAGTCATTATACTAATTGATCTACTTATTTGAGTAATGTTTAGGCTAGATTTAGTGAGGTGTTTAAAGTGAGATTCCCAAACATTATACTTTATATACCAAACGGACCTTACCTCCGATATGACCCCTATATGGTTATTCCTTATTTGATAGATCTTAATGTAGACACCAGGATTACTGACAAATCTAGACTATCACTAAACAGTCGTCAGGATTATAAAACTAGACTAAGGCTTAGAGATTTCTACATCTAGGTCTCTTTTAAGTGCGAAGCAAAGTGTTTCCGAAGTCATCAGTCACCCATTGTATCAAGTATGTGCATAGTCCTTTTCATTAACATGATTTTATACAACTATTAATAAAATTATTAAATATATGTTGGAAGTCTTATGTGAACTATATGCTTATTGTATGGATTATATGTTGATATATATATATATATATATATATATATATATATATATATATATATATACTGTGCTATATGCGAACTAGATATGGTTATATTTTATGTGTAATGTCCCAAAATTTAAGACTAAAAATTTCGTTTTCATAATAAAAATCATCAATCAAACATGTTTATGAAACCATAGAGGAAAATTAGAGTATGTCAAACAATCATCCCAAATACATCATAGTCAAATAAGGCGGAAATCATGGTGTGTGTGCGCGATGCGATCATCCTGAGCTCTTTCTTTTTTATCCGGAAATACCTGAAACATAAACTAAAAACCATAAGCACAAAGTTTAATGAGTTTCCTAAAATACTGCATACCATACATATCTTCTAGCTCAAAGCTGTGTCGGGTCTATTTCACCCCAAAGTCTATTTCAACTCATGCGTCGGCCCAAAGTCGTATCGGGTCTATTCCACCCCCGAGTCTATTTCAACACATATGTCAGCATAAGGATGTATCAGGTTTATTTCACCCTCGGGTCTATTTCACCCCCACACACGTATAGCAAACAGGCACACAGACATATAATACATACAACAAGAGTCACAAACACTACAAGCACATAAAATATCCTCGTGTCCTACAGTATAGTGAAAAAAACTCGCCTCAGTCTGTTGTCAGTGGAACAAATGATCGTGTTGCTGAACCGGAAAATCCCCACGCTAACCAATCAATAAAACCCTAATTAATAATTGGGCCATAAGCCATAACTGGGAATCCAGTTCATTTGTCCAACACCCAGGGTAAAATACCATTTTACCCTTTCCTCACTTAGCCTAGTAACTGAGGCCCAACCCAATGGCACCAAAAGCCTAATATGACCCAAAATCCTAAATGATACCCAAAGCCCATTATGGGCCTAAATCCAAGAAGGCCTAATGCCCAACAATGGCCCAAAGTTAGAAAGACTAGTAGCCCATTAAGGCCCAAACCCTAATAGTCCCAAATAACCCAAATCGCAAAACCCCAAGATCAAGACTGGTATGTTGCACGTACCAGATGTACGATCGGCATACTAGGTCGCGTGGATGATCGAGGACTCGGATGTGTACACCCGGCGTACGCGCCTATTAAGCACTTTTTCCTTAAGTGCTTAATGCTTGCATTTCAAATGTCCAAATTACAAATCCAAGCATTGTGGAACATCTTAATCCATGAAGTCCTTAACTTAGAACTTTTTCATGACTCAAATGATCCCAAACCCTAGATTAAGCATTCTACTTTCCCTAAATGGACACAAACACATGCATGGTTGCTCTACAACCATCAAGATGTTAACTTTATGGATTAGGGACCTTAGAAACATCAAGAGGAGCAACTCATAACTTCTGGAGTGGAATAATTCCCACTAGATCTCATTTATGGAATCAAAATAACCAAAACTCCATAAAGACTAGATCTAAGCATACAATTAGCAAGTTCCAAGCTTTATACCTCAATTAATCTGGAAATGATGAGTAAAATCTTGATCTACAAGATCTCCCTTGACCAAAGCTCCTTCTTCTAAGCTCTTCTTCTTCAAAACTCACCAACACACACACAAAGAGGTTCAAATATTCTCGAGAGGGGTTGGGGTTTTGAAATGGGGCTCAAATGGTAATGGGGGTTGAGAAATAAGAGGGCCATGGGTCATAATGTTGTTTAAATAGGATCTAAACCATAACATTTAGGGTTTATCCCCTGGGTGTGTACGCCCAACGTATTCCTAAGTTTTTAGAAAATGGAAAGAATACCCCCTAGGGACCAAATTTGCAAAGCATTTTCACACCAAAGGTTAAAAATGCAAGGTACCTTGAATCGGATGTTACAATTCTCCCTTACTTGAATCAGACTTCGTCCTCGAAGTCCGTTGCCGCAAATAACTTTGGGTAATGCTCCCTCATCTCGTCTTTAGGCTCCCACATCCATTGAGAAGCTTTTCAGTACTGCCATTGCACCTTCACCAATCCCACAACCTTGTTCCTCAAGGTTTTCGTCTTTCAGTCAAGGATCGTTACCGGTTGCTCGATGTAATTCAGGCATCATCCACCTGAATGTCCTCCAAAGGAACCACTGCGAAATCATCAACCAAACACTTTTACAGTTGAGAGAAATGAAAAGTATTGTGGATCTGATTGAGCTCCAGTGTGGATCTAAGAGACAAACTTTGATTTTTTTTATATTTTATATAGTCTTTCGAATTTTATTATGTTGTCCAAATTTATAATGTCGTCTGAATGTTAAAATGTCATCCAAATATTAAAATATTGACCGGATTTTATACGGTTATTGAAATTTATAATAATAATAATAATAATAATAATAATAAGATTAAAATAAAAAAACTAAAAAAAAAAAAAAAACGTAAAAGTCACATAGAAGGTGGAATTGAAAAAAAAAGTCTTATAAGGTTTTGATAGGATTAAACAATATAAACGAATTAAAAAATATATTCAAATAAAGAGTCAAAATAGAAATTTTCTAAATAATATATATATATATATATATATATATATATATATATATATATATATATATATATATATATAATAAAGAAATTAATCTAACTTATATTATATATATAATCATATTTTAATTGGGTTGAAAGGACATAAAGTGGCTTTATAGGGTTTTTATAGTATAGGTGGGTTTTTTTTAATAAAGAAACCCCTAATTATATTAATGATACGGTATAATCCAGTCCACAAAGCACGATTTGCAGAACAATAGAAAAGAGATGTTGATGAATTTGAGCATTTAGTGCATAGTATGATATTTTTCCAAAGGGTAAATTACACCAATCGTCCCTCGTGCACATACCAAAAGGCGTGTTTAGTCCCTATTTTCAAAAATTAACTCTGACCGTCCCTCGTTTGCTTAAAACTTGCTAACTTCGTCCCTTATATGTGTTTTTGTTGCGAATTTAGTCCATTCCACATTTAAAATGACCATTATGCCCTTGGATATTTATTTTTAGTTAATTTTAATATTATTTATTATTATTAATTAAAAAAAAAACACTCTAATATCTATCTCTCTCATACGCATAAAAATACCACCACCACCTTCGATGTCGTCTCTCTCTATCTCTCTCTCCATTCTTCTTCAATACAAAACACACACACAAGAAGCCATTACATTAGCTTGAAGAACCTCGATTCACCTTCACGTTGACTTGAAGAAGCCATCAGACAACAAATTGAATCCTCAATGAAGCTATAACCTACATCACAAGGTAAATTAGCCCCCGCCGACTTACACCATCTATGAGGAAGATGAAGTGGTGGTGGACGGAATCCTCCTTGTTCTGGTGACGGTGGACATCACATTCCTTGATCTGATTCCGTAAATCGAAATCCTCTTTCTTCTCCTGCAAGTCGTTAGTTCCATTTTGCAGGTTTAGGGTTTAGTTAGGGTTGATTTGCAGGTTTAGGGTTTGATCTTTGAGGTTTGATTTTTCCGATTTGTAGGTTTGGGGTCTCGCCGGATCTGTGTGGAGGAAAGGGGTGGGATGGTTCCAGAAATTGAAGTCGAAATCTAAGTCATACATTGGTGGTCGTCATCGTTCTTGAGCAATCGACGAGATCAGACCATGGATGGCGACTGGAGAGTCCAGATCGGGCGATTTATGTGACATTTATAAAATCACATATTGCAGGGGTAGAAACGGGCTCCTGCGATTCACCGGTGGAAATGTTTTGTTGGTTTGAGATACGAATGATCTCCGATGATATATCAATTTTTTGAGAGATTATTTTGGTTGTGGATGTTTCAATTTCTTGGTTTAAGGTCTTGAAGAGGATTTGGAGTCGTGGAGTAATGGATTTGATTTCTTGAGAGATTATTTTGTTATTTTTAATTTAAAACTGATAAATAAATAAAAGAAATGAAAGAAAGACATTATTAAGGGTAAAATGGTCATTTCATGTCAATAGGGACTAAGCATGCAAGAAAAAAACAAACCAGGGACGGTCCGAGTTAATTTTTGAAAATAGGGACTAAACACGCTTTTTGGCATGTGCACGAGGGACGATTGGTGTAATTTACCCTTTTCCAAAACAAGTTATGATTTTGGTCCTTAAACTTTGAATAAATGTCAATTTTAAAGGGCACAAAAATTCTACATAGAAGATAAAGAAAAGGTAAAGGATTTAATAGTTATAAGTACCCTTTTAACCAAATTTTCTCCCTAAACTTATTATTATATATATATATATATATATATATATATATATATATATATATATATATATATATATATATATATATATATATATATATATATATTAAAGATGTGAAGAATAGGAACAGTATAGTTGGAGCAAAGTTCTCTATTTTGGTCCCTTTACTTATCTCGAAGCTTCCCACCGCCTTTCTCTTAATTGACCACTTCTCCCCCTAATCGGTGCTCCAGCTAGACCTCAGTCCTCCTTTAACCCTAAATTCTTCTATTTCATCTTCGTTTTTTGGTATGCTTTGTTCGCAATCATCATCTATTCGTTATTAACTTCTTCACGATGGGTGCTAAGGTTTGATTTAAGGGATTAGGATTCTTCTTCGTAAAAGCAACAAGGGCTTCAACATCACCAACGTCACTTCTGTTCATCACAATCCTATAAGATTTAAAAATCTTCATGTTTCTTTAGCCGTTCGTCACCTTCTCTACCACCTCTACTCCAAGGAACAACCGTTTCTTCCAAAAAAATTTGTATGTCAGAAGCCACTACTACAGCCCCCATCACTACAAAAGGAATTCCTGTTTGCGATTTCGACGAGATGGAGCAAATCCCTCTTTGTTCATGATAATTCGCTTATAAACAAAGGATTGGAGGGTTCCAGATGGAAGATCGATTGCGACAGGGGCGAAAGACGTTTTTGTTGTTCAGATTTGTCGTTATGTTCCAAGGTAAAAATGGTTGGTAGTTTTCAATTTTTTTTTTTCTATAATCTGATTTCATAAGGACCTGTTGAAATTACTGATGCAATTGCTTTTACAGTGAATGAAGATGTCGATCTGTCACTTATTGAGTTTCAACTTATCAATGTTGAAGAGTGATAACCTATGCTTATGTGTTCCTGTATCAAATGACAAATTGTAAATTTCTCTTGGCTTCGATGAGTATGATCCTCTACAACCATGATGGCTTCAGGTTTAACAATAAATTTCTCAGTTATTCATTTCTTTAGTGTAAGTTTAAGTGAATTTAGTGATTTATTAACAAGTTTCTAGGTATCCAATATGCTTACCGTTCATTCTTTGAAACCATGACAGGATCCTAACTAATGGCAGGATATCAAGATAATGAAGTAATGACAACTCTTCATTAGAGGGTACAAGGTAAAATCAATACAATGACTGAAAGGAAGTTGGGAAAAGGTTGGTTCTAGTAGGTTCATGTTGGTAGGAGGGTGACATATGTCATTCATAGAACATGCCCTGATGCAATTAAGGTATGTTATGTAACACAGTTACACCCCTAATTGTTCTGGCAACCAGTTATGTCTCATTGTGTTGGTGTTTTTTCATTCTTTTTACAGGTACAATTGAAGTTTGAAGATTGAAGTGGTAAAGATTGTAACTACGGTCTGCGGTTACGTGACTTTTACATTTTGCTGAATTTTTTCCTTGAGGATTTATATTTTTTTACCTTTACCATATGATGAAAAGATTGAATTTTTATACAGTTTTTGGACATTCTTGCACCAACTATTTGATACATTTAGAAATCTTTAAGTCAATCGTAAGTCCCTTTCTTTTAATCCAAATTTTCGTGCATTTTTATAAATTATTTTAATTATTTGATGATTTGGTGATTTCCAGCTGCAGCTACAAGAACCTTTTTTTTGTCCAAGTGAAAATAGCCATTCCAAGCATGCTAGCTACGAAAATTGCTTTCATAAACAAGTTATTTCATTAATTGGTTCATTTTTTAAATGAAATGAGTAGTTTTAATGATTCTTATGATCATAAATTTTAACTTATTTGATTATGGTTGTCTACATATCTTGCTGGTGCGACTGCTAGCCAGACATGCAAAGAAGAAGTAGATACAAGGTTGGTATTTGTTGGCAAGGTAACCAGTATAATAATCTTTTATCCAATTTCTTATTTTGACACTTATCCTTGAAGAATTTTTGTTATATCTTCAGAATTTCGTTACACCGTTATGATTTCGGGCTTTATTGTATTATATGTTTATCATTTCAAGACGATTTTCTCTTTGTGTCTAGGTATAATTTGTTACAACTGTCATAGTGATGAGAAATTAGAATTTCAATAACACATTTCAAACAAAAAGTACGTGTTCCATTTCAACTTTCAAAGGTATGCTTTATCATAACATCTTATTATTATTATTTTTTTCAATTAGAACATTGTATATTCATTTTCTTTTCTTATTGAAGATTGAACTTTTGAAACTTTTCCCAACTAACTTGCCATTTTTTTCATCACGTCACAAAAGAGAAAACAAAAGTATGGTTGTTGTCTGAAGTGGCTTCTGTTGTTTTGACCATTTTACCCCTGCTTGGTAAAAACCCTATTAAAAGAAGGGCAACAATGGAAAATATAAAGGTTGTGAGTTTTGCATTGAAACGGTATTTTTTTTCTTAAAGCAATTAAAATATTGTTCGATTACTTAGTATTCAAATACACTATTTGTTAAATTTTCAAAAGGTTCTTTGAAGGCATAATCAAGTTGATGTCGGTTGTTGGTTTTGTATATTTAATTCCAAGCCTATCCAAATGTCTATAAAGGATGTGTTAGATCATTTCTTGAAGTTGTTATGTCACCGCATGGTTACCAAATTGTTCGTGGAAGTTAATTTGTCTTACAAGTTTGAATTTCTAATTTATATTATTAAATTGATTTAGTAATTGTAGTCAAGAACTCTATGTTCCAAGAAGAAAAAAATTGTATATACACTAATTGAAAGATTAGAAGAGTTGACAGTTAATGTTTTTAAAAACATTATCTTCAACATGATGACTTTAAAGTAATTGTTACTAATCTAAGAAACTCATAGAAGAACAAATGTTGATTTATTTACAGCTTTGTTGATTTATTATGGTGTATTTGAACTTTTTCACTTGACTTTTTATTAAAACAGGGGAACAATAGACACTAAGGAGCTAGCGAGAGAAGAGAGAGAAAGAAGAAAACTTATTTTCGCTAATTTCTATTAAAACAATACATTATTATTTTTTATATTTTTATAACTTGGATGATACCACTTCTTTTAATCTATATTTCATCAGAAAATCATATATGGTTTATATTTGATAAGAGTAGTATCATTCCCGTAGGCTAATAAACATAAAATTCTGTTTGTATACATGTCGAAGTTGAGGATGAAATGAGAACAACTTGTGCTATAAATTGCTAATAGTGATTGAAAATATTGCAAGCAGCTGCATTTGTATATTTAAAAAAGATTATGGTTTTATGTCTAAAAAAAATTTGAAAGGTTAATTGATGAAAATTTGTTTGAAAATTATTTAATACTTTATATAGAAATCCTATCTCCTTCTAGAATTTCCGTAACAGGTTATAACTTTCACCAGCACCACCAATGACATATAGACATATGTAAGACACCTACCACCATCACCACTTTGATGAAATGAAAGCACAACACTAAAGCAACGCTCTTTGGTTGGCATTGATGTTATCCCCTTGCTTACTTTTTACCTATCCTTTTTGATTATTTTTTACCATTAATTTTTGTTATGAGCACTTTATAAACTTTTGGTCCCCAAATTTATTACTTGATCAAGATTTAAAATTAATTTTTACTTTGTTGTTTTTCTGTCATCGATTATATATACATATAATCAAATGGAAGTGTCTCATAACTCACCCACCATCATTAATTCATTGTCTTCACGTCCGCCTGCCGAAGAACTGAAGCCTCTCAACTATCTTAATTAATCCGTTTTCTCGTTGGTAAGTTTTTAATCATGTTCTATAGCTTAAAAACATCATCTATAATCTATTCAATTTTAATACTACTTTGATTTGTGATCTTTCACCTTTCTTACATATGAAATGAAAAATAGCACATATTTGACAATATTTATGATTGAAAATTGTTTGTTTTGTAAGAACAATGGTGTATATATAGTCCAAATGTATTCTTTTTTAAAACAGGATGACTTTTCATCACAAGTACTCAAAATGTAGAGAAGTCAATCACTCAAAAGAATATGGTTGATACGAGTTTTGACAATATTGAGTTTGAAACATTGCAGTGAAGCTGAGTCTAAAGCCTAAATGGATCTCGAACAAAGTTTAGGTGGAGCAAGTGAGCTGTTTGAAGCTCAGGCTCATATATACAGACACGTTCTTAACTATATAAATTCTATGGTACTTGGTTGTGCTCTTGAATTAGGCATACCTGATATCATTCATGATCATCAAAAACCAATCACGCTTCAGGAATTGGTCTCGAAGCTCAATATCTCCGTTGAGAAAACCCTTCATTTGAAACGACTCATGCGCCTGTTAATACACTCCAACTTCTTTTCAGTCGCCAAGTTTCATGATGAAGAAGGTGAAGATGAAAAAGAAGGGTATGTTCTCACAGTTTCTTCAAAGATGCTACTCAAGAATAATAGTTCGCCAAACATACCAAACTTATTACCATTTGCCAGTTTGATGGTTGATCATGTATATGTTAGTACTTTCCAATCCCTAGGAAGGTGGTTTAATAGAAATGAATTAAATGCATTTGAGACTGCTCATGGAACTCATATATGGGAATTTGCTGACAAGAACCCAAGATTCAACCAACTTTTTAATGATGCAATGGCAAGTAACTCTGAAATGATGAAGTTGGTGGTAAAAGAGAATAAAGAAATCTTTGAAGGTGTGGATTCATTAGTTGATGTTGGTGGTGGAAATGGAGCGAATGCTAAGATTCTCCTTGAAGCATTTCCTCACTTGAAATGTACTGTTTTTGAGCTCCCACATGTTATTGCAGACATGGTGGATACTAAAAATCTCAAATATGTCGGAGGTGATATGTTTCACTCCATCCCATCTGCCGATGCGATCATTTTGAAAGTATGTATTGTACGCTTCTATGTCATTTTAAGATTTTATGATAAAACAAATCTACTAATTAACGAAATTCTTTTTTATTGTTCTTGTAGAATATTTTACATGACTGGAGTGATGAAGACGTGTTGAAGATACTGGAAAGATGCAAAGAAGCCATTGCGGTTGCTCCAAAAGACGGGAAAAAAGGGAAGGTAATTATCTTAGACATGGTGATAGGTGATTCACACGACCATGAACGCCATGAGATAACAGAAGCCAAGCTGTTCTTTGACCTCAAGATGATGGCTTTGGCTACGGGAAAAGAGAGGACCAAAGAAGAGTGGGAGAAACTCTTCCTCCAAGTGAATCTTGATCAATACAAGATAACTCACATCTCTGGCTTGATGTCTGTCATTGAGTTGTTCCCATAGAATTTTCTTGTATGGTGGGTTCTGTGGCTAAAGTTTTCAAAGTTTAGTTTACTTGCAAAAGTCCTCGGTTGTCAAAAATACGTGATGAAGTTCTTGAACATTGTCCATGTTGTGTTACAATGGAAATTTTCTGCTTAATTATACACACTAATAATTAGTAATAACTTTTCGTTAAGGCTTCTTGGAATAAAGTTTTCATGAAAATATTAAAAACTTCACAATTTGCAACAAAACATTGACTATTTCTAATATTAATTAAGTTATGATTAAAAGCATAAAGGTGCCTTGTTGTGATTTGAGGCCATGAAAAGAGCTTGAAAATGAAAGAGACAATGCAATCATCTCATTGATTCAAAATGAACACAGAGAAGATACATATATACACCGGAACGAAGCAAAAATATAAATAAAGTCAATAGCTAACATTCTAACAAACTTTGAATGAAAAGACGAAAATGCCCTTAGGCTTATGATGTGACAACACGTGTAACATCCCAAAATTCAAGCCCGAAAATTTCATTTTTAAATTAATATGTTTAATAAACATTTTACCAAAACATTGTCGATAAAACAACATAACAGCTATACAACTTCGCATAGTTAATATGTGTAGGGGTTGTTCCTGTAATTTTCTATTTCTTCATTCCTTTGTTGTATTTATTGTATCTATTTATAGTCTTCTCCTGTTATCAAGGAGATCATTCGATCTAATTTACTCTCATGGTATCAGAGCGTTAATCGTCTCCTGTTTCCTCTTCTTGCCCTTCTCTCTTCCGTCTTTTCTTCTTTCTTCTTCTTCTTCTGTTCTTCCCTCCCTCCGCCTCCATGGCTAATTCTTCTGATGCATCAATCCCATTAAACACATTGATGCACATGATAACTGTTAAACTCAATTCCACCAATTACCTGTTATGGAAGCATCAGATGCACCCTATATTAACCTATCAAGACTTATTCTCTCACGTTGATGGCTCTCTCCCGTGTCCACCCAGCACCATTACTGTTGCAGAAAAAGTGGTTGTGAACCCTGAATTCACGTCCTGGGTCAGTGTCGATCAGCGCTGCATCATCATTCTTCAAGCCTCTTGATCGGAGGAAGCCATCAATGTTATCGTGGGTCTGACTTCCGCTAGACAAATCTGGGTTGCACTTGAAAAAGCTTATGGTAACTCATCGATTGAACGGGTCCATAATCCCCGTGACCAGCATCGCCTGATCTAGAAAGGAACCAACACAATTGTTGAGTTTGGTCGTGCCTTCAAAGCCATGTGCGATAAGTTGGCTGCGACCGGGTTTCCGGTTGATGAAGATGATCAGTTGCACTGGTTCTTGTGCGGCCTCGGACCCATCTTTGAGACCTTCTCCACTACTGTTCGCTCAATCAGGCCTGCTCCGCCCTTTACAGACTTGCTCGCTCGGGCTGAAAGTCACAAGTTATTCATCCGGGCTCTACATCACTCCGCTACACCCCTAGTCGCATTCAACGCCAATTTTGAACCACCTGTGACTGCTTTGACTGCTCCTAGAAATCGTGGGGGTCGTGGACACTATCGTGGTGGTAACAATGGAGGGTCTCGCGGTGGTCGTGGCAATCGGGGTGGCAGACGTAGTCTCCATTGTCAACTGTGTCGCACCAATGGTTACTATGCCAATGCTTGTCCCGATTTAAAGAAATTTGCTGTTGGGATCGATGTGAAGGACAATGACCTAGCCACTGCCTTCTTATCTCAATGCCATGTTTCGTCTCCGGTTCCTGATTGGTTCGTTGACTCCGGCACAACCGATCATATGACTTCCACCACTCACTCAGTCTCCGATGCTTCAACTACCATAGGTACCGAATCTGTTACCTTTGGTAATGGTAAGTCACTCCCTGTCACTCATAAAGGGCACTCAATACTCAATAATAATCTCCGTTTGAATGACATATTGGTTGTACCAAATCTCACTCACAACCTTTTGTCTATCAGTAAACTCACTAAAGATAACTTGGTGGATGTCTTACTTTCTTATCCTTCGTTTTCTATTCAGGATCGTCACACCAAACAGGCCCTAGCCAAAGGAAACTATGAGAATGGTCTATATGTCCTCCACCCAAGTCATCAAGCATTCGTGTCTCATTCACGACCCTAAGCATCGTTTGAAGTGTGGCATTCCTGTTTGGGTCATGCAAATTTTGACGTTATTACATCTTTACAAAAACTTGGTTATCTTGTAGTGAATGCACTGTTACCTAAATCGGGCTTATGTTCCTCGTGTCAACTTGCTAAAAGTCAACGTTTACCGTTTGACATAAATAAAACTCGTGCCTTAAATTTATTAGATCTTGTTCATTGTGATCTATGGGGACCTTCCCCTATTGCTTCAAACGACAACTATCGATATTATGTCATATTTGTTGATGACCATTCTCGATTCTCTTGGTTGTACCCCTTAAAGGCAAAATCTGATTTCTCACGTGTATTAGTGGGTTTCCTCAATATGGTACAAACCCAATTTTCAAGGAAAATCAAAATATTTCAAAGTGACGGTGGTACTGAGTTTTTTAATCACCAAGTCAAGTCTATATTTGAAGCAAATGGTACTTTACATCGTTCCTCGTGCCCGTATACTCCGCAACAAAATGGACGGGCAGAACGAAAACACCGACACATTGTTGAAACGGGTTTGGCAATGATGTTTAATGACCATCTGCCTTCAACTTATTGGGTTGATGCCTTTTCATCTGCAGTTTACATAATTAACCGACTACCCACAAAAATTCTTGATGGAAAATCATCATTTGAGATTGTACATTCCACACCACCCAGTTACTCAACATTTAGGGCATTTGGGTGTCAGGTCTTCCCGTATCTACGTGATTACTCAGAAAACAAACTTGCTCCACGAAGTATACCGTGTGTTTTCATTGGCTATAGCCCTATATACAAGGGCTATCAGTGCCTTGATCCTATAACATCTCAGATATATGTTTCCCGACATGCAAGATTTGATGAAAGTGTCTTCCCCTTTATGGATAACACTAAACCCAACTCACTCACCATCCTTGAGATTTGCACCTTCCTTGACTACCGACATACTCCTCTGTCCAAACCAAGCACCCCGATCTCTCCCATTCAACCTGCCACTATCGAAAACTCCTCCCCATGCAAACTATGCTCCGATAACAACTCTTCAAACCCCCATCCGAGCCCACCCTCAAGCCCAACTTCGAGCCACGCCTCTAGACCAATCACCGACTCCTCCTCAAGCTCGTCATCCCCTTCCTCTCCACATCCTGTGACTCCACCCAACACTATTCCCTTACCATCACCTCCGCCACCCCTGCCACCCACACATCCTATGACCACTCAAGCCAAGGCATGCATTTTCAAGCCTCGCTACTTTGCCGACTGCTCCACTCTTACAAGCCAGCCATTACACACTGCTTTGCTCGCTACCAGTGACCCAAAAAGTGTGAAATTTGCCCTTAAACAACCTCAATGGGTTGACGCCATGAAACGTGAACTTGATGCTCTTCACAAAAATACCACTTGGACCCTAGTTCCACGTCCTTTAAATCACCAGGTGGTAGGGTCCAAATGGCTGTTTCGCACAAAGTTCCATTCCGATGGCACCATTGAACGATACAAAGCCCGACTTGTTGCTCAAGGGTTCAGTCAAACTCCTGGGCTAGACTACTCCCATACTTTTAGCCCTGTGGTTAAAGCTTCCACCATTCGGATCATTCTATCTCTTGCAGTTCTTAACAACTGGTCCTTACATCAACTGGATGTTAACAACGCATTCTTGCATGGGCAGATAACAAAGTGTTTATTCATGGAGCAACCTCCTGGGTTTGTTGATCCTCAACACCCAAATTATGTGTGCAAGTTGAATAAGGCACTTTACGGCCTTAAACAGGCCCCACGTGCGTGGTTTCATCGACTAAGCACCTTTTTAATTTCTAACGGATTTTCTTGTAGCAGGGCCGATACTTCTCTATTTATCTTTACACGTGGCGGGTGTATCATGTATCTTTTGGTGTATGTCGATGATTTAATTTTAACTGGAAATCAAGATGGGATGCTCAAAGAGTTTATCACTTAGCTTCACAATCACTTTGCCATCAAAGACTTGGGAAAGCTTAACTACTTTCTTGGTCTTGAGGTCTCCCATCTACATGATGGTTTGTTCCTAAGCCAAACAAATATGCCAAAGATGTGCTTGAACGCGCTAAGATGCTTGATGCCAAACCGGCACCCACTCCCTTGTCACCAACTGTTACCCTCTCCTCGACGGGTGACCCATATTCAGATCCGACTCAGTACCACTCTATTGTAGGGGCACTGCAATATCTCACCATAACGCGACCTGATATCTCCTATGCGGTCAATCAAGTCAGCCAATTCCTCCATGCTCCAACCAATCAACACTTTCAAGAGGTCAAACGAATCCTCCGCTACATTAAAGGCACGCTTACGTTTGGTTTGACGTTCTCTAAGCCCACCAACACTTCCCTCCTTGGATATTCTGATGCGGACTGGGCTCGGTGTGTTGAGACTCGTCGGTCAACCTATGGCTACTCGATTTTTTTGGTGGCAACCTTGTTTCTTGGAGTGCCAAGAAATAACCCACAGTTTCTCAATCCAACTGTGAATCCGAATATTGTGCCATGGCCAATGCCGCTGCTGATATCATCTGGATCACTCATTTGCTTCACGAGCTTCACACTCTTCCAGCGGTTCGACCTACACTCCTATGTGACAATCAGAGTGCTCTCTTCCTCACTCAAAAGACAATTTCTCACAAGCGAATGAAGCATATTGATTTAGATTACCACTTTGTCCGAGAACTCGTTGCTTTCGGGAAACTTCACACCAAGTTCATACCATCAAAGCTTCAAGTTGCTGATATTTTCACTAAAAGCCTTCCTCGGCGTCAGTTTGAGTTCTTCAGAGACAAGCTTCGGCTCGGCCCTCCGCCCCTCAGCTTGAGGGGGGATAACAGCTATAATACTTCTCATAGTTAATATGTGTAGGGGATGTTCCTGTAATTTTCTATTTCTTCATTCCTTTGTTGTATTTATTGTATCTATTTATAGTCTTCTCTTGTTATCAAGGAGATCATTTGATCTAATTTACTCTCACAACACCTTACAAAATCATAATGTTGTGTCTCAAACCATGACATCAAAAGTAATGAAAATCAGAGTACAATCCCAAAAACTCCATGCGGAAACCATGTGTGTGTATGATGCGTAGCTACACCACCAGCTCCTTCCCCTTCGACGAAGAGGTACCTGAAACAAAAACTAAAACTGTAAGCACAAAGCTTAGTGAGTTCCCCCATCATACCACATACCATACAATATCGTCGGTATCTTTCAACCGATAACCTTCATCAGTATCTTTCAACCGGTAACCGTCATCGGTATCTTTCAACCGGTAATCATCATCGGTATCTTTCAACCGGTAACTGCCATCAGTATCTTTCAACCAGTAACTGGGGACTATTTCACCCCTACCACTAGCATGCAACAACAAATATAAGCATACAGTCAGGCATATCCGGGTACTGACCCACTCCTAGGTCCTAAGGACCACTGTCAGGGAAGCTAATCCCTACTACACAAATAACATGTCTTACAGTTAAATCTCATGACCAAAGCACATAACCAGAGCAAGATAATTATCACAAAGACAATCATATTCTAAATACCCCTTTTTGGTGGGCCAGCATTGTGGCCTTAGACCCACCCCTACTGGAACGTAACTCACCTCAATGTCGTGCAGTGTTTGAATTATCCTCGGCGCACAAGTCGACTCCCTTTGACTCCTCGATTCCTACACGACAACCTTCAAGTCAACACACAGCATGTGTAACCCTAAACAGGGTTAGTCTAAGTCCAGTCAAAGTCAACATTAAGTTGACCCGACTCGCCGAGTTGGGTCGTCAACTCATCGAGTACCTAGCCCTTTACTCGTCCTTATCCACGTCTCGACTCGTCGAGTTTGGCATTGACTCGACGAGTTCCTCCCTTGTATGAACATCGCATAAAACTCATCCGACTTGCCGAGTTGTATGAACACTCGTCGAGTCCACCTTCATCTGATGAACAAGTCCTGTCCTCGACTCGCCGAGTTGCATGAACAACTCGTCGAGTTCATCTTCAATCTTAAGAAGATTGCCTTGGACTCACCGAGTCTGTTCTAGTACTCGTCGAGTCCCATGAACTCCAGGTCTAAAATTACGTCCAATGCATTGGGTCACTCTTTCTGTCCGGTTACAACCCTTCTAACACTCAACTGAGTTCCTTTGACCTTCAACAGATATGGGACTCAAAACCATGGACTCGTCGAGTCCCAGGAACGGACTCGCCGAGTCGGTCACGTCCACACTCTAAATCCTCGATTTCTGATGTACAACCTTTGATCAAAAGATAGATCCAAGCTTCTACAATCGATCTAGCACGTAAAGTTACAAACTTTACGTGCTAGCATGGGACTTTGAGCTTAAAAAGACATCAAACAAGCTCTTATGATGCATGGGACCTTTCATGGGTGCAAAAGCAATCCCCAACTACCTTATGACTCCCTTAATGACGTGATTCAGAAGCTCTAACCCCCAACCATGTTTGCAATCATGGTTGGCCATAAAAAATGTCTTATAAAAGCCCTAAATCTCCCCAAAAAGGGATCTAACAAATGAAAGAGCAAGGTTACATATTTTTACCTTCAATGAACTGTAGAAGGTGCACAAACTTGGGTTCCCTTGGTCTTTACTTGCTTCATCAAGCTTTTCTCCTTCCTTCTTAAGACTACAAGCACCAAAATCCACCAACAAGGCTTAGATTGCTTCAATTATGGCTAGGGTTTCAATGAGAGGTGTTCTGGGAGCATAAGGGACGTTGTGGCCGACATAACATTGTTTAAATAGGGTGCAAACCCTCATATATGGGTTTTTATCCGGACAGGGTCTACTCGTCGAGTCCGGGACCCGACTCGTCGAGTCCATCACTTAAATCTCGCGTCCCGTCCCGCTTCTACTCGGCGAGTTGGTGCTTCAACTCACCGAGTCCAAGGCCAAAAATGCAAAATACTTGGAAAGAAAATACGTACCAAGACCCAGGTGCTACAACCCGATACTTCAAATCAGTGTAATGACCTAAAAATCAATGATTGTAATCTACTTTTGATATAATAAAAATAGCGTCAAAAATAAAATATTCAAAAGTCTCAATTGGGTTGCATAAAGTAATAAATATTATAACAAGGTTTTCAGAAATGTAAAGAACACAAAAATCCGAGTTATAACGAAAAAGTTATGACCAATCGAAAATTCCGCAACAAAACCGGTAAAACACCGTTGAGCGTAAGATGCGAAATTTCAATAAAATACTTTTTAGCCTTAGGTATCTAAATGAAAGTCGTAGATATCATTAAACCGTGAATGTACATAAAAAGAAAGTCCAAATCTGACTTCGTATGAGGAAATTATGATTTTTCTAAGTTTCGGAGTAGTGGTAGTAGTACAACTAAAAACTCGAAATACAGATCGAGCGACTTTTAGCCGAAGCAACCTAAATGAGAATTGAAGATGTCAACAATAGTAGTACAACGGTAAAAAGACAGACGAAAACGGACATTAGATGAAGAAGTTATGAATTTTTAACAGACTTTTCCTGTCCCGGTCTATTAAAAATATATAATTAAAAATAAAATCAAAATTTTTCAACGAAGTCTAAATGAAAGTTGTATATTATATATTCTCACCTACGCATGGATATAAAGAATGTCAAAAATGGAGCTCGTATGCGAAAGTTATGCATTTTAGAAGATTGGGGCACACAAACCGAGGGGGAGTATGCCGTTGCGTACAAGGTTACGCCCAGCGTACTCAATGCAGGGCTTAGGATCGACCACGTCTCACCTATTGCCTTTTAGCTTCTCCCATCCAAAGTCCGGTATCCGACGAAGACGTCATGCATGACGTACGCCCCGCGTACTTCGGAGTACACCCAATGTACGAGGGCAATCCCCGCCCCTGTAAATAAGATGCGAAGCTTCCGAACTTATTTGCCAATTTACAATTTCTCTCCCATATTTTCTCACTTTCGAGCCTCTCAAAACTACCCCGACGCCCTGGTTACGTATCCAAGCTCCGACGAAGCTCCAAAACTCCCGAGAAATTTTCCACTTTCCGGTCGAAGTGTTGCCCGAGAAAAATCTCGTTGTCTTCAAATCGTCACACTTACCAGGTGCGTTCATACCCCTATATTTTCACGTCTTTACTATATTTTAGGGGAAAAATACAAGTGAAACGCAAGAAAAACTTATGTTAAAATGCAAATCGTTACATATAGTTTCTAATGTTTTATCTACATTTTGTGTATACATGTTAAATAAGTAAAATAATGTTATTACAAATGTTATACATTACATGCAAAGTTGGTAATACACCAAGGTTTATCATTCAAAGGAATCCCACTTTTGAAAAACTATAATAGGTATAGTATACGAGATATTCATGATATTTTACATATTATAAACACTATAAAGAGGAAATACTTATATTTACAAGAAAAATAGACTTTTCATACGTAAATCTATTTGATACTAACTTTTGTGAGACATTTGACTTCACGTACTTTCAAGTACGCATTTCAAGTCCTGTGTTATAAACCATAACCTCTTGTAGAGAGAGCGTAATACGTGTGTATAGATCTAAACGGGATTGACAATCCCGCACCTAAACGGTTAGCTACAGTTAGACCGGCAGGTCTGGAGTGACAAACGTCATAACACTCCAACGCCTGAAGAACGTTGTTACTGGCAGTCTAGGTCAATAGTACAATTATAAAACTCACATGAAGTATTAAAACATTTTGGTTTACGGGGCTATCAAACGCCTTAGTGGTTATATAAACATATATAAATCTACTTACACTATATTAGGTATGGAAAATACTTATGCATTCCGGTTTTTGGAACTTTTAAAACTACCATTCATTTATGGAAAATATTGAATTTTCTAGAAACAAACTCAGTTACTTTATACAAAAATGCATACAATTCTTATACAAAAACGTTTATGAAACTCACCAACTTAATTGTTGACACTTTTTCAAAACTACTTGTATTTCTCAGGGATTCAGTAATACATGTAAACAACAACTTTTGGGGAAGGGACACTAAGCATCAATTTCAAACTTATTATATCATCATAATGTAATTTATTTTGAAACATGTATTACAAGCAAGAATGTAAATTTTTAAATTATATTTATGGTGGTTGTGTTTGCTTTCTTTACTATTTACTCAACTGTTATGATACTACATGAACTCATCCACCCTCGAACGATTCCGCCGTTCTGGTTTGGGGTGTGACATTAGCTAACTGAATTAACAGATTCTAACACCCCTCCCCCTCCCCGACAAGCTATAAGTTGTAGATACAACTTGCAAATCGCATTTTTGTGAAGAACTTCATTCAATGGCTTAGCTTGGTGAATACATATGTTAATTGATCATTAGTTCCAACATGCGATAAGAAGATCAAACCAACTTGTATTTTTTCTTGAACAAAGTGGCACTCTAATTCTATATATTTCCTTATTTCGTGAAATATTGGGTTGTTTGCAATATAGATTACAACATGGTTATCACACTTGAGTGGAATGTGGATAATATTGTCAATATTGAATTCATGGAATAATTTGCTCAGCCAAGTCAATTCAGAGCATACCCTACACGTGGATCAATATTGTGCTTCAGCAGAAGACAAATCTATGCATGGATTAATACTCTACTTTAGCAAAAGACAAAGAAACGGTTGTTTATTTCTTTGATTTCCAATAAATTGGAGATCCTCCAAACATAATGAAAAATCCACTCACAGATCGTTGTGTAATAGAACAAGTTGCCCAATGAGTCACAATAAGCTTCCATTTGATAATTTTGATTGTTATTGGAGAATAAACTTTGGTTGATTGTCCCATTAAGATATCGTAGTGCATGTAAAGCCACTTCATAATATTTTTATGATGGTTGTTGATTAAATTGACTCAAATATTGTATTGAATATGCAAGATCTAGTCAAGTATGAAGTAAAAAATCTAGCTTTCCAACTAACTGCCAATAAACACTTGGATCTTGAAAGGGATTGTCCATTTTTGGAAAAATTTAAACTTTGTTAGGAAAAGGTGTAGATACCAGAGGATCATCTTGTGTATAATACAAGGATGACAATTTCCTTATGAATTTGCTCTGGTGAACAACCCTACGATCCTTTACTCTTTGAAATTCAAGATTCAGGAAAAAAAATTTGTCCTAGATCTTTTATTTTGAATTGAGTGTCAAGTAAGTCTTTTTAGATGACTATTTCTTCAAGTTTATTCCCTGTGACTAGAATGTCATCCATATATACAACAACAATGACAATGAAATCTGCAGTTTTATATTAAGGCATTGGTTTTATATTTATGGTAAATATTTGATGTTCCCTATAAATAATCATTAGGTTAGCTTTTTTTTTTGTAAGATTTTCCTTATTAGGGATTTCTTTGTACGTTCATATCATAATCAATGTACACAAAACCTTTATCAGATTACTTGGATATTATGGTGATTGATTCTTGAGTGTTCTTGATATTTCGCATTCGTCATCTTGGATTTATTCCCATAAAGTGGTATCAGAACAGGTTCTTGTAGATCTCAACGATTATTGCAAGAATCGATCTTGTTTATGGCGATATTTTATCATGAATCTCACATTGTTCTTCAAGTTTTGTATGTTTTCTGAAATGAAAAGGTTTAATACCGCATTTTATTGCAAAATCTTGTTCAGATATGTTATCTTCTACTCATTATTTCATCTTATTTGTTCTTGAATTATGTTCTGGAAGAGAATTAGAAGAAAAGCTCTTGGCATTGCTTTGTTTTTCTCTCTTTTCCTATCGGCGAGTTCCGACCCTTTTGTTCGAAATTTCTTCGTTCGTACCGAACCGCTTGCAAAATATTTTCATGTTTATTTGAATTTTTGTGTTCAGATCTACTTTATCTCTCTAAAAATCGTTTCAAATATGTTTTCTCTCTCTAAAATTCTTATCAGATCTACTTTCTCTCTTTTCAAGTTTTGTGACTTGTTGAAGATCTAATAGATCTTTTATTTTGTAACTCCATTTTAGAACTTGGATTAAGGGTTACTAAACCAATCTATGGTGTCGACAAAGCGACTTTGTTTCATGTTCTTGGTGATTTTACGTTGATGGATGTTACCGAGTTATATAATTTTTTTTGATGAGATAATAAAAGAATACTCACGTGTTAATGAATGTGAATTACAAAAGAATGAGAGAATAGTAGAACAATTTCGTATTATCTATGGACATTTATATCAAGAAAATATACAACATAAGTTAAAGAAAGAAAGAAAAGAAAAAGAAGAAGTTCTTGATGTTCTTGATGAAGTTAATAATGCTCTTCATGTTTATGAAGAAAAGGTGGCTCCAAATGTTCTTGTTGAGGGGGAGTAAAAAGTTTTCAAGGCTTTCAGAAGTGTCACAATCTTAATATAGTTGTTCTGAAGCTGAATCACAAAGCAAACCTTCTGAAATCATGATAGTGAAGAAGTTTTGTTCAATGAGAACTTAAACATATGATTTTTCTAATTCTGATGATGTTTCTGAAGGATTGGTTTCTTACAGAAAGTCAATAATTTAAGATGTTCAGATTTACCAAACTCTTAAGAATTGTGTTCAAAAGTCTTCAAATGGTCAGATTCAGAAAGATGAAGAGGTTGTTCATATCCGAAATTAATTTATGAAGCCTAGAAATCAGAAAATAAAGAAGAACAAGAAGAAGAACAAGAGTAAAATGATGAAGGTTTGGATGCCCATGGTACATGTATCTAATGCATGTGAAAAGATCCAGAAAGATGAAGTCAAAAATGTTCAATGAAAATTCAAATTTTCTTTAGATGAATAGGTTAGAAGTTGGAGAAAAGAGAAAAGAGAATTTGGTTGGTTTAATGAAATTTATGGAAAATTTTGTTTTCCAACTAAAAAGCGAATATTATCTTCAGAAGATGATCGACTTTCTTCAAATAAATAGGTGTGCAAGAAACCAACTTCAATGTTGAATCTTAAATGGGTACCAAAGGTCTCATAAAAGGTTTTGTCCTTTATCAAAAAAAAAATCGAAAATGGGGACAAAATCTGGTCAAATCTGATGATAATTCAGTAAAAGATATGAAATTGTGTTGAAGAAATCAACTTTTATTGATTTTTAATGGTTGGTAATGACAAAAAGGTGAAAAGTTGAAAAAAGTTGGTGAAAAATGACATTTTCTGCAAAAAGGGGGCTGCCTTCTGACATATTTCAGCAAAATGGGTGCAAGTTGTCAGTGTACTGCAATCAGGAGGGTCAGATTCGGAACTATTGAAAAATGGGGGTTACATTCATAATTTATTGAAACTTTGGTCATAATTTGTTAGTTTCGGATTTATGGGCAAAATCTGACATTTTATTAAAAGTACGAGGGTTGTTTTCCAGCCTTTAGCCAATCAATCGTGGTTGTGTTCATTCCTGTGAATTGGGGTTGTATAACCAAAGTCAAAATCGGATTCTGAGCCTGTGTTTGGAATTAACTCTCACGAACGTCAAATGCAAACCTGTGCTCTCGGAACCGACTGTTTCGTTGTGGGGATGTTCGGAGGTTACAATCGAATTCGGAGTTCTTGATTCGGCGTCGGTGTTTTAATCTCACAATTGAATTCGGAGTACCCGGTTTTGGATTTTACTGTTCGTCTCCGCACGTTGGGAGGCATTTGCAGTACTAGGTTCGGATGTTGCAACCGATGCGCAATCGGAGTTTCAGTCTCAATATTGAAATAGATTCGGAGGTTCATAGTCGTTCGGAGTTTCTTCCGTATATCCATTGTGTTCATACTCCGAGTCCTCGGAAATCAAAATAAAAAATGAGTTCGGAACGAATCTGTGTTCGGAATTGATCAGTGGATTCGGAATCATGACTGAAAAATGTCTCAATCGGGATTTTTTTGGGTTCGGAATTGTTGCTCGTCGGGATTTGCTGCGTATCACATATCCTCGTTAACACGATTTTGACTTTTCAAGTTAAAGATGGTAATTGTCTCCGTTAAATTGAAGGATATAATTCAATTTACATGTTCAGTCCTTGGAGCTTACTCAACTTAGTAGTTTCTAACCTATATCCAAAATTCTTTACAAATTAAATGGATTTTTAACCAAAATATTTTCACTTCTTATCCTTTTCTTTGGTTTTATTCTTTTTAATCCCTTCTAAATAATTGCTTCTTATTTTATTCTTTTTGTCTAAATTTAAAAATCGAAAAAACACAAAATTAATTTTTGTTATTTTTCCGGTTTTAATTTTTGACAATTGGGGATATTCTAAAAGGATTTGTCTCATCTAATCTGATGGGTTTTGAAGATTGTTGGTGATTCTTCTTAACTTTCCAAATTCTCTCCATGATATTTGTTGAAGATTCAAGGGGAATGATGATTATTCAAAGGGGAGTTCATTTTTGGAAGATGATATTTGTTTATCTCGCTTTGAAGACCCCATGTGCTGATGAGTCTCACAATTTAGGGGGAGAAATGCCAAGAAGATCAAAAATCGTGATCTTCATCAGTTTCAATATCTAGAGGGGAGATTGTTGAATATTTGAGATATTGAAACTGATTTGGCATGTTTGGTTATTTAGGGAAGCCTTTTTAAGGTTAATCGTTTTATGATTCCCTACATTGCCTTTACAGTAGAAGTTCTTCATCGAGCTCTTCTAAGACATTGGTTTTACATTAAGGCATTTGTTTTGTATATATGGTAAATATTTGATGTTCCCTATAAATAAGCATTAGGTTAGCTTTTGTTTGTAAGCTTTTCCCGATTAGGGTTTTCTTTGTACGTTTATATCATAATCAATATACACAAAACCTTTATCAGATTACTTGTATATTATAGTGATTCATTCTTGATTGTTCTTGATATTTCGTATTCGTCATCTCAGATTTATTCCAACATAGATAACCATATAAGATGAATCCTTAGTCTACCCATCAAAACTAATAATTTGACAAAAATTCAACTAGGTTAAAGGTCAACCCTTAAAGTCCACGACCAAAGTCCAAGTTAAAATTTCCAACAGCAAGCCTCCACGTCGTCGCCTTCCATTGGCCACGTCGTCGACACAAAACGACAAAACAATCGTTTAACTCCCAGTCGCCACATCGTGGAAACACAAGGTCACGCCGTGGGAACTGCTCTGAACAGCTTCATCGGGTTAAGCCGATTTCTACAAATTCCAGGGGCTCCAAAGCCAAAATCTGCTCCTTCCCACAGTCTTGATGGATAAAGTTTCCAACTTTATCAATTAAGACAAGATCTCTAAACCAAGATCCTTAAAGACTTAAAGAAACAAAGACCTAACCATTCATCCCTTAATCACCAAACACACTCCCTCAAACTTTCCAAAAGGTCTTCCTTCACTAATGGATCAATAAGATTCGTGCTTTGTGGACATGCATGTCCAGTGCATATCTCTTCCATTTGAGGTCAAAAATGTGGACAAAATGGGCTCACACTCATGCATGATCTCCAAACTACAATAAACTTCTAGATCCATGAGATATAATGATCTTGGGACTCGAAGATAACCTTAGCTTAAATTCCACCAAAGGGTGTTAACATGCAAGATAACCTTAGATCCACTAAGAAGAAACTAAAAGATTAGATCAAGAATCTTTACAAATGGTCCAACTAGGTGCTTCCAGAGATTGGGGAGTGTTGCTAACTTGCTTCTTTCTCCAAGCCTTCCTCTACTTCCTTAAAAATGCACTAATACACCAAAGAAAGCTCAAGAATAACCAACAAGATTAACAAAAGGAATTAGGGTTAGGGTTCTGAGGTTTGAGAGTGATGGAGGCTGAGGGTAAACAAACCTTATCCCATACTTTCCTTCAAATATCCGAAAATTAGGGTTTTCTCATCAAATGGTCGCCATGCCATGGCTAGCATGCAGCTACGCCATGGGAACCAACATAAGAATTCGCGAACATTCCAAATATGCAACGTCGTGGTGGTACCTCCATACCTACTATGTCTAAAACACTTCAAACAATCTACATTTGAATTCATGACAGTCTTGCCTCAATACCTACTCCCAAAGTATGAACGACTGTGGATGGTTTGAATAATCTTATTATTTGGGAAGTCAAAACATGTGAAGTGAACCACAAGAACAATCGAATCCAATATGGCCTCAATACTTTGAGTATAAATAAAAAACCTTTTATTTGATCACCATATTGATTACACATTAATCATTGTATAATGTGTCGGATAATCAACTTAATACTTGAATTGAAAAACAATAGTTATCCCATGCTCCAAGCATGCACACCATGTTTAGCTATGGTCCTTACTTTGTGAAATAGATCAATTGAACACATTTCCAATGATGCTCATTTCACAATTCCCAATCCTTATCACAAATGTAATAATACCAAATTCTTGCTATGTGTTAGATTCTAACTTTTTACACAATGATCCTTTTGTAATGACATAGCACCAAAGTCACCAAGACTTTGTCAATGATATTACAAAGTGTTCTATTGAAGATTGTTACAAGACAACTCCATAGACATGAAGTCTCAAATTCAAAGTACATTCCTTTGAACATCCTTCTTGCATAAAAGTTTCTAATCTACATAAATCCTTAATATCCAACTCCCATTATGGAAACATTTCCATATTTGCCATATGACAATACATTCTAAATAGAATCATATCTATTCATAATAATGTCAATATGGTCCATCCATTACTATACTTCCAACTGCCCACAAGTGATCAATCTTTGGCGAACCTTAGACCGTACTTGAAAGTTGTTTAATTATTTTAGTGATATCCGGTTCTAGTCCTTTTTCCCTCTTAATGCCCTAGGCATTTGGAAAATCAGAATGTTTAGATATTACAACACATGTAATTGATCATATACCCGAAGCTTACGGGATACGATACATAATGTCTTACATAAAGACATGATACTTTACCTGTCTCTTGCTATAATATTGTTATATATATATATATATATATATATATATATATATATATATATATATAATCCCCTTATGTTGAATCATTTCAACATACCATTCGTATATATCTTTTGATTAAAATTTCTCGATCTAAGCTTTTGGATTTGAAAAGATGTATAAATTCATCTCCCTTAATTATAGCAAAACAACTTTTCAACCTCTGCAACTTTGCGAATTAAAACTTTTGTTTTCTGTAATTAATATTGCTAGCTCGCAATTCTTAACATAAGAATCATGCTCCCACTAACATGATGATTATATCCTTACCAGCATAACACTTATGCTCCCACTGGCTTTGACACGTATTCAGAAATCAGTTGGACTTCTAGAAATCAATACTTATTGACTTTCTTACCAAAGTTCATATTTTTGATATGTGATGTTTCGATAAGACTTTATCTAAGCTTCTCAAACTCGTACACCTTTCCTTAGATAACTCATATGTGTGTCTAAACAATTATAGAACTTATATCAATAAGTCTTAAATGTTCAAACTATTTGCATTTTCTCACAATTCGAACTATGAAGAGGGATGTCGTAATCATAATTGAATTCGAGAATACAAATACCATAATTGCTATCTCTTTAAAATCTTCTTAGTGAAAGCGTTTCCTCACAATCATTTTCATAAAGCGGAGAGAAACCACATGACACTTAGATTTTATGGTGCATGTGTTCCTATCCATGTGAATTTATCATAACCATAATCACAAGACAAAGTTCGTGACAAATATAAACTCATATGGACTGAACTTGTTCAATCTTTGTTTCTTGCCATCTGGCAGCACAAGGGTCTACCATGTCTTCCAAGTAGTTAAGAAAATCACCCATACAGATCATTGAACTTTTCATTGATTAAAATGCTTTACCTAATGCAGTCAAATGAGAACTCGTAGAACTCACATGCATAGTCAACATTAAATGGAATGGGCACAGAAACAAGAATGTGTCAACATGATAGGTTACAAACCTCAAGTCGTGTGCTAGTGTTTAACAATAGGTTTACTATTGATTAGTTCTTGAAACTTTTCAAGATCATTTAGACTTCCACTGACATCTTGACATATAAGATTATCTTGTCAAGAAACATTCCTTGACAAACAAATAATCAAGTGTTAGTGGGGGTTCTCATCAAGAAAAACACTTCACATAATTGGTCTTAGTTGGTCTTTGTCTTATCCAAGACATCACAACTTACCAATTTCAAATTCACAAGAGTAAAACATTTTCTACTCCACATTTGATAAGTGTTATAAAGCTACTAAAGTTATGTCACTCAAGTCACAATCTTGGAGTATGACTCTAAGACTCGATTATGGAACGAAGTATGACTCATCTTCTTGATTTAAACCATTTCAACAATTCACGATTCCTCCTCTTAGTCATACTAATGCACTAAGGTGTCCTTAGAGGATCAATTGTGATATGGTTTCATAATCATTAAGATGATCATAAAACATGATACTCAAGTACTCTCCCTTTTTCAAATTGGATAAACTTTTATCTTTCTACCTAGTTGATTCTTCTTATTCGTTCTGCTTTACATTGAAAACTTTTCAACGATTCGGAATTACACTTAATCTTATAAGCGTAACCATATTTACTAAACTTTTAGGAAATCATGACAAATATTTTTATCGTTCCTTTTGGTGGAATTGTCCAATGCACAACAATGTGTACTAGATCTCCTAGTCCTTTACTTGACTCACATACTTATGTGAAGAAGGAATTAGTCTTAATTTCCCAAATACAAAGGTTCTTATCCATCATACAATACAAGTCACATGATTTAAAGTTTCTGTCCAATTGAAACTTGGGTGATGAGAATCTTCCTTATTTGGTAAATTTCTGACACTACCACAAATTACATAACTAAGAATAACATCCATTTTCAATATTGCTAACAATAGAAACATACAAACATCAATTTTCATAAAAGTCATTGCTAAGATATATACAAATAAGACAAAAATCAAAATTTATTTTATAAAAATGCGGAAAAACTTGTCCTTACAACGCAATTACAAATGAAAACTATGTTACTAAATGTTTCTAAGCAATCTATCCTAACTCTTAAACAACAACTCAAAATCCGATCTTCAAACCATGCGATCAAAATCCATTTCTTCATGATCAGACTCAGGTCACTATTCCTTTAAGCTTCCTTTCTTTTCTTCGATCCTACAAAACATCAAAATGCAATCTTATCACATCATGTATTAAGAATCTACAAATAGGAACGTAATAGAGTTAGATAGTGAATTTTACCTGAAGCAGAGTCATACATCTTGACTCTCCCATCTTTGCGATCCTTCAGGTAGATAAGGCAGCTTCGCATCCAATGCCCCTTCTCTTGGCAGTAGAAACGAACGGACACTTTCGGAATAGTACATGGGACAATCTCAGATTCAGCCTTTCTCTTTACCATCTGCTCAAACAGTTTGACCTTGGCATATCCCTTTCCATTGGGGAGAGAAGACTTTTCTAGACTTCCAATGTTGCCATCGTCGATATCCATGGAAGTTTAGGAAGTTGACTTACTAGTCAAATTTGCTTTACCAGTACCCCAAATCATTCCTGATTCAGCAGCAATAAGCAAATAGGTAAGATTTAATGAACTCACTATATGATTTAGGAAGTGAATGAAGAACCAAGTCAACAGTCAACTTCCTTGAGACTTCGACACCCAACATTCCCAACTTGTCAATATGCAACTTCATGTCCAAGAAGTGAGCACATACAGACTTTCCATCTTCGTGTTTGCTTGCCAATAGGGGTTGAGTGACCTTGAACTTTTCAAGTCGATGAAGACGTGGGTTAGGGAGAATTATTGGAGGAAGGGGAGGAAGTGAAGCATGATCTCCATTTCCTAGATCCAATCATGGATCATCATCTTCGTGTGGAAAGCTTTTTCCAAACGGTTCGGGAAAACCATAGTTGTTAGATTTTGATATCTATAAAATGGGAGAAATTCAGGTTAGTTGATTCAATCCTTAATATAACACCTAAATGAAATATTAAAGCTAGCACCCAACACAATATTCTACAACTCGAAAGAGGGATACCGTAATCCAACTGTAGAATATTTGACGGTAGGTAAATGATGATTTACCAATTTCCACCATGAAAAACGAAAATGAAGGTTTAGGTTTTAAATGAATTGAAACTCCTAGATCTTTTAAGATTCATTGAAATTTTCAATGGCATTTTTAATCTCGATTATGCCCTTCAAGTTTGTGACTGGGATGCCGAGGATCTCAAACAAGGTGTGAATAACTATGCAAATTAGCTTGGTACTCTCGAAGACGTATATCACCTAATCAATGTGTCAGTTAACCACACAATCTCCATTTATCTATGATAATCTACGAGCTACCCATTCCCATCCTTCATTGGTCCCATTTAGTGTGTCGGTTAACCACACATGCTCCACTAACAACCAACAAGGTGCAATGTGCAATTGCATGGATTAGCACCAAATTCACAATTTTCCTAAAGTAACTAAAATTTGGGAATTTATAAAGGTGTTTAGTTACTTCATATTTCATTATACTTATAATGGAAGCTTGTGTACAATCCTACCCGTCCGGCTAACGACCCTCCACTAGTCAAGGGTGCGGTGGGCAAGAGTGGATACCCAATGGCGGTCATTTTATAGGCCGCTTCCTTAAACAGCCCTTATAGACCAGCTTCGTGAATAAGGCCTACTAACGGTAAGACTGACATTTACTTATACATATATAATATTAAACTTTTAATTCTATATATTATAAGGGTGTATTTTAAACATTTCAAAATACTAGGGTTTTAATCAAATTTAAAATTTTGAAAATTAATACCTTTTAATTTTAAAATCTTAAATATCAAAACTTTGATTTAATAATTATCCAAAATTAAAACATTAATCTAAATTATTAAATACTGAAGGATTATCCATTAAATTAAACAATTAATTTAACCTAATCCCTTTAACCCCTAAAATTCAAAAATTTGGGATGGGATAATTCAAAAATCTTTAATTATCTATTTAAAAAATTAAAGGGATAATTACAAAAGATGGCATTATCCTAATCCCTAAAATCTTGGAATCTTATATTGAGGAATAAGGCATTTTCAAAAACCCTAGGGTTAGACAATCCTAATTTCCAAATCTTGATGCCAAAGGAAAGGGTTCATGAAACCCCAACAAATTTCGAAAACTAGGGTTTTGAAACCCTAATTTCGAAAATCCAAGCCCTGGGGTTTATTTACCATAAACCCTAATTAGTCAAATTCATACCTTTGTATCAAATCTCATTGAAAACAACAACCAAATGCTCTGATACAACTTTTGGGTTTTATACAAACAATCCTATGTGTGCATGTAACCCTAATTTGGATCTATGTTTTCACTATTAGACATAAAACAAATGAACACAAATGGAAACCCTAGCATGCATCTAATATTTCGAAAATCACAAACAAAATATTACAATACATACCTTTGTTGTTATATAGTAATAACAACTATGTGACAACCCGAAATTTTCATTCGGTCAAACCCTAGAAGTCAATCACTTCTTATTATAAGTTAATGTCATTATTGCTTATTTTAACAAATTTGGAGTTCGTTTGATTATTTTAATATTATTCTTTAAACGAACGGGTGTAAGAAAGTGTCGTCCCGGGTTTTGAAATTTAAAAACCGCAAACACCGCGCGTCTTAGAAGTTTCCGGCCAAACTATTTCGTTTGGGTAGAAAAATCATCCCAAAATCCGTAAACTCATGCTTATCCATGAGTTTACTCCCTAAGTCTAGTCGATATGAGTTTACTCCCCATTCATCCAAAAGAGTAAACTCCCAAAAGAGTAAACTCAAGAAAACCTCTCAAGTAGCAAACTAGAAACAATTCAAGATCTTCCAAGTTGTAAGTGTTCTATCCATTTCAAGTTAATTAAACACTTAATTTAGTGTTTGTGCATCTATTCATCCATTCACTTTTGTGTTTTTGATCAGATTTCCAAAAACACCAAGAACACACACTAAGTGTTCTTGGAGTTTTAGCATATTTCAAGCTTCCTTATAGTAAGTACTTCACTCCTTGAGTCTTATTGAGTTAGTATTACAAGTTAGCATCAAGAAAATATGCCAAGAACACAAGGAACAAGGTGTTCACGGTCCAAGAAGGTTCTTGGGCCGTAAACACCATATTAGGCACCAAAGTGTGCCTAAGTCACAAATATAAGCCCTAGTTGGATGTTTAAGCCTTCCTTAACATGTTTGAACCTTCCCTTGATGAGTATAAACCAAGAAAAACACCAAATAATGCCATGATCATGTGTTTACGGTTTGGGAGCTCCCAAAACCATAAACACCCTTTAGTGTGTTTATTTGGGCCATATTCCTTCCTTAGGCCTAAAATCTAACATAGACAATTACCTTGGTGAGTTAGGGACTTGAAAACATAACAATACCAATTTCCATATGGGTTTAAGGTAGTAAACCCAAAGAGAAATGACCATAAGTCCGTAAACACATAACAAGGGGTGTTTTGTTGCCCTAGTCCTTTCCAAAGTCCAAACCACCAAGTAGAAATGCCTCAAAGGACTTGCAAATCCTCAAAACAACATATGGTAAAAAGAAGAGGAGTTTACGACCGTAAACTCATTAGGTCAAGGTCATGAAAACCGTAAACTCCAAGGGAGTTTACCCTTGAGCCCCAAACACAATGGCAAGGTCCTTTAGCACTTAGATGAAATCCTTATGGCTTGTAGCACTTATATAAGGTGTTTTACATGCCATAGGATGTCTTAACTTTGTCAATTAGTGGTTTAAAGTCTAATTGGATACATATATGTGTGATTATATGTTAACTAGGATCATTGAGTGTGAACAAGTCTTCACTTGTCACCTAGCAATCCTACATCATTCAGTTCATCCAAACCACCATCTACAGGTGAGTTCATACCCCTTAATCAATGTTTAAATGATTTTAAATGCTTTAATGGGGGGGGGGGATACATGTAGAAAAAAGCATGTTATCAAATCTTTCATATGTATTTATAACTGTGTTTTCATCCAGTAGATTTCACATACTTCAAAATGTGATGCACGAAATGGTTTTCTATCTTAAAAATACTTTGCTACCAAATATATTACTTTTGAAATGTTTATTAAAATGACATCAAGTCATTGTTAATTATTGTTCAAAACTCTTAGATGTTTTACAAAACCATTTTTAACCTACTTGAACAACCAATTACCTTCCAGTTAACTATTATAGGGATAGTTAGAAGATACATAACATTATTCCTATTACAAGGAATTACATCAGAGTCAATTCATTCATGAGTCTATACAATACATTACATGAGTACCTTACATGAATACATTACATGAGTACCTTACATGAAAACATTACATGAGTACCTTACATGAATACATTACATGAGTACCTTTATGTAGATACATTTTCTTGTATACATTTACATGGATACATGTACCTCGATTCATTAGGATGATTTATTAGTACATTATGTGTAAATTATCCTACCTATCCCAGTTCAACGGGATATCTAGACGGGACTAACCATTCCGAAGCCCAGCTGTTAGCACCAGTGGTTGATGAACATCTACGGATGCCTACGGTTAATTTCTTATATTAGAATACTTTTACGGGACTAACCCTTCCTCGAGCCTACTGTTCGCTACAGAGGTTGATGAACATCTACGGATGCCTACGGTTAATACTTATATTAGGAAATCGATTACGGGACTAACCCTTCCTCCCACCTGCTGTAGCTACAGAGGACAATTGAACAATCTATGGATGTTCAAAGGTTATACATTTTGCTAATCGCGATGTCGTGTTAATCCTAGTACCAAAGGATAAGAATTACATTAGTACATTTTTCTATTACTTTATTTTGTGATACATTCACATAAACGAGGAGCTAGACTAAGTACTTTTAGTACTAGTCCAAAGAAAGGAAAGACTATCATTTTACTTACAAAACATTCGGGTCTTGGTAGAAGACTACATTTCATAATAGTATGAAATAAGGGATTTTCTAGGGTTTTTCATTACTTACATCAACTGTTTCATTTAAAGATTTATAGGGCATATATAATAGTTTTCCAAAACAAGACAATGACACTTAAATACTTATGAATTCACCAGCTTTAGGCTGATACTCGCTTTCAAAATAACTTGTATTCTCAGGTCACCAGTAGACAGGTACGATGGCCAGGTTTTGAGAAGAGGGAGCACAGACAAGACTCGTCTTTTATTTTGATTGTATTTTTGGTGTCTTATTACATTGAAAGAACACACATGTATTAAAACTTTACTTTTAATGCAATGGATGATGTTGTTGCTTGTTTACTACTTAACATTGTTTGTGATACTGTACATGACGTCCTCCACCCCGGAACGTTTCCGCCGTTCACGGTTTTGGGGGGTGACAGATTGGTATCAGAGCACTGTTTATAGTGAATATAGTATATCAACCCATAAAAGATATACTAACTATAAATACATTGGGATTAAAACACTCTTTCTAAGAGTTATACTTTTAAGTAATAAAATATTTAAGTAAGTATACGTGCCTGCATTCATACTAAAATCAGTGTCATAATGACAAGAACAAAAGTATTACGATTGTTGAATATCACAAGTAAGCCTGGGGATATATGGCCAGTCTTGGTAATGGCATAGCCTGATCAACTATGCTGGTCCAAGGAGTGATTAGCATATGCCCAAGAATGGTTGTGATGTGGTAACAAGTCTAAAAACTTACCAACACAACCATAAAGTAATACCATAGGGGTATTTAGTCTTACTGTAATTATCTTAGTCAGTTCGTCTATTTTAGCTATTTCTTATATCCCTTTCCTCGCGTAGATTTTAATGGCTGGATTTCACCACGGCGATCCGTACTTTCCAAACCAAGGCAACGTTGGATGGCTAGAGGAAGAACCAGAAGATGATCACCCAATCCCTTTGGATGATCACCATGCTGAGGGTTTTTCCGATAGTTCTGACTCGGAGCCTGAAGTCAACAACCTACCCCCAGCTGCTCAAGACCCAAACCTGAACCCTCGTCCCGCATTTCAAGGACCCACACCTCCGTGGGCCACTAACTTGAATAGATGGAGTCAGGAACAGGGTCAACCCATTCCCTACAACAGAGACAGAAGTTTCTACAACCTCACTGAGGGAGGATCTGCTGACAGGGTCCTACCCATCATGGTTCGTAGGATTTCTAGGAACAAGATACTGGTTCAATCAACTATCAATCGAGTCTTGGAGATTGATGCCAACTCTGGCGTCAACACAGTCCGCATTCGCCAACTAGAGTCTGCTCATGAAAGGACTCTGGTCCACAATGTAGCTCTACGGAGGGAACTTGCTAAAACTCAAGCCGAAGTTAGGGAACTTCGAGCTCAGCAAGTGAGAGCTGACAGGCGTATGAGGGACATGGAACATCTATTGTCGGGATCAAGAACTAATGCTAGCAGTTCTCGTCGCCGATAGAATCTCGACGACTCATCTTTTGGATATAACCTAGTTTATGTAAAAACTTTGGTATAATTTCCTATCTTTGTAAATCTTAGACCTGTTAGGTCTTGATTTATTCATATTTCTGTCAAAATTTTCCTATCTTGGTTGATGTAAGGCCTACTTCTAGGCCATTTTTCCTGAACTTGTTACATCTGTAATCCCCCTGTTATTGACAAATATCTAATCATATGGAAATTATTACCCAAATGCTATCATCTTCATTAAGTTACACTATTCATTATGTTGTTGGACTATAGAGAATTAGTCCATGAGACACATTCATTATTCAGTAATTCTTATCCATGTCATCATCTTTTAATCGTATAGTTAAAGATGCCGCCACGCAGGAATCCCAGACGTAACTCAAACAACGAAACACCGGTACCACCACCTCCACCACCACCTCAACCACCTCCTCCCTTCGATGCCACTATGTTCCAGGCAGCTTTCACAGTAGTAGTTGCAGCTGCTATGTCAACCATCAACGCCCATGTCCCTAGTGGATCGGGAACATGTACACCTCCCTCGAACCATGGCGAAAGCCATGGAAATCCCCGGGAATGCACGTACAAGGACTTCACGAACGCCAAACCTCGTAGCTTCAATGGAACTGGTGGGGTCATGGCGTTAAGGCAATGGATTGAAAAGATGGAATCTGTCTTTGAAATCTGTGCTTGCCAGGAGGGCAACAAGGTCAAGTTCGCAGCTTGTACCTTCTCTGACAGAGCATTAACATGGTGGAACGGCCATGTTAAGTATCTGACTTTAGTGGTGGCATATTCCATCAGCTGGGAACACTTGAAGGACATGCTGATGAGAGAGTACTGTCCTCGAGATGAAGTGCAAAAACTCGAGCAGGAACTATGGGGTCTACAAATGGTTGGATCCGACATATCAACCTACACAAATAGGTTCTATAATCTGGCAATCCTATGCCCTGACATGGTTGCTCTCGAGAGCAAGAAAATAGAGAGATATATCTGGGGACGGTCTCCCCAGATCCAGTCAAGTGTGTTAGCTTCCAAGCCTATCACTTTTGATAGTGCCAAGGAGCTGGCACAATCTCTCATAGATCACAGGAAACCTCAGAACCCAACAATCCCTACACCCAGACCACAAATGGTCAACAACAACAAGAAGGGGTGGAACAAGAGGAAAAGAGGGGCTTCGCAAGAATCCTCCAAGAGACAACAACTTGTGGCAATCAATGCTGCCACGGTAACTCCCGTTGTCCCTGCGAACCCCTTACCAGCAAAAACTTATGCTGGAACTCTCCCGAAGTGCACCAAGTGCAGTTTCCACCACCACGGACCTTGCAGGGAGATGCAGTGCTCTAACTGCAACAGGAAGGGGCATACAGTCCGTTTCTGCAAGACTCCAACAGCTCAGGCCGCCCAGGTTCCTAACGCCGGTATGGGCCAAGCTTGCTATGGTTGTGGCGAAGTGGGCCACTACAAGAGGAACTGCCCTAAAGCGGGGATGGCTGGAGGAGTAAGAAGAGTTATCGCCCTAGGCCACGAGTAATTGGTAGTTGATCCTGTGATAGTTACTGGTACGTTTCTCCTCGATAACTCATATGCTTGCATACTTTTCGACAGTGGAGCAGAGAAAAGTTTCGTAAGTCACAAATTTACACACCTGCTTAAGCAAAAACCATGTGCATTAGATAATTCATTCATGGTAGAAATGGATAACGGGAAAACGGAGAGTACTAACTGCATATACGTAGGTTGTACTTTAACTTTAGATGGCCATACTTTCAAGATAGACCTCATGTCGGTCCCAATTAAATGTTTCGACATTATCATCAGCATGGATTGGTTGAGTCTTCTTCGCGCCGACATCATGTGCTTTGAAAAAGCAGTTCGTCTTAACCTTCCTAACAACGAAACTTTAGTTATCTATGGCGACAAACCTAGTATGAGCCTTCGCATCATTTCGTGCAGTCAAGCCCAGAAGTGCTTGTGAAAGGAATATCATGCATTCCTCGCACACGTCGTCGATACGAGTCAAGAAATGAAAGACATTCAGAACATCCCAGAAGTTCGCGACTTTCCCGACATCTTCCCATAAGAACTTCACAGTTTTCCACCACAACGCCAAGTCGAGTTCAGAATCGACTTAGTGCCAGGAGCTACTCCAGTAGCCAAATCTCCTTATCGTCTGGCACCGGCCGAGATGCAGGAACTTTCCAGTCAGCTTAACGAACTTCTCAAGAAGGGATTCATTAGGCCAAGCTTCTCACCATGGGGAGCACCGATCTTGTTCGTCAAGAAGAAAGATGGATCGTTTCGCATGTGCATCGACTATAGAGAACTCAACAAGTTTACCATTAAAAATCGTTATCCTTTGCCCCGCATTGACGATTTATTTGATCAACTTCAAGGAGCCAACTACTTCTCGAAGATAGATCTACGATCCGGATATCACCAACTACGAGTGTTAGAGGAGGATATTCCCAAGACAGCCTTCTGAACTCGTTATGGACACTACGAGTTTGTGGTGATGCCGTTCAGATTAACTAACGCGCCCGCAGTATTCATGGATCTGATGAATAGGGTGTGTCGTCCTTACTTGGATCAGTTCGTCATTGTTTTCATTGATGACATACTTATCTACTCTCGAAGTAAGGAGGAACATAGTCAACATCTCCGTAGAGTCTTAGAAACATTACGAGAGGAGAAACCTTATGCGAAGTTCTCCAAGTGCGAATTTTGGATCCGACGAGTTGAATTCTTGGGCGATGTTGTTAGCGAAGAGGGAATACACGTGGACCCTTCCAAAATCAAGGCCATCGAGAACTGGTCAGCACCGAAGACACCTACAGAAATTTGTCAATTTCTAGGTCTCGCTGGCTACTATCGCAGGTTCATTCAAAACTTCTCCCGCATAGCGAAACCTCTTACAACACTGACCCAGAAGGGCGTGGCCTTTGACTGGGAAGAGAAACAGGAAAGAGCGTTCCAAATGCTCAAACGAGCCTTGTGCACTGCACCAATACTATCCCTCCCCGAAGGGATAGAAGACTTCGTTGTCTATTGCGATGCATCCAATCAAGGACTCGGATGTGTTCTGATGCAGCGAGGTAAAGTTATAGCCTATGCCTCGAGACAGCTGAAAACACATGAGGTTAACTACACCACCCATGATCTTGAGCTAGGAGCATTCGTATTTGCTCTGAATATCTAGAGACACTACCTATATGGTACAAAAAGCATGATCTTTACTGACCACAAGAGTCTGCAACACATTTTCAACCAGAAGGAGCTCAACATGAGACAACGGCGGTGGGTCGAGCTACTTAGTGATTATGAGTGTGAAATTCGTTATCATCCGGGTAAAGCCAATGTAGTAGCCGACGCCCCGAGTCGGAAAGAATATACCGGTCGTAGAGTCAAATCTTTGACTCTAACCATCCATTCACACTTGTCCATGCAAATTAAGGAGGCTCAGCTCGACGCTTTGAAACCTGAAAACATGGCAGGTGAATCCCTTAGGGGGATGGATAAGAACTTGGAAGTCAAGGGTGGCGGAGCCTTATACCTCATGGATCGGATCTAGACACCAAAACACGGTGCCTTCAGAGACTTGGTCATGACCAAATCTCACAACACTCGTTATTCCATCCACCCGGGTTCAGATAAGATGTATCTGGATCTTAAAAAGTTATACTGGTGGCCTAACATGAAAGCAGATATTGCTACCTTCGTAAGTAAGTGCCTTACTTGCGCAAAGGTGAAGGTCGAATACCAGAAACCCTTCGGTCTCCTACAGCAACCGAAGATACCAGAATGGAAGTGGGAGCGGATCACTATGGACTTCATAACCAAGTTGCCCAAGACGACGGGTGGACTTGATTCCATATGGATCATCGTCGATAGACTGACCAAGTCTGCACATTTCTTGCCAATCAAAGAAACAGACAAGATGGAGAAACTTACACGAACATACATTAGGGAGATTGTAAGACTGCACGGTGTTCCCTTATCTATTATCTCGGACAGAGATAGTAGATTCACTTCGAGGTTCTGGCATTCGTTACAAAGTTTCCTAGGAACTAGGCTGGACATGAGTACAACCTACCATCCACAGACCGACGGAAAAAGTGAGAGAACTATCCAAACCTTGGAAGACATGTTGCGAGCCTATATGATAGACTTTGGGAAAGCTTGGGATACCCACTTACCCCTTGTCGAATTTTCCTACAACAACAGTTATCACGCGAGCATAAAGGCAGCACCATTCGAGGCCCTCTATGGCCGAAAGTGCAGATCCCCTCTGTGCTGGGCTGAGGTGGGTGATACCCAGTTAGCTAAGGGATGAGTTCCCGAAAGCACTCTCACGGGTCCGAAAATCATTTAGGAAACGATAGAGAAGATCGTTCAAATTCGAGAACGATTGAAAGCCTCTAGAGACCGACAGAAAAGCTACGCTGACAAGCGAAAGAAACCGTTGGAATTCCAGGTGGGCGACCGAGTTCTACTGAAGGTCTCACCCTGCAAGGGCTTGATACACTTCGGAAAGCGTGGGAAGCTCAATCCACGATACATTGGGCCTTTCAAAATTCTCGCAAGAATCAGCCCTGTAGCTTACAAACTCAATCTAGAACGTGAACTTAGTAACGTACATTCTACCTTCCACGTGTCGAACTTGAAAAAGTGTATTTCCGACGAGACTCTTGTTATTCCACTCAATGAGATCAAGATCAACGAGAGCCTCAACTTCGTGGAGGAACCAGTAGAGATCATGGACCGAGAGGTCAAGCAAACGAAACAAAGCCGTATCCCAATAGTGAAGGTTCGCTGGAACGCAAAACGGGGACCTAAATTCACTTGGGAGCGAGAGGATCAAATGAAACAGAAATATCCTCATCTTTTTCCTTAGTTACCTGTAAATACTTTATTCGCTTAGACTTTAATTTCGGGACGAAATTCCTTTTAACGGGGGGATGATGTGACAACCCGGAATTTTCATTCGGTCAAACCCTAGAAGTTAATCACTTCTTATTATAAGTTAATGTCATTATTGCTTATTTTAACAAAGTTGGAGTTCGTTTGATTATTTTAATATTATTCTTTAAACGAACGGGTGCAAGAAAGTGTCGTCCTGGGTTTTGAAATTTAAAAACCGCAAACACCGCGCGTCTTACAAGTTCCCGGCCAAACTATTTCATTTGGGTCGAAAAATCATCCCAAAATTCGTAAACTCATGCTTATCCATGAGTTTACTCCCTAATTCTAGTCAATATGAGTTTACTCCCCATTCATCCAAAAAAACTCCCAAAAGAGTAAACTCAAGAAAACCTCTCAAGTAGCAAACTAGAAACAATTCAAGATCTTCCAAGTTGTAAGTGTTCTATCCATTTCAAGTTAATTAAACACTTAATTTAGTGTTTGTGCATCTATTCATCCATTCACTTTTGTGTTTTTGATCAGATTTCCAAAAACACCAAGAACACACACTAAGTGTTCTTGGAGTTTTAGCATATTTCAAGCTTCCTAATAGTAAGTACTTCACTCCTTGAGTCTTATTGAGTTAGTATTACAAGTTAGCATCAAGAAAATATGCCAAGAACACAAGGAACAAGGTGTTCACGGTCCAAGAAGGTTCTTGGGCCGTAAACACCATATTAGGCACCAAAGTGTGCCTAAGTCACAAATCTAAGCCCTAGTTGGATGTTTAAGCCTTCCTTAACATGTTTGAACCTTCCCTTGATGAGTATAAACCAAGAAAAACACCAAATAATGCCATGATCATGTGTTTACGGTTTGGGGAGCTCCCAAAACCGTAAACACCCTTTAGTGTGTTTATTTGGGCCATATTCCTTCCTTAGGCCTAAAGTCTAACATAGACAATTACCTTGGTGAGTTATGGACTTGAAAACATAACAATACCAATTTCCATATGGGTTTAAGGTAGTAAACCTAAAGAGAAATGACCATAAGGCCATAAACACCTAACAAGGGGTGTTTTGTTGCCCTAGTCCTTTCCAAAGTCCAAACCACCAAGTAGAAATGCCTCAAAGGACTTGCAAATCCTCAAAACAACATATGGTAAAAAGAAGAGGAGTTTACGACCGTAAACTCATTAGGTTGATACCATGTTAACTTAGTTTGATCAAACTTAGTTTGATACCATGTTAACTTTCGCCATGAAAAGAGCTTGAAAGTGAAAAGATAAGGCAGTCATCTTCCATTTATTCAAAATGAATATATAGAAGATACATATATACACGGGAACAAAGAAAAAGCATAAATAACATCAATAACTAACATTCTAACAAATTTAATTTGAATGAAAAGATGAAAATGCCCTTAGGCTTAGCTAACTGAATTAACGGATATTACCAGCATAAAACACTATAACATTAGATGATCTGACAAGAGAAGAAAAAACAAAAATAGACAAATCACTTTGTTATACCTCACGAAAAAAAATACAAACACAGAGATAAAGTTAAATATGCTTCTGATATGAAAGCATGAGATAGTTGGCGACTATTCTAAAAATTATCGCTAAGGTTGTTGCAAAACTCTTTTCCTACATGAACTTCAAGAATGTTGTAATCACTTAACAACATCATTGATGTCAAAGAGGTTGTGTCAATTTGATGATGTTGGAAATAAAGTATTAAATTGTGATGAAGATTAGCTTTATTCATTTATGGTCTCTTTCATATGATAGAGTAGAATGGTAAAGGAATATAATGGACTAAGTAACTGAATAGAAGTGGTGATGGAAATTTTGTTTTGTAGGTAAGAAAAGACAGATCAATTGGAATGAATATTATTGGTAATGACAAAAATAATGCAACACCCGCAGATTCAGACTAGTCAATTTAGAGATAATAAATGTTAAAAATTACTTTTTGATAGAAGATTATTTAGGAAAATTAATCTTAACAAAAGATATAGTATATGTAACAAGGATTTCGAACATATAAGGAACGCTAAAATCTGACTTATAACGAAAAAGTTATTATCCGCTGGAGTTTTGCGATTAAACCGACATAACTCTACGTAACATAAAAAAGTAAATTTTTGATAAAATACTTTTTAGCCTTAATGATCTAAATGAAAGTAGTAGTAGCCGTCAAACCGAGAGCATACATATAAATAACGTCTAAATCTGGATTCGTTAGAGGAAGTTGTGATTTTTCTAAGATTCAACGTAACGGTATAGACCTTAGAAATTGATTTTAGATTGGTCGATTTTTAGTTGAAACAATCTAAACAATAATTGAATATCTTGTTAATAGGAGTTCAATGATATAAAGACAGTCAAAAACGGATGTCGGATGACAAAGTTATGAATTTTTAACGAACTTTAACAGTCTAAGCCTGTTAAAATATAACTTTAAAATAAATTCAAAATTAGCCAACAAAGTCTAAATGAAAGTTGTAGATTTCATCGATAGTTATGTGTGGATACAAAGAACGTCAAAATAGAGCTCGTATGCGAAAGTTCTGAATTTTACAAGATAATTATTTTTTGGATTAACAAGAGTGTGACACATGTCGTGATCTGGTGAACCCCCTTCCTCCCCATGGCTTGCATTCAGATGGCGACATGTGGCACATTATGCCGAGCGTACTGCTTATGTATGCCCAGCGTACACAGTACACACAATGTAAGTTGAGTATGCCCAACGTACTGCTCCCTGGGCAGCCTATAAATAAAACCCGAATTTCACTCTTTACTTCACACATTTTCATTCCAATCTCTCCTAAACCCTCCTAAGGTACCTAGGCCTTGTTCTAGTACTTCCAAAGGGTTATTAGCGATGCTCCGAAGCATTAGAAATCCCCGAGAAATAGAGCTTTCGATTTAGATGTTCTGCTCACGCAAAGTGTGATTTTTCACTAAACCACCTGTAAGCTGAGTTATGCTTATCGTACTTTTAGTATAACTTGAGTTTAAGTTCATTATCATTATTATGAACCTACAAACAACATTTATTTAGTGATTCCAAGTTGTTATACTGAGTGATCTACTTACAGGGATGCTGACAAGGTTGTGATTTAGTGAGGTGTTTAAAGTAGGCTTTCCAAACAGTCTACTCTGTATACCAAACGAACCCTACCTCCGATATGATTTTACTCGGTTGTCTGTTATCAACTATATATTAGTATACTTTAAATTAATGATGAATCTAGACTAATTAGTCACAAAGAGATATTAGACTAAGACTTAGTAATAATGATACTAGGTTGCGTCAAAGGAAAAGATGGTTACTAGAAGCAAAGTGCTTTCCGAGTTATGAGACAAAACGTTAACAAGTGAGTGCATAGCTAGTTTCATCTTTCATATAGATATGAAGTATTTAATATAATAACATGTTATACATGCCTATTATTTTTGTTTCTAATATATATGCTAGACGAATGATATATACATGTTTTACTTGATTTAAACTGCATATGTATTTTTAAACCTACAAATATATTGGGTAAAGATGGGTAGATGAAAGATGATATAGATGATGAGAGATGAAAGTTATGGGTTGTGAGCATTCTAACACCCCTAAGTGTACATGAAACCCTAGAAAACCTTGGATCTATGTTTGTCTAAAATACATGCAAAATATGATTTCCAAGGTTCATAATCCTATCTAGCATACATGGGGAACTTTTAATCTAAAAGATGGCTAGAATTACATACCTTGTAGTTGATTTGATTCCTAGAAAACCTTCATAGCCTAGCACCCCAAGTGTGATGCCTCAAATTCTTCACACAACACCAAATGCTTTGGAGTAACTTTAGAGTATGTATAACACTTTTATAAATCGACTTACCCTCTCTAGTTCTTAGTGTGTAGCCGCTTTTGGTGAGTATTGTGTCCTTTATATAGTGTGCCACATCTATGGTTACACCATGTAAACCCTAATGTGACATGACTCTTTATTTCCATGACCCATGGGTTTGTAACTCCCATGGAGCATCCATGAAGCATCCTATGGGTTTAACCCAACTTGATAATCCATGGAGCCTTTTATCCCACTATACAAGTTATGGATAATTTACATAATCAACCCATATATTTAATTAGTCATCTTTTGATCACTTAATTAATTACAAATTAATTCTTGATCAATACTAATTAAATAATACTATTAATATATTAAAACTTATAATATATTAATAAACCACAAGTGTTATTTCTCTCATTTAGTCTATCCAAATGCATGATGCCATGCAACCCAAATGGACCATGTCGGGTCAGGTCAAGTACATACCAATTATAGTTATGGACTTAGACACCTTATCCAACAGTCTCCCACTTGGATAAGTCTAATAACTATATCTGTAAGTATGACTTCAGGAACCGATCAGCAATCGTAGCTCTTTCAAGGTCTCTCGGAACTGAGAAGATGATGATACGCCATTTAAGATAAGTGATCATATAATCCTCTGTTCTAGATATCAGCCGGACAAATACATGGAACAATGTCTTACTTATTGTCCAGCAGTTTGTTTCCCGATTTTCCGATTTGTTTGACATAGAACTAAATTGAACACATCAATTCGGTTCTGACGGGGCCCGGTACATAGGTCAAAACAAAATCATTGAGGGGCCCAGATATCGCTTCTAATCCAAGAAGGAACAGATAAAATTCGACTCATATGCTTGTTCTACTACTTGTTGAATCACACACAAAAGTATGTTTTATAACATCGAGTTACCAATGTGGTTTCGTACGATCAATGCATAACCAACTCATATCCAACAAGTCATATCTCTAGGTTTGAAGACTTATATGATATTATCGTCTCACAATCACTCGAGATAAATTCCATGAAGTGATACCAGTGAGCGTGGGTTGATTCCAATGCTCATAACTTATGAGCACTCATGAGTGTTGTAGCCCTGTCCAACATCTTAGACCTCTGCAACCAACCCATGTCAGTCTTGATTCATACCTACTTCCAACATATGACTGACTGTGGAGAATTCGATTAATATGATATACAAAACATAATTATTCTGGAAGTCAAAACATGCAAAAGAAATATAGTAAACGATTGACAAAAGATAGCAACACTTTACTCATAAATAAACACAACTTTTATTCACCATCAAATGTCAATTACACTTTACAAATTTCAAATATATCTAACTACTAAAACTAATATCATCCTTCAGCCCTATGCTCCGAGCATGCGGGAGATGCTTAACCTGACTCAGTCCCTTCGTGAGGGGATCTACTGGGTTCTCATCTGATGATACCCTCTTTGCCACGAGGAGTCCTTCTTCTATTCGATGTCTGATGAAATGGTATTTTCTGTCGATGTGTCTGGATCTCCCGTGATCCCTTGGTTCCTTGGCTAAGGCAACTACACTTTCACTGTCACAGAAAATTTCCATTAGCTCCTTTATAGCTAGTACAACTCCAAGGTCTCCAATGAAGTTCTTCATCCATATCGCCTCCTTTGCTGCCTCGCTTGCTGCTATATACTTTGATTTGCAAGTTGAATCAGCCACTGTCTCTTGCTTGGAACTCTTCCAAGTAATTGCTCCTCCGTTTAAGGTAAAGACCCAGCCTGACTGATAGCGGAAATTATCCCTATCAGTCTGAAAGCTAGCATCACTATACCCTACAACTCTGAAGTCATCACTCCCACCGAGGGTAAGGACCCAGTCCTTAGTCCTCCGTAGGTACTTGAGGATATTCTTTACCGCAGTCCAATGAGCTTTGCCAGGGTTCCCCTGATATCTGCTAACCATGCTCAAAGCAAAGGCTATATCAGGTCGAGTGCAGGTCATAGCATACATGATCGAACCTACTGCAGAAGCATAAAGTACTCGATTCATTTCTGCTATCTCAGCCTCAGTACTCGGGCTCTGAGTTTTACTTAGTCTGGCGTTACTCTGGATGGGTAACTCTCTTTTCTTGGAGTCCTACATGCTGAACCTCTTCAGCACCTTGTCCAAGTAGGTACTCTGACTAAGTCCAATTAGTCTTTTACTCCGGTCTCTCAGAATCCTTATCCCTAGGAAATAGGCAGCTTCTCCTAGGTCTTTCATAGAGAAACACTTCCCAAGCCAGGACTTCACTTCCTGTAGAGTTGGGATGTCATTTCCTATGAGTAGTATGTCATCCACATATAGTACCAAAAAGCTGACTATACTCCCACTAACCTTGACATAGACACAAGATTCATCTTCACTCCTTGAAAAGCCAAACTCTTTGACTTTCTCATCAAAGCAAAGATTCCATCTGCGAGGTGCCTATTTCAATCCATAAATGTATTTCTCGAGCTTACACACTCTATTAGGGTATTCTATACTGACAAAACCCTCTGGCTAACTTATGTAAACATCTTCAGCCAAACTTCCATTAAGGAAGGCAGTTTTGACATCCATTTGCCATATTTCATAGTCATGAAATACAACGATGGCTAACAGATCCCTAATGGACTTAATCTTTGCTACTGGTCAAAAGGTCTCATCATAATCAACTCCCGGAGTTTGAGAAAATCCCTTCGCAACCAGTCGTGCCTTATATGTGTGTATATTACCATCCATGTCGGTCTTCTTCTTGAAGATCCATTTGCACCCAACTGTCTTACGACCTAATACATTGTCAACCAAGTTCCAAACTTGATTGTCATACATAGACTGTATCTCGTTGTCCATTGCCTCTTTCCATTTAGCAGACTCGGGGCCTGCCATGGCGTCCGCGTAACTGTTAGGTTCATCCAGACATACCAATTTCTCATCACTGATAAGTGTCTCACCTTTCGCGGTAATATGGAAACCATAATAATGCTCAGGTGCATGCCTAACCCTTGTGGAACGCCTCAGAGGTACAAACTTGTCAATTGGCTCAACATGAGTTTCCTCCTCAGGTTGAGTGCTAGGGTTTGAAGCTCCTTCACCACTTGACTCTTGAATTTCTTCAAGGTCAATTTGCCTCCCACTGTTTCCTTGGCTTATGAACTCTCTCTCTCTCTCTCTCTCTCTCTCTCTCTCTCTTTCTCTCTCTCTCTCTCTCTCTCAAGACACCCCTCCTTGCTACAAAGACCACATTGTCACTAGGTCTGTAGAAGAGGTAACCAAAGGATTTTTGTGGGTAGCCGATAAAAATACACCTCTCACTTCGAGGTTCGAGCTTATCACGAGTCTCGCGTTTCATAAAAGCCTCGCAACCCCAAATCTTGATGTGGTCTAGTTTAGGAACTTTACCAGTCCACATCTCATGAGGAGTTTTGGAAACTTTCTTTGTAGGGACCAAATTAAGGATATGGGCGGCAATCTCTAAGGCATACCCCCAAAATGAGATTGGTAGCGAAGCTCGAATCATCATGGAACGAACCATATCCAACAAGGTTCGATTGCACCTCTCAGCCACACCATTCAACTATGGTGTCCTGGGAGGTGTCAATTGTGAGATAATCCCACATTCCTTAAGATAGTCGAGGAAATCTGTACTAAGATACTCACCACCACGATCGGATCGAAGCATCTTAATGTTCCTGCCCAATTGATTCTCGACTTCCTGCTTAAACTCTTTAAACCTTTCAAATGTCTCTAACTTATGCTTGATTAAATATATATATCCATATCTACTATAATCATCAATAAAAGTCAGATAATAACGATTAGCATCCCTTGTGGCATATTTGAAGGGTCTACACATATCCGTGTGTACCAGATCCAACAAACCTTCACCCCTAGAACAAGAACCAGTGAAGGGTGACTTTGTCATTTTTCCAAGTAAGCATGACTCACAATTGTGACAACCGTCAATTTCCGGTCAAGTAAAAGTCAAATAAAGTCAACAAGTCAAACCGGTCAACTCAACTAACCTTTGTATACTAGGGTTTATGTTATGTAATTACTGTACAACTCGTCATTCTAATAGGAAATCATCAATTGAAATGTTCATGTATCTAAATTTCCTTAACCTAAAATTGTGGTAAGTAATGAACCAAACCGATTAAACAATGTTGCATACCCATCGAGAGTGTGTAGGGCCCTTAAACATGGCTTAACGGGGTTTACGGACCTTGCGTTGCAAAGCCGGACAATCACAAATGTCATACGTGAAACCTCTCTCAATCGTTTTCACTTTATCTCTCTCTATTTAGAATCTCTCTCAAATCTCTCCCAAATCTCTCTAAGTATGTGAAATCTCTCCCAAATCTCTCTAAGTATGGGAAATCTCTCCGAGTATGTGAAATCTCTCCTAAATCTCTCTAAGTATGATAAATCTCTCCAAGTATGTGAAATCTCTCCCAAATCTCTCTAAGTATGAGAAATCTCTCCAAGTATGTGAAATCTCTCCCAAATCTCTCTAAGTATGAGAAATCTCTCCAAGTATTTGAAATCTCTCCCAAATCTCTCTCAAAAGTTCCTTTAACTTTTTATAGTCTTTCGGGTCATCCCGACCCTTAACCGTGTCAAAAACCGCTTAAAACGGGGTAAAAACGGGTAAAATAGCCTCAAGTACCCGAAACCCACTCTCTAGGGGCGAACCCTCTTAGAACCGAAGGTCCCTATAGGGACCGAACCTGCTAAGAACCAAAGCTGGAAGAGCCGAACCCGAACCTCGCATAGGACCGAACCCGGAGGTCCTCTCGGACCGAACCCTCCTTTCGCCTTCGCCTCATCTCGCCTTCGGACCATTTCGCTTCATGCACCTTCGGTCCTATCCTCACAACCGAGCTTTGGTCCCACCCTCTAAAGGAGCGAACCCTCGCACTCTCGGTCCCTCATGCGAGAGGCCTCGCACAAAAGCCTTTTCTTCCCAGTTTTCGACTAGTTTTGCATTTTAGGCCCGTTTTTAATTATTTTAACGCGGGATTTTCAGCCAAAACTTTATTTTAACATATAAGGCCCCATGTTTATTAATTAATCATGTTTTTAGGGATAATTTTTATCCAAGAAGATTGGGTGAAGTACAAGAGGTGGAGTGTTGACTTTTCTTTAGTTTATGACACAAGCAACCACCTATACCCACTCCATAACTAACCCACACCCCTCCCCACCATCCCTAGTCACTTCATATTCCTTTCTCATTATTTCCAGCCATTTCCCACGTTCTTATGGCTAGAACATCCACCCTCTCTCCTCACACTTCATTCATTCTCTCATTTCCCACCAAGAATCACACTCCAAACTCTCTCATCTTTCTCTCTCTATTTCGAGAAGTTCAAGGCATACTCCAAGGCTTTTCTCCTTCATTTAGTAAGTATCATCATATTTCTTATGATTATTACACTTCCTTCTACTCCAATCATGGATTGCTTACACAAATCCCATCATTTTGGTGTTAGATTCTTGAATCTTCAAGGCCACCTTCTAAGTGTTCTTGAGTGGAACACTTCTCTTCTTCGACATTCATCCACCTGAAATCACTCAAGGTGAGTTCATACCCCTATCTTTTCATGTTTTCTTAAGTTTTAAGGGGGGGGATACAAGTTAAAACACCAAGAACACAACTAAACTTTTCCAACAGCTTTCATCAAGAAAGTTTAACTCCATTCACGGACTGTTTTGGTCAACTTAAACATTTTAGTTTTCAAAACTTTACTAGGTGCAAATATTTCAAGTTCTTGGCTTTAAAATGACTACTTGAAAATCTCCATATGATTTTTCTACAATTTATGGTGATTTTTACAAAACTGCCTATCATTTCAAGAACGAATCTGGACCAGTCTGTAATTATGGACTTTTTCACACAAGTTGGAGGTCACTAAAAATCATAATAAAATTTATGAATAAACTAGACTCATTTTCCAAACTCCTAGAATTTATGGATTTTGATTTGGACCTTTAATGATTTTTCTATGAATTTTCTAAAAACATAATAAAAATGGTAATACTAGAAAAATGTTTTCAATTTCATTTACGCCTTGTAACTTGTTGAGCAAGGTGTGTACCTTCATGTGAAGATATGTTATTACCATATATGTCATTTTGTCTTGTTATATAGACATACATCAGTTAATAAATGGATATTTGCTATATTAAGCATGGTAAATGATAAATTGATATAAACAAATTTATATCCATTACGTACAAAAATTTGGTAAGCTGTGACAAATATAGTTTATGAATACTACAACTACCCTTATTTTGATAAACTATAAGAGGTATAGTTTATGATGCATTTACATAATAAACACATTACTAAAAGTATTACATGTATAAAAAGGGGTTATTACCACTACGAATTGATGGGTTTAGGTCATAAGACATCCTATGTGCTCATACAAACCCTAAAGCTTGGATCTAGGTTTCTCTATTGTACATACTTTGAATCCAAGACTATGAACCCTAATTCTAGCATATGGAAATCAGAATTCACATGTAATTAGGTTTAAGAACATACCTTGATTGTTATATAGCAATAACAATCCAATTCCTCCTTGAATTGACCTTGGAAAGCTGAGAGTCACAAGTGTCACTCCTCTAATGGCTTACAAACACCATAAGCAAGTGGAGAAGGTATAAAGAGAGAGGAGGGAGGTAGGAATTCGTCCTTAGGACCTCTTGGGAAGGGTTACACGAATTCATGACCCTAGGGGTGTTTATATAGGTGTAGAGATAGGGTTTCAGTCATTATCCTTATCTAGTTGCTTATCCACCAAGCAACCAATAAGATAATCCTTGAATCCTTATCATACTCGAATTCTAAGGCTCTTTATCCTTAAATTCGTCCAACCTATCAATAAGATAACCCTTACCTTATTTTGTAACTATCACATAATTACAAATCAGCCCCTCTAGTTTAATTAATTACACTTGATCACAAAATTAATTCTTAATTAATTATTGACCAATATTAATTAAACAAATATGATTTCTCCTTTAATATATTATTCTTATAACATATTAATAAATCATAATAGCCTCTCTCTCTCTATTTATTTCTCCAATCAAGTTGCTTTGGTGAAGGCAACCCAAAAGGACCATGCACCATCGGGTCAAGTACATACCAAAATAGTTATGGACTTAGACACTAATCCAACACGAATAACTATGATAAACTATAATAAGTATAGATAAGGCTATTACACCCCCCCACAAGTAAGTACGCTAATTATAATCGGTATAATTAGGTTGCATGTACATTACAAACAATAGGATAAACTATAATAGGTATAGTTTATGTTTCGTCTACACTACAACTTATTACAAGAAGGGATTTCACCATCACCATCACTTTTGATAAGCTATAATATTCATAGCTCATGTTCACTACCACTATCACTATTTGATGAACTGTGATATGTATAGTTTATGTTCACCATCACCATCACATTTGATAAACTATAATATGTTTAGTTCATGTTTACTACCACTATCTCTATTTGATGAACTGTGATATGTATAGTTTATGTTCACCATCACCATCACATTTGATAAACTATAATATGCATAGTTCGTGTTCACTACCACTATCGCTATTCGGTGAACTATGATATGTATAGTTTATGTTCACAGCCACTACTACTATTTCATACACTACACTAGGAATTGGTTTCGGTCTTTGGTTTTAAGACTACATTCTATCTAGAATTGTTAGTTTTCAGCTATAATTTCTAAGTGTATATACTAGAGTTATATAGAATTTAGTCGTGATCGACTTAGAATTGGTGGGTCCGCTTTATTTCCTGTTCCTTGTTCGGTTGTAGGCCTAGGGCAGACCCATTACATTCGACGGAATTTCTAGGATGCACAATTTCATAACACGGAAACTTGCAACTCACTTTTCAAGGAAAATATTGGATTTTTGGAATCCCTTTACCGCTTTTACAAGGAACCAGTTTATTTTCGATTAAAACTCTTATGAACTCACCAACCTTTGTGTTGAAACTTTTTCAAACAACTTGTATTCTCAGGAAATCATTAAACAGGTAATCAATTGCTTTCGAGGACGGGACGCTAAGGCATTAAATTCAAAACTTATTTTTTCATTATAATGTAATTGATTTTGAAACATGTAAACTTACTCTATGATGTAACTCTTTCAATTATATTGATGATGGTTGTGTTTGCTTTCTTCACTATTATACTCGTTGTTATGATACTGTACATGAAGTCATCCACCCCCGAACGTTTCCGCCGTCTGGTTTGGGGGTGTGACAACAACTATCATCTGACTTTAGGTCAAATGACTCCAAGACTCCATCCTTTTGGAGTTGGCCTATGTATTTCTTTCTCATATGTCCAAGTCGACAATGCCATAATGATGCTTTATCCAAGTTATTATTATTCGAAGAATCAATACACAAGACATTATTTCCTAGATTATCTACAACAGATACAGTTTCATACACACCATCACAAGGTAATGCTTTAAAATAAAGAACATTATTAATGAAAGCATTTATTCCACCAATTTCATTATCAAAAGAAAAGGTAAACCCTTGTTTGTACAAAGCATAAAAGGAAACAATATTTCTTGTCATTTCTGGTGAATAACAACATTTATTCAAATCTAAAGTAAACCCACTACTTAGCAACAAAGAATAAACTCCAATATTGGTGACAGGTGAAGTTTTCCTATTCCCCATGATCAAGTTTATCTTTCCATGCTCCACATTCTCACTTCTTCTTAGTCCTTGCAAATCAGAACATATATGAATACCACAACCGGTATCAAGGACCCAAGAGTTAGAATAGGACGAGTTATTAGATAGAATAGTGTAAATACCTGCATGGTCGGGTTTAACTTTCCCATCCTTCACATCTTGCTAGTACTTTGGTCAGTTCCGCTTCCAATGCGGCTTTTCATGGCAATAGAAGCATTCAGCCTCTTTTGGGTCAGAAAAAGGAGTGACGAAACCTTTCTTGGTTCCACTTGAAGAAGAACCATCAAGGGTCCTAGCCTTGGTACCCTTCGAAGAGCTCTTCCTCTTCTTCCCTCTACCTTTCCTGATTGCCAAGACAGGGGCGGAGTTTGGAGTAGGAGTAGGAGTGTTAACAACCGAATTACCTTTAAGACCTGTTTCTGCGGTATTTAGGAGTCTCTGAAGTTTGCTGAGTGTGACTTCTTCCTTATTCATGTGGTATGTCATGCAGAATTGATGATAACACGAGGGTAAGGAGTGCAAAATGATATCTATTGCAAGCTCCTCGGGGAAGTTCACATTAAGCTTCAGCGAACGATCCACATACCTTTTCATTTTCTGCATGTGGCTCGTGACGGATTCTCCATCCTTCACCCTGGTTGTTATCATGGAGGAGATTATTTCATACCGCTCTTGACGAGCACTCTGATGGTATATTTCCATCATATCTTGATGTATCTCAAAAGGGTAGTAGTCCTTATAGGACTTCTGGAGTTCAGTTTTCGTGGTGGCCATCATGATGCATGCCACTTTGGTGGCATCTCTTTCATGTGTCCGAAAGTCAGCGATCTCCTGGGGAGTAGTAGTGGACTCATCGATCTCCTTTAGCTCCTTGTCGAGGACATATTCTTTGTCCTCGTAATGAGTCACCATCCTGATGTTCCGGATCCAATCCATAAAGTTGGAACCATCGAAGATGACCCTCCCACATAGGTTCATAAGGGAGAAGGAGCCAGTAGGGTTTGAGCCAGAAGCAGTGTTGTTGGAAGACATCTGAAAAAGAAGAGAACTAGTTTAGTTTAGATATCAAGATAGTCCTTAATAAAACACCCAAATGTAATATTAAGGCTAGGATCCAATCACAATTTATCATAACTTAGAATAGGTATGCCGTAATCTAAGCTATAACATATTTGAAAGGTAGGTGAATGACAATTCACCAATTTCTACCAAAAAAAACGAAATATAAATTATTAGGTTTTTTTTAATTGGTTCTTAGAAATTCCTAGATTGTTTTGAGATTCAATGAAATTTTCAAAGGCATGTTTCAATCTCGAGTGTGCCCTCCAAGTTTTGTGACTGGGATACCGAGGATCACAAAACGAGGTGTGAAGTAACCATGCAAATCACTTGGTACCCTTAAAGTTTATCACTCAATCGATGTGTCGGTTAACCACACATGCTCCACCTACATATAATAAACTTTAAGTCACCCTTTACCTACCTTGTTATGTCCAAGTTAGTGTGTCGGTTAACCACACATGCTCCACTAACGACTTAATCAAAGTGTAAAGTGTAATTTCATGGATTAACACCTTATTCACATTTTCCTAAAGTAACTAAGATTGGGAGTTTAATAAAAACATTTAGTTACTTTCTAATATTCATCATAATTTTAATGAGAATTTATAAGTCCTTGTCCTACCCGTTCGGCTAACGACCCTCCACCGATCAAGGAAGCAGTGGCTGAGAGTGGACACCCATTAAGCTGCCACTTTATAGAAAGCAACCTTATACCCCCCCCCCCCCTTATAGACCGGCTTCGTGAATGAGGCCTACTTATGGTAAGACGACTTGCTCTTATATATATATATATATATATATATATATATATATATATATATATATATATATATATATATATAGGGTTAAGGTCAAATGAGAACACTATTTAATGTGAGAACGTGAGAATACTACTTTATGTTACTATTCTACTATGAATTTAATATGTATACTATTGTACTACTTATAATACGAATATATTCAATTTTATATTGCTATTTTACTATAAATTTTATATATATATGTGTAGTAATTTAATAAATTCTAATGTGCATGTTAAATATGTGAGTGTTCATATATTCGGTGATGAATAATGTCATAAAGTTATACATACAAAATTTTAATATGAATATTAATGTGTGATTATTCGTATATTTGTTGATGAATAATGTCATATCGTTGTATATACAAAATTCATAGTAGAATAGTAACATAAAGTAGTGTTCTCACGTTCTCACATTAAATACTGTTCTCATTTGAACTTAACCCTATATATATATATATATATATATATATATATATATATATATATATATATATATATATATATAAACTTATAATTAAAAATTATAAGGGTTGATTTTTTTTTTTAAATCTAGGGGTTAGAACTAAAGTTTACTAGATGACTTTACATGTTCCAAAACTTGAGGGCATGTTTTGTAACTTAACAAAACTCTTCAATTCATAACTTATGCGTTATTAAAATGAAGACTCTTCATTTTATAACTTATGTGTTCTTCTAATGGCTTTTAACACAAAGAGACTTTTGGTTATCCATAACTTGAGGACAAGTTATGGACTCTATTAAAACACATAAAGGTCATGAATTAAACATTTAAACAAGTAATTCCTATGATCTATCAAAAAACTCATAAGAACATGAATATTCATATCAAAGTTTCAAGAAAATATGAACACACAAGATCATGAAAAAATGATATTAGCCATTGTAAATGGATTAGAACAACCATTACACCATCTAAAACAAGTTTTACAACACCAAAACAATTTAGGGAAATGTTTCTAGTCCATTTCTAGCAGCAAAAATCGAAATTCTGCACTCTGTCTGGCCAACTCGTCGAGTGCACGAACTGACTCGCCGAGTTGGTTGCATTTTCACTTGGACTTGTCGAGTCCCCTGTGCAGACAGCTCAAAAATCGATTTTTTCCCACTATTTTGCATCAAGTATTTAACAAACAAGCCTAGGCTCTGATACCACTGATGGGTTATGAGCATTCTAACACCCCTAAGTGTACATGCAACCTTAGAAAACCTTGGATCTATGTTTGTCTAAAATATATGCAAAATATGATTTCCAAGGTTCATAATCCTATCTAGCATACATGGGGAACTTTTAATATAAAAGATGGCTAGAATTACATACTTTGTAGTTGATTTGATTCCTTGAAAACCTTGAGAGCCTAGCACCCCAAGTGTGATGTCTCAAATGCTTCACACAACACCAAATGCTTTGGATTAACTTTAGAGTATGTATAACACTTGTATAAATCGACTTGCCCTCTCTAGTTCTTAGTGTGTAGCCGATTTTGGTGAGTATTGTGTTCTTTATATAGTGTTTCACATCTAGGGTTACACCATGTAAACCCTAATGTGATATGACTCTTCATTTCCATAACCCATGGGTTTGTAACTCCCATGGAGTATCCTATGGGTTTAACTCAACTTGATAATCCATGGAGCCTTTTAGTCCACTATACAAGTTATGGATGATTTACATAATCAACCCATATATTTAATTAGTCATCTTTTGATCACTTAATTAATTCCAAATTAATTCTTGATCAATACTAATTAAATAATACTATTAATATATTAGAACTTATAATATATTAATAAACCACAAGTGTTATTTCCCTCATTTAGTTTATCCAAATGCATGATGCCATGCAAACCAAATGGACCATGCCGGGTCGGGTCAAGTACATACCAAATATAGTTATGGACTTAGACACCTTATCCAACAGAAAGATGGTATAGATGATTATAGATGAAAGATGATATAGTAGATGGGAGATTAAAGATGAAATAGATGATAAAAGGCCTTGACTTTAAAGATGACATCATCTAGCAGATTATACATGACAACCATAAACTATTCTAGACAGTCCAGTGGAACGCTAGCAGGCTCGCAACCTGTAGGTGGTTATGAACCATGTGTTCATCAGATGTACTCTAAAACTCATTGACATGTATTGTGGGTGGACTCTTTATAACAATATTGTCGACAAAGAAGATGATCCCTAGGATAAATCCTTAGGAATAAATATAGAAGAAACCTACTGACAAGTATCATGGAGGAATCCCGGAAGTAGTACTATCAGCATAGATGATCCTTAGGGTGGATCCCTAAGAATAAAAAAGATAATGGGGTTGGGAAATTGGGTTAATTGTTTGATGATTAAAATTATTAATTATATTATTGTGGGTTGAAAACCCTATGTACTCACCCTACTCAGTTTATTATATCACAGGTAACGATATTAAAGATACATCATACCGAGAGATTCAAGGAGTATTAGGCCACTAGCTTATTTATTGTAAGGCTTGTAATATTTCGTTATGCTTATATTTCTATATTGACGATTACATCCCAATGTTTTAATATAAATAAGAAATATTTCTTTATAAATACTTTGATAATATCATTATCATGTTTTTTGGGAGTTATTTCTCAAAAAAGATAATATGGCTTTTAAATAAGATTAAACAAATCGGTTTTTTCTGACTGTGAAATTGGGGATGTTGTAAATAACCTCAAACTAAATTGCATATAATTCATACCTTTTAGAACATTATCAAGATAAATTTTAGATAAAATTATATAAATATTCCATGTGCTTTTTCACAAGGTCATACCCAAACTTTTTTTAAATGTGAATGGCTTGGTTTCAAAATCATGCATGATTCGTCCCTATATTGACCCCCCCCTCTCTCTCTCTCTCTCTCTCTCTTTCTCTCTCTCTCTCTCTCTCTCTCAAGCATTGCACTTGTGCTTACTCAGCCTCCCTCGCAGCCCTCCACAACCACACCATCCTTCGTCGCCCGTTGCCACCAAATCCTATCCATTATTTCCTCCAGTAAGAACCCCTAATACCTAACCTTCATCCACCCATTCTCTTCATCTCATCAACACCCATTTATGGTCAATCTAGGTCATTGCCACCAACCTTTAAATCCAGTTTGAAATCAATTAACGTTTTCCTAATCATCTAATCTTCAAACATGTTATGGAAATCAATTGCAAGGATCTTAGTTATTCATCATCGACTCTCAATCCATATTATTGTTTTGGAGGCGGTGACTGTCTTCTTGATCTCCATATATGGATATCAAGCTCAACTAACGTATGTTGTTAATAGATAACTTGCATGTGATGTAGGCAACTCTCAAGTTATGTCCCCCCCCCCCCCAGTAAACACTCCTTGTCGTTTGAGCTTGTGCATTCAAACAATCAAGAATGTTCCTTGACGGGGGTGGTGCTTGAAATGCTCCCAAGAACTTCAAATTTTGAATAAAGTCATAAAAAATCTTGGAGCTTTGAGGGTTTTGCAAAGTAGATTGTGTCTGCGATGTAGATAACTATGATCTTATCTGGGCTTGTAGGTTCAATTTAATCGGGATTAGTTTTGTTATCGGGTTAATATGGGGGAGGGGTGGTTATTGGGTGATGGTTTAAAATTCTTTATTCAGAGCACACTCAAAAACCAAATATGGATTAATAAAAACAAAATTATATTTTATATAGTACATTTATGTTTTTTCTTTTCCCGTACCTTTGTTTTAATAGATTAAAGAATAGTACAGGACACTCACAAACCCTAGATCAAATCATGATTCCAGTTCCACAAGACCTCAACACAATCGATTTTATCACTCCTTGTCATTAGAAACCACTGACATGCTTCTTCTTATTATTGAATATTTTCCAATTTCCATTACCTGTCCAAAAGTATTACAGGATATATATATATATATATATATATATATATATATATATATCCAACATGTGTGTGTACATATCCAACGTCAAAACACCCACAAACGAAGGAGTGGCGGATTAAAGAAAGAAATGATAGTGTTTAGTGGTGTCATCAAGAAACACATAGTGTGGAGAGTCATTTGGTGTGATCGACCTAAAGGGAAATATGGATTCATCAAATTTGACGTTTTGAGAGATTGTGATTTTGTGAGTGGAGAAACATAGACAATGAAATTCGAGATGATGAAATCGTAACCAAGATAAAATGTGATGTATAAGGTGAGATTATATGTGAGGGGGTGATATGGGATAACATAGATCTCATATGACACGAAGATAAGAGTAAGGTAGGTAACGTTTAAAGATGTGATAATGTGGTATTTCATTTTGTATGAAGATGAAAGGGATGATATTTAGTAAGTGAGTGGTTATGTGGAGAGCTTCCACCCAATAAGTGAGGGGTTAATGACCTTGAAATAGAAGACTGTACTTGGTGTTGTTGATAGTTTGAATCATATGTTCATATTTCCCATTTTGTTGGGACATATACAAACATGAGAAATGGAATTGACTTCCAGTTGTAGAAAAATGTCTTGAAGTTGTTAGTTGTCATACTCCCCATGTTGTCACATTGGAAGGATTTGATTGGTTCTCCAAAGTGAGTTGTGACATAGTTTGAGAATTCAATAAATTTGGAATAAACATCTTATTTTTGTTTTAATGGGGTAACTCATAGATAATTAGTATAGTGGTCTAGAAAAATCACATAATAGTGCAAACCACTAACGTTGGGAATAGGTGATGTCTACTAGTCAAAATGTATAGTTCAAATGAGTTAACAACAATAGAATTAGAATGACTAAAGGGATGTTTGATGTGTTTTTCTAGTTGACATGATGGACATTGAACATTAGAAACATCTTTATTACATGAATGAAATTATTGGAAATTAAAGACTTTATGACTCAATCTCTGGGATGACCGATTCGTTGATGCCAAAGATACAAGATTGATGATATGAAGACTTATGGATGGGATGAAACAACCGGTAAGTGCATGCCTTCATTATCACAACATATTAGAGGTTGGAGGGTCCCGTAATCCTTAACAATCTAACCAAATTCTTCAAATCCGATTGAACATTGCTTTCGAAGAGTAAATGTACACACATATATAAGATATTTTATCATTTATGGGGTATAAGGACATTTATGAAAGGAAGAGGTTGGTACAGATTGGAGATAGGAAAATCGGAATGGTATATGGTCATTACAAGACCAATTTCCAACAAGGAAAGAATGTAAGTCATGTCTATCAAGAGTGGAAGTAAGTATACCTATGCTTGAATGCACATGATCAGTCCATGACCCATTCTACCATGCCCGAGCCATTTAGTGACATTGCAATAAAAATGAATTAATAATTCGGGCTGATCTGGTTGAATCCAAGTCCACAGAGTCTGAGATTAGGTAGTAAAAATATGTCCATTAGGTGTGTTCGATCCAGGAACATAGTGGGCTATTGGGCTTTGATTAGGTGGCTGACGGGTGAGGTAAGGAGCCCAACAACAAGATGTTGCACCTATCATGTGGGCTATCTCCTATCGATGAGGCTACAGTCGGAGATGTTTGGCCACTACTTTTGGCAATGATGGTATCTTAGTAGCGAAATAAAAACCTAACAAGATGGATAGTTTGTAGGTCATTGCTGACTGTTGTCATTCTATTGTTGTTGTCAACGGTTTGGAGGTATCTGGTGATCATTTCGTCGGAAAATTTTGCCAGTTTGATCTGTGTTTCCGACATGTAAAATTATGGGTGATAAAGAGTGATCAACATGAGTAGATTGTTGAGATGGTTTGGAGTGGAGCATCCATTGTTCGTCAAATAGTAACATAGCGGGTTTATGTGATAGACAGTAACAGAGACCGATGTTGGATGATGCTTGCAATGTACTTAAAACAAGAAGATATGCCATTGATCGTGTATATGACTAGATGCTTGTTCGGAATGGCGGATTCAAAGTCAAGATTCTTAAGAGTATTGGTTGTACTTTTGGTCTTTGCACAATATGTGGTGGCGGAAAGATGACTCATGGGAGATGTTTTGGAGTTCACTATTCAATTCGATTTTTTATTTTTTTTGTTATCGTGTAATAGTTTTTCTAGAGTTAGCCATTGTGTCTTTCTTAAGATCATGTTAAGGAGGGCTTGAGAGATGGTGGAGTAGATCCACGTTTTAACAATGGAATTGACTTTCTTCCATTATGGATTCGTTGTTTTTTGTGAGCATCGTACGTCGCATCGATGTGATTAAGAACATCGTATCTGAATTAGTAATATTTATTTTCCAATAGAAAGAGCCATTGTTCATGAAATTGTATACTGATCAACTGAGTTCTCATAAACTTGAAATGGGTTCATTATGTGCATGCACATAGACACATAGACATGTATGGTTATCAAAGAAGACCTTAATGGTACTTTTTATTTATTATTAGTAATTAAATAATTTATTACAAAAAAAAAATGGTGTGGAAAAGCTTACGTACACACGAGAATTAGATTATATGTACGCAAATTGTAGGACCTTTTTTCCTTCATAAGGAACTTTCTCATAAAGGTCACGTTGCTTAAAATCTATCATGAAAACACCAGCAAAGTTGATGACAAGAATTCGAATAATAAGTTGCTTTGGACTATTCGATTAATCGGTATTACTTATAAAGTATAGCTTCATTATAAAATACAAGTTATCACGGCATGAAATTTAACAAACAGGCTATCACCAACGTTGATGACAAGAGCACCATGGATGCGTGGAATCTCGATCCACTTTTCATTTCCTTGTAATGGGTTTTCACCCTTTATATTCACGTATAATCCGCCAAAGTCATCTTGTAAAAGCACTGTTAGCATGCAAATATCAAGTGACGCCCAACGCCAATAGTTAGCTCGGGGTTTGGACAAGTCGGGTAGAAGTTCATGTGGACCATCCTCAAACCTATAAGAGCATCAAGTCTTGAATCGACTAGTTTCACTCCCAGGGCCCAGGCCTTCCATTAGTGCTTTTAATAGCCTTTTCACCATCTCTTTTGATGTCTTAATTTTAAGTACTCGAGCGCTACTTTCCTTCAAGATTAAATTTAAAATTAATTAATAAACACACACACACATATATAACATTAAATTCGGAAGTGAATGATGGACGACTATATAAATTGCTATCGATTATGAAGCCGAATATGGAAAAATGATGAGCAATGAAACCGATTAACATAATTGATTTAATACAAGTTATATAGTTCAATACATTGAAGACAAACGGGCAAAAAGCTGCGCCGCTAGCTTTTCTGGATGGCAAAACCAATTCTTTTGAAAACAACATTTGTGGATTTAGGAGATATGACATTAAAATGTATGACCCGTTGGACTCTATTAAGGAGCTCCACCGCCTCTGGTGCGAGAAAACCAAATGTATCGAATGCACAAGGTACAAACGCATGTTGGTTTTCTATACATGCAGTCTCGTATTTTACCACTTTACACGCAGCGGCTTTCAAAGCGGCATGCCCAGCTGTGAAACCTCTGCTCCTCAAACCAACGAGAGGAGAGACCCCAGTAAGAGCCACGCACGCATGCTTCCCTCCTATCCATCCAAAGACCAAAATGTCAGCCGGTCTAAGTGTGGACCTTCCATCCTGCGTGTCCGTCAAAAAGTTCACTGGCGCTTCTTTCTTCACAGAAATATCAGCACGCCGACAAGCATCAAAGAGAACATCCCGAACCACATCATGTCTATACTTGAAACCAGGGAGCTCTCTACAATGAACCGCATGGTCCCCAAAGGTATCCAAACATGCCTTGCGGCAAACTGGGCATATCTCGTCAATTGGGAATATGGGAATCATGAGGCGGTAACGAAGGATAGTTCGGTACTCCACAGGAGACATATGCTAGCCAAGACCATCAATAGGGATAGTTAGCAGAAAATTTTGAGCATAAGGTGCCCGCAGACACTCAAAGACTAGGGAGGGTTTTTACTTGCATTCATTAGGCCAAAACTTCAGGGCAACGACATCGTTGGTGTATGTCATGTTAACAAAGTCCTCCATTGCCAAACCTTCTCTTTCTCGGGAAAATAGCTCGTCCCATACTGGACCATCGGACTAAGGCTCACCCCCTTGAGATACACCGCCTTCTTTTCAGATGGTTGGCCAAAAAACTGGTGTGCTGCATTTTTAAGCGACTCCAGGAGCTCTAATGGCACACCATGGTTTGTCACTTGAAAGAATCCTAGATTTTCAGCAGCATAGACAATATCCTTGACGATATGATCATGATTAGGACCATCGAGCTCTGATAGATCAATGGTCATGCTTTCAGATGATGCGGTTGTTTGTTTCTTGTCGATTCTCAGGTAAGGTGGTTGGATGTACAAACGTGGTACCTCCGTGAGCTCTGAGTCCACCAGATCTTTGACACCATTGCCTTCTTTCACAACGAAGTTGAACAGTGAACTCTCATCATTAATGCTTGAAGCCATTTGAGAACTGTAAATATACTTCTCTTTGCACCTGCCTAATTAATTAGCATCTCAAGCATGCTTTTTATAGTGGTGTAAAGGTTTGGAATGAAAATGTGTGTTTCACCTTATTTTTTGAAAAAATAAATAGATAAATATTTTTCTATGGGTGGATGCATGAGTGAGTGACTAGAGATGCACAAACCTCGGATCCGATCCAAATCCGATCCGGTTGATGATGTGAATGGCGATCCGAATTCAGCCAAAATCCGATCCGGTTTGAAACCGGTTTTCCCTCCCCCGAATCCGAATCGATTTAATCCGATCCGAAATCTGATCCGATTTTGGCAATTTTTTTAAAAAAAAAAAAAAGATTTTTTGGACCTCATATATAACACAAACTGCAACATAAGTTCATTAAAATAGTTAAAACATACATCAAACATCGAATTAGAAAGAGTTTTCAAACTAGTTAACTAATAATAATAATATTAAAGTGACGTTATACCATTTAGCCAAATAGAAATAGTTTTTGTGGTCTTCCACTTCGTGTCGCCTTCACTAAAATATTCTTCCACCGCCACATAAATAATTAGGAGTTTCATCAATACCATATTCTTCATCTTCGTCTTCGTCTTCATTGTCATCGTCTTCGTCTTCCGGAGGTGTTGATAAGCTTTGTGCATATTCTTCATCCATGATCTTCGGTTCAACATTTTGTGCTAGTGGGCCTTCTAGTGATGCCAAGTGTTGTATACGTTCCACCGAATCCAAGTAATCCTTCAAGCAAACGCAAACCTCTACCGCAACCGGGGTAAGATTCATCCTCGACTTTGATAAAAATCTACCACTAAAAGAAAAAGTGGATTCCAAAGATACCGTGGAAACTTGAACGGTTAGTAAATCGCGGATCATGGCGGAGAGAATAGGAAATTATGCTTCATTTTCTCTCCACCAAGCCAAAAGATCCAAAATTTTAAATTGTGGTATGCTCATGAATTTTAAAAAGTTTGACCCCAGATAAATTCCAAGTTCGCTACTAGGGATTAATGTGCGTGCTCTTTTGTTTTGTTTCTCCAAAAGGTAGTTATAGAGGTCGATATGAAAATTCGTTCGACCCCTACCACTACCCGATGCACCACTAGTAGAGTCGATTACTCTTGCAAAAGTGTTTGACATATTGCCATATTTTGTAGCGTAAATGTCAAACAAATTAGTAAAAGTATTATTAAAAGTGTGAAAAACTTTCAATATTTTTTCCATTGTAACTTTATTTTTTTCAAAAACTCTAGTTAACACAGTTTTGAATTTTTCAATCGTCAAATCTATCATTTTTAAACCATCTTGTACCACAAGATTAATAATATGACAAACATATCTAGTATGAAAAAAACGAGCCATCCAAAATAGGTTTATATTTTGCAATTAATCTTTTTGCAGTGGTGGTATTGTTACTTGCATTGTCAAACGAAATAGAGAAGATTTTGTCGCGTAAATTATAAGTCTCGATAACGCTTACTAAAATTGCAAATAATTGTGCCCCCGTGTGAGGATGCGCAAAAAGTTCAAAAGCAATAACCCGTTTGTTCATTACCCAAGTAGAGGGATCTATCCAATGTGCCGTGACGGCAATATAGCCTTTTGGGACAACTTTCGGTGGAGGACCAAACATCACAAGTTAAATAAACATCAGTTTTTATATTTAAAAATCTCAATTGCATATCTTTTTTGGCTGTATCCCAATACTTTAAAGCATCACGTCTAAGAGAAGTGCAAATTATTTGCCGGTATTGTGGTTGCATTTTTTCCGCAAAATCCTTGTTAATCGTGGGTTTTCGAAGTTGTTGAAAGGCAAGCCCTCTTGAATCACGAACTTGCAAAAGCTTTCCCAAATATCATCATTGTTGTAAATAAAAATCGACCCGTCGGGAGTAATATTTGGTTGATCTGGATCGCCTTGACCTTTTACAACCGGACACATTTTTGTTGTATGACTCCTCAACGTACTATTGTCATTTTTTCCCAAAAACATACTGCATTGCTTGCACCTTGCTTTTTCCTTCCCGTTCGACAACAAACACAAATCATAATGTTCCCACACATCTTTACTCCGAGTGGTTGGTAAAATTTTAACCACCGTTGCATCCGAATCTTGACCCGCAGATTATTTTTTGGAGGATTATGAAAATAGAAGTATAAAGTAGTAGAAATCTGTGTAAAATGGAAATGTAGCAAATGGCATGTATTTATATGTTTTTAGCAGGGCCAAAAAGTCAAGAAAAGTCAAACTAGTTGTTTTTTAAGGGTACCAACGGCTACAAATAATAATAATAATAATAATAAAAATAAAAAATTGAAAATGCCCGTTTTTTAACGGTAAAAAAACGGTTTGAAACTGGTTTTGAATTCGGTTTGAGTCGAATCCGATTCCTGATCCGGGGTCCAATCCGATGTTATGTCCGAAGTGCCAAACCGTTTTGAATCCGGTCGCCAATTTAATTCGATCCGGCTCAGTCAAAACCGGTTTTGACCAAATCTGGTTTTCAGATCGAATCAGATCCTATACCTAAATTCGGTTTTCATGTGCATCTTTATGCATGACTAGTGGTGCACCACACGAGGGTGTAGGCCAGTTTTGAACCCGTCCTTTTCTACATCCCTAACGCTTGTGGGAGTAGTTTCAACAAACGACTCGGTATTCTCGATGAACACCGGGCCAAGACCTCGGCATGTCGACTTTGGTTCGGCAACTCAGTGGGGTTTTACCGATGAGAGAAAAACATTCAATACCTATTTTTTTTACCATTTACTCAAATTCCCTTTTTCAAAAATATCATCTTTCAAAAAAAAATATTCCTTTTCAAAAATATAACCGTTTTTATTTCAAAATTTTAAATTTTAAACCTTCAGTCTTCAGCTATAAATATCATTATTCTTACTCATTATTCATCACATTCAAATATTCTTAATTCAATTCTTCTAACTTTCTTATTTTTCATATTTTTCAAAACCACATCGCTAATGGCTCATGTGACTTGTGTTTGGCCCCCTGACGAAGAGATGTTATTGGTTAATGTGGATTGGGTCTTCTGTTTCATCAATGCATGAACGAGTCAAAGGTGGGTGATATGGCAACCGTCTAGGGTCCATCTTTTAAAAGGGCCTAAATTTTTTATAGACTTTATTAATGATGTGTTAAACAATATCGATCTTGAAGATATCATCAATAATTTTGCCTCCCAAAAAGCTAGTAGAAGTTTTATTTTTAAATATATGGATTTTTTTTAATTAAAAATGTTATATTTAGAAACTAGTATAAATAATTTTCTTTAAATTATTAAGTTATTATAAAAACGTTAATGAAATGTGTGTATTTTAAGGGCATTTTTTTCTCTCGTTCGGGGTCCAAAATATGTTTGGAACGACCCTGACATTAACCTCCCTTAGACAACTTTTTGGAGGCGAGTCACTGAAAAGTATAACCGTCAAGCCCTTGTACCAAAGTGCAAAAAAAATCTACTCCAAATGGAAGCAAGCAAAAGTACTTGCAATTCAGTTTAACAATGTATTTTGTAGGGTGATGCATGAAGTCGAAATTGTGAAAATGAAAATATTTTGCAAGAGAATGCTCTTGAGGCTTACCGTAGCTAACAAACATTTCTGGATTGTTGAGTTTTGGAAAATTGTGAGACAGACGGACCCCAAAATTTGCTCAAAATTAAACTCGTTGTTTACTAATTTAAGTTTTTATTTTAAGAGCAGACGGTATGGGCATTATGGTGTGCTCGTTGTGCTGAGGTGGCACCCTCAACGGCGTCGTGACGGGAGAGAACACCCCCCCCCCCTCTTCTTGTTGCATCTTGTTGTGGTGCTTCTTGTTGTCTCCATGACAAGAAGAAACGAGCTCTTCTATTAGCTGTCAAATTATCTCTCTCTATCTCTCTCCTCTTAACATGGTGTTATAACACCATGAACACCACCCTCTCTTCTTGTTGCTTCTTGTTATAACCCCACCACAACGGACCCATACCTAATGGTCTAAGTGGTTTATGTTTTTGAAGTGTAAATGTGTATTAATTTAATTTCAAATGTGTTATTTTCTTAAATATAAGTATGTGATTTTCTTTCAAGTTAATGAAATTTAAGGTTTTATTAGAATAATTTATTTATATTGATTTGTTTATATAAAATAAAGATTAAAAAAAATAATAACATCGCAAGTATGGCAACACGCGCCACGTAAGTGGTAAGTTGTTGATGTAGTATGATAAATCTGAAGTGACGCCTATATAGATCGTGACAAGTATGACACCACTCCCTCCAACGTAATTATAGGTAATTTTATTGGCAACCAAACTTTTGAATTAACGATATTACATGTTTAAATAATGTATCACATTCAAGATTCAAGTCCCCGATTGGACAAAAATATAGTTTAGTTTTACGATTTAGAGAGTGTGTTTTTAGTAGTTCTAAAAAATAAATTTATTGGCATGCCTTAATAACCTTTTGTTCTAATATTTCATTTTCGACATGATCAGTATTGGTCGGAGGCCTCAAATGCTACGAGGGTTATATGTGTTCCACCTCTCAAGTGCTACGATGTGTTGTATGCTTTCTACCATATCTTCCTTCTTAATAAAAGAAATATTCATCCATGTGTCACTCCTATCATTGCAGAATTATGTGATTGTGATTTTACTATGATGTCCTTCTTTTATAATACAAAAGTTGTTGCGCTTGCGACTTTAAATGATACAAAAATATATATACATATATTTGGTATGAATTGGTATGAATTTTTCTACGGACATTTTTTTTGAATCATTATTTTAATCAAAAATTAACTAACTCCAAGATTTAAAGAATTAACTGAGAATTAATTGTGAATCAATATTGGTTTACAAGTTTTATTAGTTTTGCCGATTCTTTTTTCAAATTTGAAATTATCCTCATATTTAATAATTAATATATTCAATATACTCAAATTTATATTATGTTTTATAAATATATATTAATTTTAAATAATCAATACAAAAAGTTTTAAACAAACTTAACTTTTATTAATAATATAAATGTTTTATAAATTTTTTATCTGTGGTTTCCACTGGTTGTAACTTAGTCTACGTAATATATCAAACAAATTCATATTTAGTTGCTTAATACATTAAAGAATTTTATTTGTAGATTTTATTTTATTACTTTTTTAAGTAACAACGTTGATTATTTCCATCTAACGATTTCATAAATGTGCACATATGCATACCCCGAAAATAAAGCACATAATTCCTAAAAAAATTAAAAAAGAAAATGAATACACCATTAGCTTAGACAACGTGTGCATATGATTTTAATGGTGTTTTGATATATATATATATATATATATATATATATATATATATATATATATATATATATATATATATATATATATATATATATATATATATATATATATATATATATATATACGTTTAGGTTCATTTAACATCATTCAAATTTTGTTAGATTGTGAGACACAAATTTAAAAATAATTTTAAAATACAAAATAAAATGAAAAGTCCGAAAATTCTTCTTTTAATTATTATTTTCGTCATTTCTTTACCTAAAAAAATTTAAGAAAAAAATATAACAAAAATTACCGTTTTTTTTTAAATACGTGAAATATTCTAATACAATATTTCACTGTAAATATTCCAATGTGATTTTTGAAATGTTAAAATATTTTAGTATTGTAGTAGATTTGTCAAATATGTAAAATATTCTAATATTCTGCTACAATATTCTAATATTCTACTAGAATATTTCACAGATATTTCAAATAAACGGTAATTTATTATTATTATTATTATTATTATTATTATTATTATTATTATTATTATTTGATAAAAAAAAGTGATGAAAATAATATGTTTTAAAAAATTCAAAAATTTTCAATTATTTTGCATTTTAAAAATGTTTTTTTATCTATAAAATGAATGGGTAGGATTGCGTCTCCTCATCTTACAAAATATAATGGTCTCACATGAACCTATATATATATATATATATATATATATATATATATATATATATATATATATATATATATATATATATATTAATCGCTATTGATCTTTGCATCCAACTTCACCCCTCTTCCTCTTAGGATCTTTATGCCTACTATAATGCAAATCGAGGGGGATCAATGTCAGAATAGGAATATTATATCACGGTCGTCCAAACACTAAGATATTAATCCCTCGGCTTATTCTAATCTGTTAACACCAATGGAGTACGGGGCTCCACCGGTAATAACAAGGAAGTGTGAAGGAATTGTAAGCCTCAACACTAAGAAAATACCCCACAAGCACCATTCCGAAATGAAATTCCTTTGATCAAGTGGACAACGTTGACGAAGACAGAATTTAAAAGAACATCGGGAGAAAATTATCGTAAGTGGCAAAATTACGACTTGCTTAAAAATTCTTATTACGATATCTACATGGCCCTATTGATCTTTGCATCCAACTTCACCCCTCTTCCTCTTAGGATCTTTATGCCTACTATAATGCAAATCGAGGGGGATCGATGTCAGAATAGGAATATTATATCACGGTCGTCCAAACGTCACGCAACCATTTCCCGCTCCGGTGCAGAGCCAGAATAGGAATTGCCAATGCCACATGTTGGCTTCGTAATCTTCTTCGCTGGCTTTATTTTACCCCAATGAAAGCAGTGATTCTCTACTGCAATGTCACTGCAGTATATCCCCAACAAACACATTGATATTGATATTCATTTTGTGTAGGACAAATTAGCTTTTAGTCGGTCTTCACGTTCCAACTATATCTCGGTATGTATATATATTCATTAAAGGACTTCCTTCGTCCTTTTTTTCCGAGTTCATGTCTGAACGTCCGTTCTTCACCTTGTCCTCTTGTTAGGCTGTCACGAGTGAAGAGGGATATTAACATTTGTATCTTTATGTATAACAATATAAGATTATAAGTTATAAAAATAATTTAGCTTATTTTTCATGGTTGGCAAAATCGCGATCCTGATCGTAGGATCGTACGATCCTAGGTATGAAAAACGATCCGGATCGTAAAAGGATCGTTTTTTAGTTAGGATCGCAGGTAGGATCGTATGATCGTAGGATCGAGATCCGAACCGATCCTACCTTCCTTTGATTTTTTTTTTTGAAGTTTTTATAACTTTTTAACGAAAAATTAAATGTTTGAAATATTTTTCATGATTAAATATTGTAAATTAAAATTATATTTTATTTTGTGGGATCTTAGGATCTCGATCCCGATCTTGCAAACTCAAAAACGATCCTAGATAGGATCCCGATCTTGACAACCTTGCTATTTTGTATAACCCTATGTGTGGTCCGGCTCAATCTCTTTCTGATATAGTCTAATAAGGCCATATGGATATATTGGCAATTTGGCATGTCTAATGAATTATGGATTCACGGAAAAATCATTATCATTAATCCTCCTTAATAAATCAAGGTTTTTTTTGTCACGTGTCCTCTTCTCCTTCATTTGGACACATGGCATTTTCTAGAATTTTTGAATTTTCTATTTTCCACTTGTCATTTTATTGTACTTTTCATTTTATTAAATTAAAATTCCACATTTAATATGTAAGGTAATATATATGTAAGGTATTTATTAGAAAGAATTTATATATGTAATGTATTGAATGTATTAAAGTCTCATTAATTTTAATAATTAAAATTTTTTTCTCATTTTTCTTATAAATTTAAACTTCTCAAATTGTTAAAATTTCATATTTAATTTTTTTTTTAAATAAGTCATATAATACATGGGTCTCACACCTAGTTGTTTAATAGAGACAAAAAAATACACATTGGTTGCTTGCTTCGAGTTGCAATTTGTTACGGATATATAATACGTACACTGACTTCTAATTCTTTTAATTACAATATAATTGTGATTGTGAATAACCAATGAGTAGACTGAATTTGAATCCTAATCACCTGATTTATACTTGACTTATGTATTAAATTATTAATTAGTAGTTATATAAAATGATAATGTTATAAAATAGTGACAGTTTCAATTTTTTTTCATTTGATAATTCGATTTTCTAAAGAAGTTTCATCCCCTAAGTTTTATTTATTTCTATTTATGTGAAATTTGGTAAATTGTAACTTGCTTACAACTTTGATCAGGACTTGATTCTAACATGACACTAAAATAACAAAGGAAAACTGCAATAAAGTTCCTACATATTGGCCTTATAATCGATTTAGTCCCTATATTTTTTTATTATTCAATTAAGTCCCAAATACCGGTAATCGTATTCAATCTAACATTTTGACTAGGTCATCCAACTTTCAAAAATTACATTTTTGGCCCAGTTTTCAAAATTTATTACAAATTTGGTCCAAAATTTACCCTTTTGCCCCAGATATTAAATTTTGTCAAAACTTTATCCTTTTTGCCCAAATTTTAAAATTTTATTATGAATTCATCCTAATTTTAGTTTTTTTTACAACTTTTTTTCTCAAAAAATTGTTTCTAACATGTTTTTTCTTTATAAAATCATATTTATACAAAAAAATATATTTTTACATAAAAATCTTATATTTTCCATATAAAAACTTTTTTTAAAAAGTTTTGTGTATATGAAATATCTAGTTATAAAAATATGTATTTATTAAGAATATAAATATATACAAATCTATTTTTATAAAAAAAATGTATACAAAAACGTATTTTACCAAAAAAAACATGTATACAAACACCTATCGCCTTATATATATATATATATATATATATATATATATATATATATATATATATATATATATATATATATTCACACAAATAGGTGTGTATCTATATTTTTATATAAAATCGTGTTTGTATACATTTTATAAAATGTATACAAACACGTATTGTATAAAAAATTGTTCAAACACGTTTTTATCAAAAAAAATGTAAACAAACACGATTTTATAAAAAAACATATAGATAAACTAGGTGTTTGTATACATTTTTTTTAAATATGTTTTTGTATACATTTTTTATAAAAACGGATTTATATATATTTATATACTTAATAAATACCTATTTTTATAACTAAATATTTCATATACAAAAAACTTTTTAAAAAAGTTTTTCTATAGAAAATATAAGATTTTTATGTGAAAATACGTTTTTCTTTGTATAAATATGATTTTATAAAGAAAAAACATATTAGAAACAATTCTTTGAGAAAAAAGTTGTAAAAAAACTAAAGTTAGGATGAACTCATAATAAAATTCTAAAATTTGGGCAAAAATGGTGAAGTTTGGACCAAATATGTAACAAAATTTAAAATTTTGGCCAAAAGTGTAAATTTTGGACCAAATTTATAATAAATTTTGAAATCTAGGCCAAAAATATAATTTTTGAAAGTTGGATGACTTGTTAACCGGGTCAAATGGTTAAATTGAATACGATTACCGGTATTTGAGACTTAATTGAATAAAAAAAATATATGTAAGGACTAAATTGATTATGAGGCCAATATGTAAGGACTTTATTACAATTTTTCCAAATAACAATGAGTAACTATATAATGACCTCACAACATAATTTTAATAATGCCATTAAATAATATACCTAAGTTTCAGTTTTATTTCATTTAAATACTTCAACATTTTTAGGAGGTTTAGTTACAAAAGTCTAAGTTTTGTTCGACTCATGTCTTCGACCACAATCACTTCGTATTGTTTATTTATTTATTTATTTATTTATTTACTAGTTTATAACCCGTGAGAATAATATTTATAAAATTAAATAGATTTTCATATTAAAAAATCAAAATTATTAATCAATTATTTTAAATAAATTATTACTTAAAAGATATTTTTTTAGTTATATAAAATTCTAATTGTTGATTTAAATAAATATATGAAGCTATATCACCCTATAATTTGTATTAATTTTATTTTAGTTTTAACCTAGTGTTATTAGTTTGATATAATTAGAAAAAAAAATAATTTGCAAATTTAAAATGGAGAATCAATTATTAATTTAATGTAATTAAAATGGAAAATTTGAAATTGATAATTAATATGTTGACAAATGGCATGATATATTATATATAATTATTAATGAATAATTTTAATAGTATGACACTTGTGATGAGAAGATTTATTTTATTTTGATAGGTTATATATATATATATATATATATATATATATATATATATATATATATATATATATATATATATATATTGTCAGAAGGATAATAAATTTATTTATTTATTAGAATAAGAAGAATATTTTTTTTTTATTTTTTTATTATTATTATTATTTTTTTTTTGTGTGATGAGAAGATTTTTATAAAAACTGTAGCCAACATATAGAAATTAATCAACTCCCCATGATTGCTATCTCACCTAATTAATTCATACTCAACGGTATCCAAAAACTTAGATATAAATCCAATAGTTAAACAATAACTTAAATCTAAATCAAACCAAAAATCAATGGGTTTAAAAAAGACCAACGACAAGCAAAACGTAAACCAAAATCATTCTAGTTGATGTTCATCCATTTTAAAAGGAATACCATTTTGGTTAGTAATACCACTTTTGTTAGTATATTCCATCACTAAAAATGATTTAAGGACAAAAGAGTTAACTTCATGTCACAAGCATCATGTCTACCTATATGGAACATATACAAGCAACAACGAAAAAGGCAATAATGTTGAACATTTTTTCAAAGAAATCGTCTCGACTAATGGGTTTTGTTTAAATTTCACCGAAAGCTCATAAATTTTTTACTTTTGTCCCTAAAATAGTTTCTATAAAAGAATGGTCATTACCGTGGATCTCCGTTAGATGGATCGGTTAAGTTGAAAAAAAATTTAGATAATGACTATTTCTGTTATTTTGTGTGTTAGTCTAATAAGATTTTGAGTTTTTTTTATGTTGTCTTGGATTTTATGATTGGGCTTTTTAGCTAAGAAACCCTAATTGACTAGTCTATATATTATGTTTTTCTCTTTCATGTATTTATATTTCTCTTTGATAATAATATGAAACCCTAATCGTTATATATCTTTAATTTTAAGTTTACATAGTATCAGATCTCGCCTGATCATCTGTACTTTCGATTTGGGGGCGAGTTGTAGCAGGCACAACACTATTCATGGAAGTTATTGTTCATCGAAGTTACTATTCACCAGCACTTTTCATCGAAGTTACTATTCACGAAGTTACTATTCAACACATTATTCATGTATTGTTTTCAATTTTCGGTATGGTTTTCTTGCACGTTTTTGTATTCAGTTTGATTTGATTTGTTCGTTTCAACAACTTCGAGGGTTTCGTATCGTCTGTTGGTTTTGCTCGTTTCGTCTGTTGGGTTTGTTGATTTTGAGATCTTGATTGTTGTTGTTGCTATTCGTATTTGTTGTTGTTTTGGTTATTCTTGTTTGATTGATATTGGAAATATGGCCCCAAGAGATGATGATTCTCTTCACTCCATTAGTATCCAACTCAATGGCAAGAACCATGTCTATGGGAGTTATGTTATGAAGGATTTCTTGCAAGGCAAGACTATGTGGGGGATTGTTATAGGTGACAGGAAGAAACCAACAGACAAGAAGGCTGATAATTATGCAACCTTATTAGATTCATGAGAGACTGATAATTCCAAGATCATTACTTGGATTAATAATTTTGTTATCCAGTCCGTTGATACTCAATTGGAGAAGTATGACACCTCAATGAGGTTTGGGATTACTTGTCTAGGCTGTATACTCAGTCTAACTTTGCAAAGTGCTCAAATTCTAAATTTTTCTATCTAAATCCCCCCCCCCCCCCCCCCTCCCCTTAACACATGGCATAAACATTTTGCTCAAATCCAAAAAATCACAATTTTCGAATTCGATTTAATCATAGACCACCTTTAACGAAATTTCACAAATATGGGCAGAAATTATCAATTTCGAAATTCTATAGTGACCCCGTGCCCCCAAAATAGCCTAAGATGCGAAACTTTACCCCAATTATGAAACTGGGCATAAAGTGTCAATTCGCATTAACCGTAGGGGCCTGTTTCAAAAAATCCTCCACTTCACATAATTTTTAGCCCAATTTCGAAATTGGGTATATTCTACCAACATTTTGAAACTTCAAGGATACAAAACAAAAAGTCTGCATTTAACACAAACTTTTATTCCCATTTCGAATGTGGACCTTTTCTCCTAATTCTTTGGAAGTTAAAGGATTCGAATCGACTTAATTTATATCTTCTTCGCCTGCACTTCGAAAGTGTCAGTCTCGTTCAAGACTTTTGACCATCGAAATAAAACACCCAAAATTAGCCTTCAAAATCAAATAACACTCGGTCGATGTTCCCATTTCGAAATCAACAACCAACCCTTCGAAATCAGTAACGCATCCTTCAATTTCGAATAGTCAAACCTCGATTCCAAAAATGATTGTTATATTTTAATTTGGGTATAAATATAATATTTTAAAAGTTTTTGAATGGTATATGTTATATTTTAAACTTAAATTTATATGAGGGTGTAATAATCATTTGATAAAAATAAGGATTTAAAATGATTGTTAAAAGTTTAAAATTGATTAAAAAACTATTTCAACAAATATGATATTTTTTAAAAAGTAAATATGATATTTAAAAATTAGACGAGATGAATAGATGTTTTGATTTTTAATAAGGCATATACGAAATTATCTCAATACAATATTGATTATTTTTTATAAACTTTTTGAAAAACGATCATTTTTCTAAATGTCCCATAAATCCTTAAGTATTACCGAAGGTACTTACTTCTAATTGCACAATGTGAAAATTGTAGCATAATGTACAATTCTAGTTGCAACAGTAGTCAATGCATAACTTACATCTCAACTTGTGGAAAATGGCATTACCTAATACCTTTCACATACCAAACTCAGATTGTGAAATGTAAACCATTTATTAGAGAAGGTACAAGTACTAATAGCATGCATTTGTGTAGCTATGCAACCTTTCACTTTCAAAAGTACAAGCTATTTAAGTGTATTGTTCAAATAGCTTTTCGGTTTTGTTCTTGTCATGACTTTAATTTCATTTAAGTGTGTGCAAGTAAAATTGAAAACCTAACCTACAGTTATTTAACTTATTTATGAGAAATTGAGCACAAATGTCAGAGAAATATTCAAAAATTTTAATTAGACATCTCGGTTACAAGAAAATCAAACAAAGTCGCCATACTAATCAAATACTAGTATGTTTATGTATACCAAATTCGGTGGATTTGATTACCTTCAAGTTTAATTACACATCTCAATAATCAAATATTTAACACATATATACATCATACACATTTCAGATATTATTATTTTAATCTTAAATATTTAAATAGTAATCACGTGCTCAAGTTTAATATGTACAACTTTAAATCGCGATAACCATTTTAGATGTGGATCCAAACACCCGTGAATGTGTTTATATATGTATAAGTCGATAATAATAACTTTAAATCGCAATGATTTATATGTGTATGCAATAATGAATAAGAATATGTTGATCATTTGCTAATTACATGTGATTACTCTTGAAAGGTTTAGCAATGGATACTTAAATTGTGTGGAATTCGAGACACAAGTTTTAGAGAACTCATTGAATATGTTGCTATATGGCGGAACTGTCCCAAGAAAAAGGATATTCTGATGAGTAAATTACATGATTCGTCACTCGTCTGAGTGTTAAATAGCACGTTTAGTCTCTATTTTCAAAAATTAATTCGGACTGTCCCTTATATTGTTAAAAGATGCACATTTTGTCCCTACCAGACATAAAATGACTATAGTACCCTTTTATATTTTGTTTTCCTTTATTTTTATTTTTTTTATAATCTATCTGTTAATTTTTTATTAGTTATAAGTATTCTAAAAAATGAAGGAAAATGACTTAAAAGCCCAACGAAGTTTCCAAACCATTCAAAAAACCTCAATCATGTTTTGTCTGTTCAAAAAAACCCAACAAACTTAACATTTTGTCTAAAAAGGTCAACTAAGTTACACTTTCCTGAAAGTCAAATAAGAGAAACATATGACGTGGCTTATTACTGTATCGATAAAATGACTTGTTAGACCAACAAAGTTTCCAAAACGTTTAAAAAACTCCAATCATGTTTTGACTGTTCAAAAAAAACCCAACGAACTTAAACAAAACAAAATTGGAATTTTCTGAACGGTTTGGAACTTTGTTGGACTTTTAGACAAAAGGTTAAGTTCGTTGGTTTTTTTTTTTAACAGACATAAGTTCGTTGGGCTTTTAAGTCATTTTCCCAAAAATGAAATAGTCCCTAAGTCTTCCAGGTACACTCTCTCTCTCACAACATCTTCTTCTCCATCTCCGACGAGATCACAGTGCCACCTTTTCTACCGGAAACCACTGCATCAGTCGGCTGCTACCCCTTCTACCGGAAACCTCCTATGTCGCAGTTATCTTTCTCCCCATCGGGATCCAACACCAGACCCGCTAACCTAGATCACCAACATTCATCTTCCTTCTCTTTTCCGACCGTCGGAGCTAAACATAGAGAGATAGAAGGGTGTCGCCACCTCCGTTTCCACCTGCACATCGTCCTCGTCACACCATTATCGCAATCTCTCTCTTACTCCAAGCTTCCTACTTATGCACCACCATCGATGTAGATCTGTACTCCAAAAAAAAGAAACGAATCTCAGATCTACACCACCATCTCCGGTATCAACACTAAACGGACATCGTCTCTGATCTACACCTTTTTTTCTCAGATTTGCACCTCTTCTTCTCAGAACTGTAAACCGATCATGTTCTCTGTTTGACTAAAATCTTCATATTCTAATATATGTAAGCCCTTCATCTTCTCCGTTTGACCACTATCTTCATGTGGCTGGTGGTCGGATGGTGTTGGTGGCTATAACTCTTTATCTTCTTGGATGTTTGTTGGTTGGTGGTGGTGTTGCCGGAAAAAACGTGTATGGTGAAATAAGGAAACGAGAGTGTGAGAGGTGTATGTTTTTGTTGGGATTGATGGATTTTCTAGATTTATAGATTTTTGATGGGTAAGGGTATCAATGGAGGTCGTTTCAAGGTCGGCAGTAGGTAGCCGGAGATGGTGCTCCACAGTAGGTGGTCGGAGATGGTGGTTGGCGGGTGTAGGTCTACTTCCCAAAACTTCAAAGGGGTGGGTAGGTTTGAGTGGGGGTGGGGTATAGGGGGTGGACCATTTATTTATTTTTTATTTAATAAATTGAAAAGAAAACGATAAGTAAAATAAAAATAATAAATGATAAGGGTAAAAAAGTAATTTAACATCACAGGGACGGTCCGAGTTAATTTTTAAAGATAGGGACTAAACGTGCAATTTGACACTCGGACCAAGGACGAATCATGTAATTTACTCTATCCTTTGAAAGCGATTTGTTTAAAAAGTATATACAGTGTGTTTCAATTTTCCTTTGAAAGCGATCTGTTTAAAAAAAAGAGGTGCAACAAACCTATTTGGGAAATCAACCAAGCATGACATTATATAGTTAATGTTTTACATATTTGGGAGGGTAATTTTTGAGCTTTTCCCATTTTTTTTTAATTTTTTGTTGAAAATTTGAATGATTTGTGAGATTTTTCAGATGCAGTGGTTGTAGAAGACAAGGAGAAAGGCGTTGTTAGCTTCTTTAAAAAAGATCAAAGAAGGTTTGTCAAAAATTTGGCATCAAATTGTTAACTTTTTATAATTTCATGTTCAACTTGTCCTTTTTGTTATGTATATTAATTTGATTTTATCTTGGGTTGAGCAAATCAAGTTTTGAGGATCATCTTTGGATTGAAATAATTCTTTACACGTTAGGGTCTAAGGGATTTTTTTCTGGCTCGTCCCAGGTACTAAAATCCTCAGAACCGACCCTGACACACACACACACACACACACTCTCTCTCTCTCTCTCTCTCTCTCTCTCTCTCTCTCTCTCCCTCCTTTCTTCCGTCTCACGTCTTTCTCCTATCTTCTTCTCCAGTGAGATTATATCGCCAAGCACCATTTGCATCACCCTTCTTCAACATCTCTATTTCTCCTTTCACTCTTCATCCTATTGTTGTTTACTAAAAGAATCACTGTCAACTGTTCTACATTTGAGAACACGGATGAACGACATCCACTCCAATGCTACCAACTCCACTTCCCCCTTGTAGTTGTGTGTCAATCACCACCCACACACCAAATCACCCCACTTCATGTGAAACTCATATTGGTGAGCCTTGTACTGAAGATCGAGCTAAACCAGAAATCCACCTTTACCTCTAATTTAGGTATATTTATTAGGTTTTCTTTTTTGCTATAATTTTGGTTTGAAATGATTCTTGTCTCTGTTTTTTTATTCATGTTATTATTTTGTTTTGATTTCATTTGAGATACTAGACTTTTACATAAAGGATTTTGATATGTTCGGGATCATTTTAATGGTGTGGAGATGGGTCATATAGTTGAGTAAATTCCTATTGATTTGTCAATGTTAGTGTTTCAAGATTAGTATCTTCTATCATGTTCTTGTTTCTTTTTGGTTTCGGTACAAGTGTACAAGATTTAATTGCAATTGATGATTGAAATAAATCATATCGAATTAAATTTTTTGAGAGAAAAAAAAAGCAATATTGAAAGAATTTAATGGCTTGGAGATGGAAAGAGGTGAGGTGGATGTCACTGAGAGCTATAGGGGGAGTTAAAAGCAGTAAGAATGTTATAATGTTTAACGAGAGAAATGAAGAAAGAAGAAAAGGTCGAAGTGGGAGTATAGGTGATGTAGGGTGGTGGATCATTATGGTTTTTATATTTATTAAAAATTAAAATAGAGTAAAAAAATAAAAAATATATATAAATGGTAAAATAGTCATTTTATATGGAAAGAGGGACTAATTGTGTATTTTTTCCAAACCATAATGATGCAACCTACTTATTTTTTCGATCAGGATCCAAAGTATAAATTTAGCGAGAACATAGGGACCATTTCTATAACTTACTCCAAATACTCAAAACATCGCAGAATTCACAATTGTCCTAATCACTTGTTATCGTAGGGTTGGCAATGAGCATGGGAAGATCAAGGGCTAAATATAGTAACACGTTGCAACATAACATTCTAAAAAATTCACAGATTTTTAAAGGGGGGCAAAAATATCAAACCGGTTACCTCCTTGAGTAGTATTTGTTATGTGTGGGTCCTACTGACAAGACTAAAGTACGATGAAACTTATAACTTGTCTCTCTCACACCTCGACTATGCGTATTACTATGTGAGAGAGAGACAGAAAGAGTGGTCCACGAAGCCCGCGTAAAAGTCGAGGGGTTTGTCTGCAAAATTTGAAAAAGAAAAAAAAGTGGGAGTGGGGGTGATCTTTTGGCTTTTCTTTTTTACTTCTGCAATTGGTTTCTCTTCTTTGCTACCAAACAGTTGTACTCTGATGTGCAGGCACACTACTCTCCATTCATTTATTTCTACCCTCTTCCCACGCTCCCTTCTGCGCGTCATCTACACAATTTTGGAATAATACTTACTTATAATTTGTAGTTAGTCCAAATATATATATATATATATATATATATATATATATATATATATATATATATTCATAAAGAGACCTGAACCCCTAACCTTAAAGAAATAATATAACATCTGATATCTTTAGGTTAGAAGTCATTACATATATAATCAAGATAAATAATATTTTTGTGAGAAATGTAAGTAATAATACAGACCAATCAATAATAAAAAAAAATAGAATTTTAAGTTTAGACTTTTAATCTTGTAATTGAAATACATTGTTTCCTTAATTATTGGGAATTTGTGATTTATATCACACTTGCATCATTCCATATCATAAATATCGTCATTACCAAAAAGAAATTTCAACAACAAAGTTTATCAAAAAGCGATTTCATGAACATATTATCAATCGTCGATCCGAAAGAAAGAAGCAAGTTGGTCGATTTTGATTTTCAAAAAGAAGAAGCAACTCCATATTCAACATCATAGCTGTTATTAGGGGTATTTGTTATATATTTTAATTACAGATTTCGTCAATCGAAGATAAACAAGAATAAGGAAATTAAGTTGGTTTTCAAAAAGAAGAAGCAATTCCAAAATTAACATTATACATGTTATTAGTTGAATTTCTCATAATGTAACAGTGTAATTCACGAGTTGATTAGTAGAGTGCTCGATATTCAGAAAGAAAGAAGAAGCAACTTGGTTTTCATAAAGAAGAAGCAACTCCATTTTCAAAAACAAGGAATAAGCATCTTGATTTTCATAAAGAATAAGCAAATCGGTTTTTAGATAGAAGAATCCACTCGAGTTTCAACTTCATACTTGATTTATAGTGATATATTAGTCTTACAGAAGGAAGAAGTAACTTTTAGTTTATGAGGCATAATTTTAGCCTTCATATGAGCAAAATGTAATTTAGCAAACAACAATGAGCAAATATTAGTATACTATTTGTGAGACTCATGTATTATATAGGCTAACTTAAAAAAAAAAAAAGTTAAAGTCAAAATATTTGACAACTTTGAATTTATAAGAAAATAAGAAAAATAATGAATTATTATTATTAAAATATTTTTTTATCTTATAAATTTAAATAAATAAACAAAAGAAACTAATGAACTTTAATTTGTGAATTTTGAAATTAAAAGATAAGTTCATTAATAAAATTGATATCTATTTATTACTAGATTTATTATAATTATTATATTAAAATATTATGTTGAATCCTCTCTAATAATGAAAGTTTTTTTTGCCACTTGTCAAATTTTCAAGAGTTTTGCCACATATAATTTTGTGGTTTTTTTAAATAATTAATTATACATGTTATTTTGTGGTTGCTTTGTATTAAATGAGATTAATTAATTAATTAATGTATTTATTCTATTAATTTCAAAAATAAAAATTATAAATGCTATATATACGTTGCTTTCCTATGATATCATTAATACGCATCCAATTTTGATTGTGTCACCCTAAATTTTAAGCTAATCATATATACTTTCCAAAATAATGTCATGTTTCTTATATGGTATTACAATTTATCATATAATTATCAAACTTATACCAATTTCTTAACACGTATTGATTGGCTAATCATAGAAGTCAATTTATATTGATCAAAAATCATTTGAAGTTTAAGTGCAACCTCTTAAATAGTTTTGATAGAAAAAGAATACATTACAATCCAAAACAAATTGAAAAGTAACTCTCTATAATTGATAAATTCAATGTAATTCATTATAAACAATTTTGATTTAATACAAATTTTAGTTTTTTTAGCAATTGAACTTTTATTTTAATCAACCCGTATAGTACACGAGTCTTACACCTAGTTTAATAAAATAGAAAAACTCATAAAATGGCATGTGGAAAAAAAATTAATTCAAAATAATCACAAAATGACATTTTGCAAATTGAATGAGAGTGTGACATGTAGCAAAAAAACATTCATTTATTAGAGTAGATGTGAATTAAGAAGAGTCCTAATCTTTTTCGTTGAAGGAATCTAAGCGTGAAAGTAATGTACGTAATGAAATAGTTATTAGTTCAAACATTTTGTCGATTAAGGTTTTTTTTTTCCTTTTTTTTAGAAATGGCCAATATATTTAAATTTCCATGTATAGCAAGAAGCTAAGTTGGGAAAAAGGGAGTGATTCCACCCAACATAGTTAATTACAAAAGAGAAAAAGAGGAGTGATTCCACTCAACCCAACTACACATGTTTCTTTTCCCGTGCATTTTAACTATGTAAACACCATTGCTTTCACGTTTTTTGCATCGCTAAACTTGGAGCATAAAACACCTCTTGAAATAAATGATCGTTTCTATATTTCCATAGCGCCTATATCATCCCATAACAGATAACCATAAAACGTTATCCTTTTTTAGACAACGACACCATGTTGCTGCTGACTTTAAGAGATTGCCTACACTCTGAGTTGTACACAAGTCTATACCACACTAGAGTAAGATTTGTTCTCGCACCTTGTAAGCATAAAGGCATTTCACAAGAATATGATCAACACATTCTTGCTCGCCAATACAGGATCCACATAAGGTAGACTCGATATGGATTCCTCTATGTTGAAGTGCAATCATGGATGGTATACGCCCAAGAGCGGCTCTCCAGATGAAGTAGATGACTTTTAAAGGAATGTTTCTACTCCAGTTAACTCTACACTAGACCGAGTTGTTTATATGTATGTTATCAATTTTCATCCTCAATGAAGCAACTGTGTATTTACCTTCTTTATATAACGGGCAAGTCCATTTATCCAATCCCGACTTAATTATAAATTGTGCGATAGTCCTATTTAGTTGGTCCAACTCTAAACATGTACCATGATCAACAGAAATGGTCCATTATTAGTAATTCTTTCAGCTACAGTACAACTCCTTTTCTTTTCCATAACAAATAGTAACGGGAATTCTGACTTTAGGGTACCTGTATCGTGCCACATGTCGTTCCAGAATTAGGTTTTATCGTCTGAATTGATGATCTTTCCGTATATACTGTCAAAGCTGAGACCAATGGAGTTAATATCTTTCTTGGTGGTGACAATGTTATTCCATACTCCCGTTATATTCTTTTTCGATAGATATTCAGTTGGCTTATTTTGAAGAAGATGTATTCCAGTTATGGTACGACAACACAAGGAGAAGGGACCGATTTTCAACCTCCACCACCACTTGTCCATTAGCGCGATGTTTAAAGCCCGAATCAATCTGACTCCAAGTCCCCCATTATCTTTTGAGGCAATAATCATCTCCCATGAAACCTAATGGATTTTTTGTTGATTTTCATTACCTCCCCATAGAAACCTTCTATGAATATTCTCTAACGTTTTCGATAATGTCGATTGGTGCTTTGAAGAGCGATAGATAAAACGTGGGAAGATTCCCGAGTCTTGATTTCACGAGGTTCAGGTGACCTCCAAAAGAGAGTGTTTTTGACTTCCACTTCGATAATTTGGCCCTGAATTTGTTTATAACCAGCAACATATTCTTTTTTAGGTTTATATTGGCTCCCACTGGGACACCTAGGTAGGTAAAAGGTAATGCATCTGCCCCACATCTAAGAATGTTGGTCCATTGGGAAGTTTCATGATTTGAAGTGCCAACGCCGAAGACTTTGGATTTGTGAAAGTTAACACTTAAACTAGATGATACATGAAAGCACTTTAAAATACGAGCGAAAATTTTCAAGTTAGACTTGGACCATTCACCGACAAACAAAGCATCCTCAGTGTAAAAGAGATGAGAAATCAGTGGTCCGTTTCTTGGAAGTTGTACTTCGGTGTATATTCAATTTTCTTTTGCAGATTACATTGTTATATTTAGGCCTTCCATAGCAATAATGAACAAAAACGGCAAAAGTGGGTCTCCTTGCCTTACTCCTTTGGTTTTGTCAAACTCCATTGTTTGGGAACCATTGACCATGATTGACGCACGGGATGAAGAAAGGCAGCCTCTGATCCATGATCGTAATTTGTTGCCAAATCCCATCTGAAGTAGAATGGAATCTAAGTATTCCCAATTGATCGAATCAAAGGCTTTGTTGAAATCAACTTTGAATAGAAGGACCTTCTTTTTTATACGTTTCGCCCAAGCATATACCTCATTTATAATTAAAGGCCCATCTGGAATGTTACGCCCCTCCACGTATGTTGATTGAACCTCCCCAATGATACTGCCTATCACCTGATTCTAGTGGCTAAGATCTTTTGGATTATTTTATACAAACACCCGATTAAACTTATTGGTTGGTAGTCGCCATTCTCCAAGCGTTGATGGATCCTTAACTTTTGGGCGAGGGTAATAAAAGAGGAGTTACATCCTTGGCCTAAGGATCCATGTTCTTCAAAGTTTCTTATAAAGTTGATGATGTCAACATGTACTGTGTTCTAGTATTTTTTTTATGATTTTGAGAGTGAATCTGTCGGGCTCAGGTGCTTTATCACTACCACAAGCCCAAACAACTGATTTGATTTCTTCTATGGTGATTAGGGCTTCTAGACAAATTGCATCCATCATGGAGATTGAACGGATACGTTGGTTGATCAACGTAGGTCTAGATACCCACTGTTCCTTGAATTTATTTTTGAAAAATCTTAAAGTTTCGTCTATGATGTCTTTTACTTCCGTGATCCATCTCCCATTAACCATTAGACCGGTGATTTTGTTTTTCCTTATGTTGTCGATTAAGTACATCTTCCTAGTCCCATACTTGAGCATCCCCATTCCAAACAACATATCTATATATGATTGGATTATGAAATTTCGTTGTAAAATATATTATTACCTTCTGCGTGTAATAATAAAATGTAGTTATATATAAATGTTTAAATATTTACCTCGAGAATACATTTATGGGGTTGTGCCAAGAAATCTTGAATGAGCATTGTTATTTATACATTTCGTTTATCCGTCAATAATGTATTAATAGACTTAAAAATGATAAAGGTTCTTACTTCTTAGCAAGAGTTGAACCAAATATAATAACTGAATATAAAATAAAATAAATAAAACGACATAATGGAACTAATCATTATATTTCGTTGCTATATTTGATTGGTTTAAATAAATAAAACAAGTCATTCTAACATATTATTTATTGTTAATAAATAAAAACTAAATGAAGTAAAAAAACAATAAATAAAAATAAAAATGTTATTTTATAAAAATAAATTTGAATAAAATAAATATAAATCATTAAACAAGTTACATATAAAATGTTTTATATCGTTCAAAATACATATTATATATATATATATATATATATATATATATATATATATATATATATATATATATTACAAATAATTAAAAAAAAATTACTCATAATTTGAAAAATGTTATAAAATGAAAAAAGCTAGATATCATGAAATTTTAAAATATCATTATAATAAAATATCTTTATTTATTTAATAAATTAAAAATAATTGTTTGTTTGATGTTTTCAATTTTTAAAGAGATTAACATTTATTGAAAATTATATAAATACAAATAATTTATAGTTATAATATATTTTTCATTACATTTCCATAAGTAATGAAAAAAACACCCATCCCTTTTGGAAATAAAAACATCATAGAATAACGAAACGTCTGTCGTGAAAATTATTCAATTCCATTATTCCGTGACAATTAAACATGATTTTTTATTGTTGTATGCTTAATTTCATTTTTTTTTTGTTATTACATACCAAACATTACCTAAGCGTGTGTATATATATATATATATATATATATATATATATATATATATATATATATATATATATATATATATATAATACTTGATTAAATCTCATAAAAACTGTATGATTGTTGATATAGTCCAAAATATTGGTGATGTAGAGTCTTTGTGTTGGAAGTAGATCCCTAAAGTGGTGTTTATCCACTCAGTTAGTTGCCCTCAGTAGCTTCATCGTTGGGTTGCAACCATCATGTGATTATTGGTCTTGGAAGGTGGATACAAATGGTATATTTTCTTTTAAGTCCCTAAGATATAAATGTTTCAGACAATTACTCGTATATTTCAATGGATTACATGGAATCCCTTAAAGATCATTTTTTTGTATGTTTACATGACATGATTCCCTTTGCCAAAAACCTTGCGTTGAGAGGCGTTATTTTACCCTCCGCTGATTGTCCTTTTTTCTTAGCTGACATTGAAGATATCACTCATTTGTTCTTTGAATGACAATTCTCTTGGGCTATTTGGAATTGGTTTTATAATTGGTCGAGTTTACTCCCTCACCTGTCAGTCTTAATGATATCTCCTTAAAATCTTGGAGCAATATGTTTAGAAAAAAAAAAAAAAAACTCAAAGATTGATGCTTGGTCTTATTTACTATTCTATCCAGTTGATTTGGAAGGCTCAGAGCAATATTGTCTTCAAGAAGATTAAACGCTCTCCTTTGAAAACAGTAGACGAGATTCAACTTATCTCTTACAAATGGTGCAAGCATCGTGTAAACAGGGACATTTCAACTAATTTAGGGGCTCTAAACAAACAAAAAATTGAGGCCCTTCAAGTAAGCAAACTTTTTCTAACTTGAGACCCTTAGTTTTACTATCCAACACTTTTACCACCGGACCAAGCTCTAACTTGTCTTTCTAACCCAATAAATATGTATATACCTGGGCAATTAATAGCGTGAGATCTTGGTGGGATAACATTTCACGGTTGTTTGCAAAATCCCGGTTTCAAATAGCGTTTTAAAATATTAGAGTCGAGAAAATCGCCGATATCGGCCGCTATTCACCGATATTTCAATACCAGTATCCCATTTTTTCCCGCTATTAAATTTTTTGGGCTTTTTATGCAGATTTATAAAAAAAAAATAAGTACTTTGATATGGATTAGCCCACAACATATAATATTATAATCCCAATCTCCTTTCTTTAACCTTGGCACCTAATCAAAACTCGGAAGAAACTAGATGCAAACAAGTTGGAATAGACAAAGATATAAAAACTCAATTAATTTATAATTAAACCTTGGTTAATGCATCTAATTAGTAACTGTAATCAAACATCAGTATTTAATTTGTA